>NC_089912.1:46636587-46994087 GCF_040182565.1 Anser cygnoides
AGGGAGAGATTTTACAGCATTTGCGGGTTTTCTTCTAGACAGGCCTTCACTGCTAAGCAGCTAAGCAGCTAGCTGCTGCCCCATGGATCCTATCAGGCAGCAGAAGGCTGAGCTAGACTAGGAAAGGCAGCCTAAAAATGAGACAATTCCACACGCCATAACCAGTTCCCTGGCCTGGACCCCCTCTTGTTCCCAGCTAGTGCAGCTGTGATAAACTGTCAGTCTGAGAGGAGCTACTTTGAGACTGGTTTTGCTCTTTGGTTTAATTTGCCTAAAAAGTTAAACACAATTCTAAAAGATTTACTTTGTTTTTGTTTGTTTTGTTTGCTTGTTTTTACCTTTTACATCTGAATGTTTTTCACGAATTTGCAGGAATGTAGTACTTGTGTACATCACTGACAATTAACCATGCCACTGAAAAGTGTACTCGTACTCCCAGAAGTAAGGATATATTTCTGTCCCTACTTTTGAGTTGAAGGTGTGATCACATTGTCAACAGGACACTAATACACACTCTAGTTAACATACGTATTTTAAACATGAAATGAATACAGACAGTATGGGTAAAAAGTGTAAGTGTACAAGACATGCATTATTTTAGAGAGACATATTTGACTGATGTTTTAACAGTGCAACGTGTTGAGATAAAAGTCAAACTACATGCAGTGGACGGTCAGGCTGCCAGCTGATGAAATGTATCCAGACATTACATCTGATCAGCCTTAGTGACATGCTTTACAATCGACAGAAAGTGAAAGAAAAGAAAAGTAAGTCAGGAATTTTAGAGTAACATACATTTTTTTGTACATTTCTCAGAAACACAAGGATAATCTCCAGGAGCATGGCTCAAATATACATGCATTTAAAATATTAGCATTTTTACTGAATTCCAAACTTGCAAATAATGTTGTAGTATTAAACACCAAAATATAAAGAAAAAAAACACACAACTTTAGGTTTGCTATAATAACAACAATAATGATAATAACCTGCTCTGAGCTATAAAGTTCAATTGTAGTTTAGATGTAGCATAACAATTTTTATCATAGTTGAGAAAGTACAAACATTGTGTAGTACTCTAACATGAATACAGTGGCTGATTTAGCTTAGAACAACTTGGAAAATAGATAACAATGAATTTCTGAACGGTGAAAAAATGTATCCTAGTAAAATCTTTTGGGTGCCAATCCAGTCATTTTGATTGGGTAACAACATCACCAACCATTTGCTTCCAGTCTATTCCAGAGGTAACGTTTCTTGAGACAACCAAGCCTCAGACAGACATGACATATTACATATAATTTGTGCTGCAAGAGTGGCAGATTCTAATTCCCTGCATCATCTGTCTCTCAGGAAGGAGGAACTAGGTGCTGCTTTTCATTTTGGCATCACCACTTTCTCTGCAACTACCTAGTTTCCTTGACACAGACAGAAGAGCAACACATCTACACCTATAGCTGGGGATGAAACCATTAGGAATTTTGCTTTCCCTAAGCCTCAGAAGTAATTACTCTGCATCTTTTTTTTTTTCTTTTTTTTTTTTTTCCAAGGTTTAAATGTTGGGCATCTTAATAGTGTACAAAACCACCTCTAAATTCTTATGCAAGGGTATGGAGCCTGCCACACTCGTTTTATACTTAAGAAACATGCTTCATTCAAACACAATTTATTCTGCTGGGTTTCAGGGTTCTAAACTATAATCAGCACTTCATTAAAAAATACCAAAAACTATTTATTCAGCCAATTGCCACATTTGTTTCACTATGGTAGTTACTAGGAACAACATCAATAAATGGCCACTTGTAGAGGGACAGAATTCTGCTTGCGCATGGAAGTCATAGTTTTAAACCTTTATCCTTCTATTACACCTTGGGAGCAAGCTGACGTTTTGAATCCTCAAGTATTACGCCTTTGGAATGAAATGAATTTTTAAAAAGAAAAGAAAAGGAAAAAGGATAAAAATGAGGGGAATTGGATGAAAAGCTAAACTCAGGGAGGAGCTTTGTGATTTTAGGTATTTATGACAGAATCATAGACTGGTTTGGATTGGAAGGGACCTTAAATGCAATCTAATTCCAATCCCCCTGCCTTTGGTAGGGAGGGACACCTTCCTCTAGACCAGGTTGTCCAAAGCCCCATCTAACCTGGCCTTGAACACCTCCACAGATAGGGCATCCACAGCTTCTCTGGGCAACCTGTTCCAGTGCTTCACCACTCTCTGAGTAAAGAATTTCTTTGTTATATCTAATCTAAACCTACCCTATTTTAGTTTAAAGCCATTACTCCTTGTCCTATCACTACACTCCCTGACAAAGAATCCCTCTCCAGCTTTTCTGTTGGCCTCCTTTAAGTACTAGAAGGCTACAATGAGGTCTCCCCAGAGCTTTCTGTTCTCCAGGCTGACCAACATGAACTCCCTCAGCCTGTGCTCACAAGTCCTCATTTACATACTTTCTGGCATGTCTTGCTGCCTCGGAGAACAATGTGTAAAAATAATCATAAAAAAAGAGGTTTCATCTGCATCCATCGTAACAATTCTGTACTACCCAGGAAAAAGAAATAAACATGAAACTGCTGAAACATCTGACATGGGACATGTCCCTCTGAAACTCTGTAAGTTCTCTGTCCATCTGAAACTGTGTAAGTTGGGGTAATTCATGATAGTACAGATACATTTATTACTTTAACCAGTTCAGAAAAAAACAACACCTTTTTTCCAATCAAGCTTTGTCAATGCTAAAGAAGTAGAAGATAAATTATGAAAACACTTTTCCTAAGGTGGTGCTTAGGATAGAAAAGAATACCTTAAACAGAGTTTTAATGGATGCCATCTGCCACTGGAAGAGATACTCACTTCTAAATGTTGCCAAGACATTGCACATTTAGGTAGGAATGATTAACATCACTTGCATGTCAGTATTTGTTAAAGATATGTTGTTTGTGATTCTTAGTTTGTTCTGTCTGTCATCTATTGCATCACTCCTCATGACCACCCCTCTCTTTTGGCATAATGCACAAGGTGGAACTAGAAGGTTTAATTTAAGTAGAAAACTGCCATTTTCCTGATCACCAGCCAAATGAATCCTGAAGAGATAGTATATGAAATACTGGCTTTTGTTCTGTTTGCATTGACATGAGCATGCTCTTGCCTTCCAGTAAATAAATAAAGCAAAATTCTTATAATGTATGTACTCTCCCCAAAGAATTGCATCACATTGTTTAGCATAAAGGTGTTGACAGTGAGTAGGTAACAGAGAAAAGAAAACACAGTGGCTTAGATCCTCATGAAGTCCAGAAGTTAAAGGTCTAACCAAGTACTATTATATTTGATGCTTAGTATGAAATTAGGTAAAAGCATTTAGGTCTAAAATCAAACAAATGGATGAAAAAAAAAAAAAAAAAAAAAGAAGTGACATTTTATGTCTCAGATAAACCAAAGAACTCATCATGGATACCTGGAAGGGTATCCCCATCACCCAACTGGTAAAAAGGAAACATTAAAACATTCTTTATATGCAAGATAATTTAGCATTACAGATATCTGGTTAAATAATTGCAAAATGATGCCAGAAGCACATTCTAGAACTGACACCACAATATTATAGCAGTAAAAATATTTTGTGACCATTCTCTGTGATGAAGGAGTCCTCTATCCTGAGCCATTTATTGAGCACACATACATGATCTGGTAGGACATCATCTGATCAAAGTTGGATACCTGACTTTGGAGTATGAGAATCATAAACTTGCTTACGGTCTATCTGGTCTGCAAACACTTCCCCATAGATCATCCAATAAGGCATGTAAAAAATGTTTTTTGCCAGCTTCCACGAAGGCTCCTCATTGGGGAAGAGAATAGCCTGTCTTGCGACACCGAAGCTCATCAGAACCACCAACATGATGATGACAAAATACATCATGTCGATCATCTGAATGTCATGAGAGGAAAAGAGAGAGAAAGAGAGAGAAGGGACAAGAATTAAAGAAATATATTTGTCCATGTTTCCATTAGTCTATACTGCAAAAAAAGTTTTTAAATCTTAGAAAGAGAATTTTCAGAAACTATTTCTGAAAAGATGTTCTCAGTTTTACACATATCATTTCATTTTGAAAGAAGGAAAATGGTATTCTTGTGTCTTTGATTTTTCCCAGTGTTCCTTTTAAGAACTATATAAATGTTATGAATAGGCCTGAAAACACAAACTGCCATCTGGTCACACCAGTTGCCTGAACAATAATATAAGTCCACTGGCAACAGCAGCCTGGCTTGAACAAGGGTTGTGAGATAATGTATTGTTTACAGGCACCTATTGGCAACTGTATCAAAACAAAAGGTCTGAAATGGATTATCTTATTTGCTGGTACCCATTGTCTTGGTGAAAAGGAAGGAACCTGGATATAACATAAGGAATAACGAGTGGCAGACCAGCCTGTTATTGCAACATAAGGGACACCATAGTGGTAACCAGTGAGAAAGGAAAGCTGTGATACCGGCTGGACTAGAATTCAGCCTGGTGGTGGTGTCCAACAAATGCCATATTAAAAAAAAAAAAAAAAAAGGCAGATAACACAGCCACTCAGCCCTATTTTTCTGCATTGTTGAATACTTCATTAGCATATGCACAGCTTTAATTAGTGCCTGCAAACAGTATCTACCCATTCAAAATGTTCCTGGAAAAATTGGGACAGCAGTCCTAGGAGGTTCTCAGTAGAGGCTGAAGATTAGAAGAACAGCTGTGCTAAGCAGTATTAGTGAGATCCTCCAGAGAGTGAAGTAAAGGAGGAGCCTTGGGCGTCAAATAGGTACAGCACAGATATACTCAAATGTTTGAAAAATAAAAGTGAATCCTGTAAGGTCTCTGAAAAGACCCCTTTAGAACTCGCAGTTACAGGTTTATTTATAGGCTTTTTTTTTTTTTTTAAATAAGGCATGTTGTGACAGAGGCATGTTACTTCCATGGCTGTGGAAGTAACTTCTGTCTCTGACCAAAGCTCAAACCAAAGAGCCTCAAAACTTTCTGACTCTTAAACCTGTTGGTCTCCACTTTCTCTGGCACAGCTACATTCTGAGTTCACTGCAAGGCAAGTGTGCAACCAAACTGCACCTTGACTGGTGGCTCTATAGCTCCATGTTGGACCTGCCACAGCTGAGGACCAGAGCGGTTCATTTCAAGAGCTGGTGGAACAGGCCTACTCATTTCCAGCAGATGGATCTGCCACTGCTGTCAGGGTTTTTCAGTTAAAAGCACAAGAATGGGGACGTGAGGTCAAAGTAACACTATGAAACTACTTAACAGAGGAAAGGGAGGGATACTGAAGAGCAAACAGAAAGGGATATTCTCATACTTACTGAGAGAGCAACTGTAAGAGAAAGAGACCTGTAGGGAAGGGCCCTGGTAGGAGAGTCTTAACGAGACAGAATGAAGGAATTGAGGTAGGTGAAAAGAAGCAGGGAAAAATAAAAATCTTAAAATAATGCAGGAAAGAAAGAAAAAAAACCACATCTTGGAAGATGAGACGTAAATAAATGCCTTAAAGAAATAAAAAATGGACAAGTAAATCATGAACATTCTTATGTTTTTTTTCAGGGTATTAATCTTTCAAGAAAACCTGGTTGAAGGGGAATTCCAGATGATTATATCTCAGACAGAAACCTAAAATGGGGAAGCTGCATAATTACACTTAATTCTTACTGCTTTTAGAGAAGAAATATGGAGATGAAACTTGTATTCTTCCTTCTTCTCTGATAAAACTTTGCTTTCATTTAGAAAGATGATATGATATGATATGATAATTATATGACTGATATGATGTAATAAACATAACGATTACTTGCTGGAAATTAAAAAAAAATCTTAAATGCTTCCAACACTTTTGATCGAGATTCACATAGGTTTGAACTCACTCCGCAAGAAATTAAATTTTCAACGTTATTCTCCATTCAACCAGTGTATTAGCGTTTCCCTCCTTCAACCAGATATCATTCTAAAATGTCAGTAGCTTGTCTTGAATTGAGTGAAATAGATGGGTGTGTTTCCACTGACTGCAATGAGCAGTGCATCAGGCCCCTTGGCCTGCAGGCTCAAATTACAATTGCTATTTTAACAAGGCAATGACTGTTTCAGTCATTCTGAAGAACCCTTTAGTCACCTATTCAAACAGCTAATAAAACAAAGATCTTTTGGTGCAGTTTTATTAAGAAGTTGGCTCCATTCCCCCTCACCCCCCTTTTTTTAATCAAAGAAACTAAGCAAATGTAGACATTCCCATACAGAAGGGGAACTGATATACTTCTGACTCTCTTGACATGCACAGTGATTGCATTTCATTCTGAAATAGGCAGGAAGTAAATCTACCATTATGCAGAGACTGGAAAAGCACACTATAACAAGCACATTCTGTAACTGAAATTAGTAGATAATAATAAACTTGGCCATTCATCTTCTTCCTCCTCTCTTCATCCTTGCTTTTAAACCTCTGAACACTATTCCTGCCTTAATTTAATTTGCATATTTGTTCACAAGGCCCACTAAAACCTATTACTGCTATTCTGTTGGATGCAATGGAGAGGCAGGTGAAGAGAAAGTTCCTTTATATTGGAAAGATGAAAAGAGTCATCTGTTCCCTCCTGAGTCTAAAATTTGCTTAAACAGAAGCTCAGTATAAAAGCTCAGGCTATAGATTACATTAAATATAGTCTGCTGAGGAACTCAATAGCTGTGATGGGCTTACTTTTTAGAAACAAGTATAAATTTATTGTCTCCACAGCACTGAATGGTACTTGCAAGATGATGAAATGAAAAAGAGACAACCAAAGAGGTAAATGTGCCTGTGATTTAAACAGAAATACACAGGGGAGCCCATTGCAGCCCAGAGCAAGCAGGTGCAATCCCAGGGAAGTCTGTGCATGTTATAAGTGGGTTGGCCATTGCACAGGGGAATAAGCTGGCCAGAAAACAGTTGTGAGGAGCAAATTTATGTAACTCAAACCAGCTGGGCATTGCATATGTGGGCAAAATAGATGTGCCAGAGTTGCTGAGTGCATGGAAAACTGGATGAGGTGTGAAAATCAAATAACAGGAAGGCATAAAATAAAACAACTTCCCTTCTTTAACAGATGCCCACACCTTCAGAGAAATCTGGTAGCTGAATTCAAAACTCTCTGAGTAGATGCTAAGCCTACAGAGGCTAGTGATTTTCCTACATTAGTTTTCCAATGAAAACGGAGTGAAGCTTAATTCATTATACACATGTAAGAATGACAAAGGAATATAAATTATATTATTTTGATGATTTCAACCATTTCCCTTCTGTGTTGATTCCAGTGGAAAAAACAAAACAAAACAAAACAAAACACTGTTTAAACTACTGGTGAAGCTGGGTTCCTATCAGTCCTCCATAACTCTGATTGCTAGAAGTTTGTTATTCATGATCGACTCGTTTAAATTGAACTGTTTTATGGGCTGCCTTTGCTAACATAACAGCTCTGAAACTTTTTGGCCATAACACATGTGAAAATTAACGCAGAATTGAAGGATAGTTGTTTCTGGTCCTTTCTTGTCCTGATGTCCTTTTCCAGTAATCCACAGCAAGAACTCCTGAGTGTTCCCGTAGTGGTGCACTCTGGAGCACTGCAAATCCCCAACCATCAACAACCTGTTGGCTTCCTTGAAGGAAGGTAGCAAACTTCAAAATTCTGTTTGCAGCAAAAACACTGGGCTTGTTGTGAGTAACATAATATCAAAGAAGAATTGTAGTCCATGCATTCATATATGTCCCTTTTTCCTATGATGGCGAGGAACTACGGTCGCTGGCTCTTCATTTTATGGACAATGGTAAGGCAAGCAGAACACAGGACCTATTTGAACTTACTCATTATTGTCCACATATCAATTAGACAGCAGTAATAATATTTATATTTAGGAAATTTAATATTCAGTCTGGCTTTTACTGAATACTGACCTCAAGGATTATTTCATCCTGATTTTTAAAAATAAATCTTAAATTCTAGAATGCATGAAGCAGCCATTATTTACATAACAAAAGCTGGCTAACTGTATCTAAAAGATAAACATACGTGTTAGCACATATTTAGCTACGTGTGCAGGTACCAAATATCAGTGACCTGTCCATGTGTTTCTGTAAACTCAACAATTTTCTTTAATGCAGATAAGCAAAATTGTGCTTTAATATAATGCTTCTGCTGATATAAATATACATATATATATAATATACAAAAAGTTAAACATTATACATACAGCAATACATATCACTTGATCCACTTTATATGAATTTACTATTATGTAAACTATCAATTCTCATGCCACACTGTATACATGTGATGCAGCCAGGGGACAGAGGCTGCAGTTAGGCACATAAATTTCTCATCTCACAGAAATATACCTGAACAAGCAAGAAAGACATGTGGCTATGGAACAGAACAGAGAAATGTCACAGTTTTAATCTGACCATTATGGTTTTGAACATACTTACTGTGACATAATTTCTTTGATTTTTTTTTCAAGCTAAACAAATCTCTCTCCTTTGCAGCTAGTTGAGAATTAATACCCTATGTGTTTACTGCAAATGAGGCACAGAGGTGTAGATGGCTTTGCTACTGAAGAGAGATCTGAGAGAAAGACAAGCAATATACCATCTAACAGAATAGGGAGAGTCTAATCCCCAATTCTGGGGGTCTGTGCAGATGATTTGATTTGATAAGGACCTGATTTCTAGCTTACATGAAAATACTAATCTGTTAAAAAAAAAAAATAAATCTGTAGTGATTTAATTGGCCAAACCAGAGACACTGAGTGAAGAACATGCTGGCAAAAAATAGAAGGGGTTCACCAACTTCTCTTACCATTTTTCCAATCATCATAACATATGGTCCCAAATACTTGTTTACTCCAAAGATGTCTAGTAACCGTATGTACCAGTAAATGATGTTAACACAGTATATGACCCGGCCGTCACTCCGGAGTGGTAGATCTTGCAGACGGAGGACCATCCCAACAGAGAACAGGAGGATAGCTATGAGATCCGTAACATTCCAGTACTCTTGGAGCCAAACTTTCACCTTCTGTAACAGTTTCCCAGGCTCTGACATCAATATCTGAAGGACACAGGACATAGAGAGGAAAGGAGCTGAGTTGTCTTAATTTAAGCCTGAAATAAAGATAGGTGCCACACTGGCCACAATCAAAACTGATAGCTTCCTAGCATATAAATACTGCATGTACTGATTTTTTTTTTTTTTGCAAAACCTTCAAATTCTTCTAGTCTTAGGCTGCATCTATGTGCAAAATATTTTTTTAAATAAAAATATATGTAATATATATGAAAAAATATTTTAAAAAAGGAAGAAATCCCCATAGAATTAGAAGAAATGTAGGTATGACTTTCTGTTTTTCAAATTGATTGATCCTAGTCAGAGTCTTGGAATAGAGGGAGAAACAAAGAAAGGTATTTAATCAGGAAATTCACTGTTAAAAAAGCTATAGATTTAAAGAAAATTATTCTAAAATATCTATCAAATTGTCAAGAAATTGTTACTGACCATAAAGATCTGGGATTGGCATTAAAGCCAGTAAAAGACTAGCTATCACTTGGACTTGTTTTTGAAAATTCAGTTCTACAGCTGACAATATAATTCATAAAAATAATTAATCTTACCTTATGAATTTATCATCATTTTATTTGCAAGATCATTTGGGAGAGCTGATTGTTTTCCTGAATTACTGCTGAAACTATTCCTCAAGTGATTTCTATGAATAATTCCTAGCTTTTAGTTAGTTAACAAGCTGTTTGTTTTAATTTTCTATATTTAGCCTGAGAACATTTGAGCAGACTCATACAGTTCCTTAAAGAGAGGAATGCCATTCTTATAATTTTCTTATAATTCATTTTCAGAATGAATTTTAGGCTCATCTTCCTTGAACAATCTCCAACATCTGCTTAGAAATTCATTCCCACAAATGCTCTTGATAAACTTTTGTGGAAAGGACAATTTAGGGTGAATGATTAGATATAAATGGCACACTCGATTCCTGCCAGCAGTCTCCCACCTACCGAGCCAGCGGTGCTTTGTCTCCATCAGTGCTGCAGAGCCCCCGTGTGGCTTGCCGTTTCTATTTCCCTTTTTCTTTTGGTTAGCGAAGGACACTCGCTCAATTAACGTCTTTTCCTCTGCTCTTTTTATTTATAATGTAGTTTGCCGTGCAGTGTTTGAAACCTATATTTGGAGTCTAAGTGGTTGTTGCAAGACCATTTTCTGCTAGTCCTCAAAAACATTTGCTGCAGAATATACAGATGTAAATGGCAACAAATTCAGCCCAGGGGTACAAATGTGCTGTTTCAGCTGAGGTCAATGGGACTCTCACCTACTCACATCAGGGATGAATTTGGCCTCTGGTGGCATTGTGGAATAAATGAGCATTTGGCCAAGTGAAAATGGCACAGAAGAGGCTGCAGCTGCGAGAGACCACGAGGGGCAGGGGATGGCAGAACAACGTCACGTCAGCCTACAGACTGAGCACCACCTTAAACAATTTCTTAGCTCTACGTGTCTGCTCTAGCATTTTTAGGGAGATGCATGCTATTGCTGGACATAGTCAGTAAGAAATTTCAAGATTAAAAAGGGGAGAACCTATCAGAAACATGCTGTAACACTCACCAGGGATCTAATTTTTCCCCCAGTTATGACTGCTTTTATTTAATGCTTTCACATGAGATAACTTGGACAGACAGAACAATTGTAAATTTTGAATGAACTCTACTTTTGGTGAAGATTCAGGCATAGACCTTTTGGTTATCATTCTACTGTCATGTCTCCGTGTCCATTCCATTATACTGTATCTCCCTTCTCTATCCCTAAAACATACTTCAAATCCTAGGCAACATTTCAAGGATGATGGCCAAGCTTTAAGGTATATCAGAATCCCACCCCATACTTGTGAATCATATTTGACATACATCATGCAGAAATCTGAACAGAGAAATTCCATGCAAGTAAGGTTATTATACAGAGAAAGGGATTCTTGATTTAAAAATGAAGGAAGACAGAACTTTTAATGCTGTGTTTTTAACAATCCATCTGCTTTTCTGAAAAAAAGAGAAATTTTATGTTAAGCCCATTCATCAAAAAATATCCTGAGAAAAACAATAAAAACGAATATTAAAATGCATGAAGACACACCACACATTGTATTTTTGTCTTTTGTGGTTGGGTTGACTTTACCTCTCTCATCTTCTCTATTCCCAGAGTGAAAATGTATGAGATGACAATCCATTCCTGTGTAGATGGCCAGCGATCCATCTTCACTAACACTATATAATTGAACAGCATCAAGTAGCCTATATATGCCAGCTGTAAAGAAACAAAATTAAATGAATATCAGTAGTCACTACATTTACAGAGCTGAGCCAGTTTCTCAGGTATGATTTGATGTTCCTAATTCCAGTGTAACCAGAGTTAAACAGACCAAAAAGATCAGAGTACTCTGGGTTTTAAACTCACATTAACATATTAAGTTCAGATTAAGCTCCCACTAATATATACAATGTGGAATCTACAAAATACATGTACATATATCCTCTCCTCTAGCCACATCTGCCTCTCCAACAAAACTATATTAATGCAGTCTCCTCAGATTTTCCCACAGTGGTGGGGACCACCATGTCACATATTGCAAACTACCAGACACTGACTTACTAAGTTAACTATGTGAATACTTCTCCCCCATCCACTTCTAATAACAATTGCTTGTCCAGCACCCCTGCTCTTTGTTTCTTCTCCTTGTTCACCTAACTTGGGGTCACTGACAATTCATGTCTTTTTTGCATGATCCTTGCTTGGTGCCCAGAAGGTTCTAAGTGTCGTTAGAGATGTCCCTACTCAATGAAGTACTGCTTTAACTTCCACCATCATTCCTCCCCCAAATACTGCCACTCCTACTCACTTTGCTGCAGCAAGTAGCCATGCAAAGTCATACATTCATTTGCCTTATAGTCTCTGCAAGTTTTTGTTTTGTTTTGTTTTCTTTTCTTTTTCCCCTTCTCTAATACATCTACATTCTGGCCTAATTTTTGATACAAAGGAAAATATGGTTGAAGTTTTTGGTTTCTCTTTCCTTTCTTTTGTCTATGTTGAAAATAATCACTCAGTCAAAGAAACACAAGTGAGCAAATAGTATCATCAAATTCATGAAACTCAGAGAAGCCTAACTGTCACTCTGGAGTGTGGGCTGTAGCAAAGGTGAGCAGCTGGGGCTGGGCTCTGTGGTGACCAGAATCCCTCTTCCTATCTACTTTGCCCTTCATACAGCAGCCCTACAAGAACCTTCACCTGAAGCCAAATTTAACTCAGAGAAAAGATGATTCAGTTCTGTGCATGAACATTTTAATCATTGTTGCAGAATGCTTATTGCATACATTTGTATTTCAATACAGTTCTTTCACAGTTTCATAATATCCACAACTATTTTTTACTCAGTATCAGACTTCAGATGAAACAACCACTGAGGGTCTTGGGACTTTGGGGCAGGATTATTTCAAGTGTTCAGCACCTCACAAAACAGAATTTATAGTCTTGCTGTATTTGTTAGAGAAAATTGCTTCTGCTCCATGTAAAAGCCACAGGATTATTGTTTTCCTTTCAGTTGCTGGTTTTAAGGATACTTGAGAATTCCTTACATTGACCATAAATATCTGCACAGATAGGACAATCAGTTGAATCACAGCTTCTCATATGCTTAAAACAGAGGAGGAAATGATTTCATGGGTCTTTCAGTTTGTGAGTGACAATGGATTGCAGATTTCAGGTCTGGAGATATCTTGGTTTTACCTTACCACTCCTGAAGGAAACTGAGAGCAATATTGACTTAGGTCAGCATGTAGAGTATCAGCTGAGTCAGCAGAAAAGCTATTTGGGCAGGCAGAACCACAAGATTCTTAGTGTAACTAGGGGCTTTCGATTTTTATTCGTTTTCTTTCCTTTGCTGTTGTTGTTGTTGTTGTCATCATTGCTGGTTTTTGTTAATCAAAATTTACTGAAAGTTACTGGATTTTTTTTTGCATAGAAAAATTTGATTTAATCTTGATTTAATGATGAAGTGATGCTGACACCACACCATTTTTACCCCAAGAAACCATCCCTTCAGACCATGGGTGACTTCCTCCATCTCCCTCTCCAGGAGGGATGTTCCTTCCAGGAACATGTTCTAGTCCCACACTACTGTCAAATTTCAGTACAGATGCAAATACTGGTACTCAAGATTTTTTGAAAGTGCTATTAAACAAGTAACTGAACCTTCTTTATTTTGCTTTTACAAAGAGGTAGGGTCTGCCATTTTTACCCGAGTCCAGTGCCTGAAGACACTAAGCAGAGGAGTAGCTGCTAGGAAGTTTCTAGGATGGGTTCCTCCCTGCCCTCCTGTGGATGTTGTCCTATTTTGTGTATACTTGAATATGCACCACTGTAAGGGACAAACCTGGAAATTGCAACGAGCAAGAGAGTGCTTCAAAAGTGAGACTACCCTCCTCTTTTCTCACTGATTGCAATAATTAAATGATCACAAAGTGACTTGCTTCCAAAATTAAAAACTTAGGGCAAAGCTGTTCTGATGCTTGGAACATGACTCTTTTTGGGGATTCAATTCCCTTTGTACCTCTTCCTTCTCACAGGAGGTAGAAATGGGGCTTCTTACATCATGACAGCATTTCAGTGTAAAACTCACAGTTAAATGGGGAAGGCTGTCCTCTTCTCCTTGGACAGTCTGTGGGCTGAAACCTTTGAATCATGATTTTCAGTGCAACAGCCACAAAACAGAACAGAGTAGTTGACTCTTGAAACTACTGCACGCCCACAGAGAATAGCAAAATTTCTTTTTGGTTGAGAAAAAGCTGCTTATTTTGCCTCACCTGCTGAGCCAAAATATTTCTCACACAGAAATTCCCACATCTAAACCACTCTTGTTTATTTTAAAAATGAAGGTGGATAAAGACAAGTAGATATAGAATAATCAAATGATTTTAAATGGCATGCAGTAGCCACATTTCTTGCATTTTGGAGTTTGGAATGTAAAATTTTGAAGATTGCTTTTGAAATCTATGATTAGTGTTTCTGCCTGTGCATTTGTCGTAAGTGTGATAGGCTGCACAATTTTAATGCTCATCTGAAACTTTATTTTTTTTTTTGCTGTCCTGAAATTCCTCAACATACCCAACTGGCCAAACATTGCAACTGGAATGCACCTTAATTTGCTCTTGAAACTTGGTATAGGTAAGATCCAACTTTAATAAGTGACCTTAAGTGAAACCTGCCTCAGGACATAAAACTGTAGAAACAGGTCTAAAAGGCAATATAATACTGATCTTTCTCCCATTTCAAAATTGAGTTATCAGGGAAAGCCAGGATGTTTGTTTCTGTTTACAGTGAAAAGACTTTTCTGGTTATACATAATATATATATAGCAATTGATAATGAGACCAGGCTACTGATGAGCAGTTTCTAGACTCATCATGCTGATTAACTTCTAACGGCCACAGTTCAGAAAGTAGTAACTCGAAGTTGCCAAACTGGAACTATTTGCTAGCATAAGCAGTCCACTACAGTTTGGTTTCTATAAATGTGAGTTGTTCCTGCTGTCTGTAGACATATTGTCTGGATCTCAGTAAGGCAATTTTTTCTTTTAAGATGTCATCTACAGAAGGAAGCAGACAAATGCGTTCATTGTTTTTTGCTGTGCTTTCAGCAGAATGATGGAAAATTTAACTCGGATGGACAACAAGAAGTCAGCTGACCAACTCCATAGTGCCAAGGCACAATTAATTGCAGTGTGCCATATTGGACACGTTTTGACAAGATAAACTTAGAAATCCCTAACAATGGAAAATCTACTGTCTCCTTACACGATTTATAACAACACTTCCCAGCACGTGTAGAAGCTGTTTCCTAACACCTTACCAAGAATTGCCTTGATGCAGTCCTATTCAGAAAGGATTTGGACAGTATTCTTCAAATTTTGTCCCTCTTTACAGAAACTTACACATATTTGAAGACTATTGCATTCCTTCTGCAGGACTTTTTTTTTTTTTTTTGGTCCTTCAAACTGGTACACATTTTTCACATGATGCAGAAACTGAAGTGGGTTATAATATTCCAGTGAAGCTGATTGAAAAGACTAATTCCCATGTTCATTTTAATTTTGATGTCATCCTTCTGCATTCTAGAACCATTTACAAAACTTCATCATCCAAGTTTTGAATGAAAATATCAGATGGTACCTGATGTAGGAGAGACCCTAATAGAATCCTTTCCAATCCCTGATTCCAGCTGGATAGAGAATAATTAACATCAACTCTTGAGGATCAATCACCAAAAACCTTTTTATCTATGTAATAACTTTAATATAGCAATTACTAATGTATTTGTGAGAATACCTAGTAAAGTTTTTGACTTACTATAGTCAAAATATATGACCTCAGCTGTTTTCTGTCCCATATTTAAGATTTGTTTCTTTATAACATAGGGATATTAGCTTGGTTTGACATAGTTTGTCCCTGAAAAATGTATGTTGGCTACTATTCATATCTTTGTTATCTTGTGGCTACTTACACAAACACTTTCTTTGAGAGACACTTTGCAGACTAGTAAAATCAACAAAGCAAAAATGTTCCAGGAAAAAATGTGTTCTGTCTGTTTCGTATTTTCATCAATTATTATCTGATTTGAGATGGTGATTAAAACCAGCTTTGTATTGGGCTTACTATTGGAAACGCTCCTATTGGGAATTCCTTGGGAGCACTGATTGCAGCAAGCTACTACTTATTGTTGTACTTGAAGAAAAGTTTGCACGTAGTGTTTAACCATTAACTTCCTGAATAAAGTGTGCTGAATTTAAAACACTTTGAAAGGTTTGCAAGTGCTATCTGACTTCTGCACAAGAAGTTTATTAAACTATTTAAGCCCTCCAATGCACACAGACACAGACTTTCAAAGAAATACACAATATGACCTTAACCCAATTCTGGTACTTGTCCAAATCAGTAGTAATAAAACAAAAAAGATATCTTACTGTGTAAAACCAAAATTTAACAATAGGAGCATTGTAGAATTCATAAATCTTTCTTCCAACAGGAATCAGTCTGTGCCTGCTCTGAACTTCCTCTTCCTCTTTCTTTCTCGAGGATTCTCCATTCCCTCGTCCCAGCATCGCCTATAAGAAAGGACACTTTTATGTTCCTTTATTTCTGAAGAGCAAATTAAGCTTTTTTTTTTTTTTTAAATTTCAAATGGAAATTATTCCAAACTTATCTGATTTCTTGATCTTAGATAAAAAAAAGTGACCACAGCCATGTGCAAAATATTTCATTCTCAGATTATCTTTTATGGAGGGAAGATGCACTTTAGTTCCCTCTAAATTGAAGAAGTAATGCTTTGGCAGAAGGCATCAACACCACTGTGAAATCCTTGAACGGTGACCATAAAATGAGATGTGGAGAACATTTCTCCTTTTGGCTGTATAGACAGCAAGATTTTTTACCTGACAACAGTTTCTTAGCATGCACTTCACAATAAACAAATACGCTCAGAAAACAGGTAAGTTTTGCTTTTAAACAAACAGAAGATCATAAAGCTGATACTGGAAGCGAACAACAGGAGGAAAGATGAGTTGGCAGCTGCTGGACTGGAAGCAATGAAACTAATGACAGTTCTTCTGTTGATCACAGGATGCATCATAGACCATGATACCATAGTGAGCTCCACATGGATGTAAAGGACTGAGGATGCAGAGTTCACTGCAGCATTAAGGCCTTAGATCACAAGATCCTTCTACATGAACACAGCTTCTTCCATAATGAAGTTCCAGAGTGCTCATGCACTACCTCTGGTAACCATCAACTGTAACCATTGTACTACAGACTCACTGAAAATCTACTGTGAGCTACAGAAACATGTACTTAAGAAGTCTTCAGTTATGAGTACAAAGCTATCATGCAAAAGATGCTAATATTATGTTTACTCTTAACTTCATGCTCAGCTTCAGAGAGAAGTGGAAGGAGTAACTGAACGACACACTCCTGAAGTTAATGCTAAAAGAAGTTACCACTTTGTATTTAGAGTACAGACTGATCTATTAAATATTCTTTTGAAAAATAGTGGATTTTTTTTAATATTTATATATAGTAATAGTGGATTTTAGTTCCCTGTGTACAGAGAAAGTTCTTACTGCTAGTTTCCTAGTTTGTGGCAACAGCTATAGGCTACAACACACTTCTGCACATGAAAGCAACTGCAAGAATCAAGATACAACAGTCTTAAGTAATTATGGAGGGATTGCACAATGATGGTCTTATTGAAATACTTCTACAATGTTTATACAAGTAGATCAAAATATTTTAGTAGTTATATGTTAACTGAAGTAAACTTTCAACATCCCTGAAGATAAATTCTTTACTATGAGGGTTTTGAGGCACTGGAACAGGTTGCGCAGAGACGCTGTGGATGGCCCATCCCTGAAGGTGTTCAAGGCCAGGTTGGATGGGGCCCTAGGCAATCTGGTCTAGTAGGCGGCATCCCTGCCCCTGACAGAGGGGTTGGATCTGGATTACCCTTAAGGTCCCTTCCAACCGAAACCATTCTGTGGTTCTATGATCCATAACTTAAAAATATGGGAAACTAAATCACTAAAGAGAACAATGATATGCCAAACATATTGTCTTGAAATTAAGAGGTCCTTCTTTTAACTGTCTCTATGTTCTCTCATTCAAGAGGATATTCAACACATACTTAAGTAGTGAATTTCAGGTGAGCTATTCAATCTGGTTCTAGTGCCCTGAAGGAACACGAGTTGCAATTCTCACATATTTGATTGTAAGAATCACATATGGGTCTCATACAGGTCTTTGGTCCAAAAAATAAAAAATAATGTAATGACCACTTTTTTTTTTTCTTTCAGTCAGAGTAGACATTTGTAACATTATTAGGACCATGTATAGTCCTAGATGCCTGCTCTCTAATACTTCCATTTCATTAATTATGCAGTTAGTTTTTTTCTCTGGTTTATTACTTTCCATGTGATCTTTTATATGCTTGAATATGACTGTGCACAGATGTTGCCCTTCACACTTCTAATAAAATTGAACAAAGATTCATGACACAGGTATACCATACTGAAACTAGCCTGCTGATAACATCTTGAAACTGTAGCCTTTTTTGATGAAGTTACCTATTTCCTTTACCTTTTTAGGCCTGCAGGTCTCTAAGTTTATTCCCATAAATACATATAAAAAACGCATATTAAAAAAAATTAAAAGATACCCCCTGTTGATTCTCACACAGCCCATAAAAACTCTTTAAAATCCAGAAAGATCTTCATAAAAAAAAGAAAAAACTGAAGTAGCTGTTAAATAGAGAAGTAAGTTTCTTATTAGATGAGCAGATAGCCTACTAGAATGTGAGGCTTATTGCATATACCTATAGTAATAGAGGCTATACTACCTTCACAGAACCCCGGGTATCATTACCTGAAATCTACAAAACCAAACGGATTCCCCAGTCTTTAACAAGGATTTGTTATGCTTTGAAATATTCTAGCCTAAGAAGGTAATTTCTTTGTTTCTCTCTACCTCCTGACACTGTTTAGGGAAAAATGCCACCTGGTGCTTCAGATTTTTCTGCAGCTTTTCCCAAGGCTTTGTCTCTGCTGTCCTCTGGTGCCCAAGAATTTTGCAGGAGAGTGAAAATAAATGCTGACAGCTTTAACAAATGAGTAGTGCTGTGCTTTTGTGAAGGGGATTATTTTACAGTTTAAATCCTTCAAAATTTTATATAAGTAGTATTTCTGAGATACCCTTCACCCTCATTGAAATCAGTGAGTTGTGTGTGTTTTAAGGATAAAGCTCCTTCAGAGTGAGGATTTATGCTCATGGATGCTGATTTCTTGTTTGTTATTGCTTTTTTTTCATGAATGATGCTCTAATTTTATCTTGTTATATTTTTGAATTAACTGTGTACTGTACAATACTATCCTCTCCCCTCCCCCATGCTACAGATGGGGAATTGCTCTGAGATGGCTGGGGATTAGATTTGTCCTAATGTCCCTGACTGTTAATTATATCATGGTATTAACAATTTGAAAAGCCTCCCCGTTAGAAAGATACAGAAATAACCTAAGTCACTGTGTTAACTGAATAGCTGCAATGCCAAATGTGAACAAATGTGTTTCCACTTGGAGGGGGAAGCAAGAAGGTGGGAATAACTCAAGATACTGCTCTGTGTAGGCGGCATCTCTTTCTCTAATACACAATTCTGTCCATGATTCACTATGAGTCATGCAAGGTAAGCCTGACAGCAGTGCAACAGTAAATTACTGTACAACTGCATCATTGTGGCCTGAGGGGGTTGATGTGTGCGTACTTTTTACATGGAGATTTTCTGTCTCCCCCCCAATTTTGTTTTGTTTACTTGAGGACTGGTCATTGACACAAAACCAGGACAGTTTTGGGTTCTGTATTTTTTCGTTAAGATATGTTAATGATCGAATGATATTTTATCTGTTTTTATAATTAAATAGCAAGAGTTTTAGTCCTGTTAGCATGATCATAGCTCTTCACAGTTTATCCTTAGTGAAATGTACATGCTTCACATAGACTTACCCTGTACTCACAAGGAACTAGTGTGGAAATAGTACATAGATGGGTGGATATACATGCCATACCTCTCTCCCTGTACACCCCCTTGTATCCTGTAGTGTGCACAGAAATGCTGCCTCCATGCTAATTTTTCCAGGGCTACTGCTCTCTGCATTGAGCTGCTGGCAGGAAAAATGTTTAATGCCTTTGTGTTCTAGGTGTACCAAATTGGATTTTGCACATGCTCATTGGTTCTTTAAGGTGAACAGAGAGCAGACATAAATTACCAGGAGCTCAGCTCTCCCAGCTGCTGAGCACTGTGAGACATGGAGAGTGCTGGAGCATGACAGTGACACAAGAAGTTTCTGAAACACTCAGGGAAATGGAGGGAAATCCCTTATTATGGAGAGGGCCAGCACTGGTGCTTCTGCCTTGTGAGCCCCAGCAGAATTTCCCACTGCTGTTTTCCAGATGGGCTACAGGGGTGCCTCACTCCTGGCATGTGAGATGCTGCAAGCACTGTACCTTGATAGCATGGGTGAGATCAGGTGGGGGCATGATGGCACTGCTCTTCAACCTTTTCTAGGTTAAAAACTGCATTTTTACTGATTTAGTTAGTTCTTGCCATGGAAAAAAAAAGCTAAGCATAAGTACTATGGGTAAGATACAGGTCTACCCAGAGGTCTTGTCGCTGGTGAACAATCCTAACTCAGACTTTTAGTGCCCATGGAAGCCCAAACTTCCTATTCGGTGTGGAAAATTAGAAAAAAGCAGCAACAAACAAACAAACAAACAAACAATCTTCTAAAGAACTTTAATGAGTTATTCTGTATTGTGAAATAACACCATTTACTGGGAAACTAGTAAGTGAACAATAAGGCAGTGAAGGAGTATTAGGATGCTCCTAATTGCAGTTTGTAGAATCAGTGTTATTTTAAGATGAGGCTAGACCACTGAGGTTTCTGACCAGCCTAAAAATTAGCACCTAAACTAAGGTTCTGACCAGGATATTGTACAAATACAAAATATCTCTGACCTTCAGATTTTAGTGCCTTTCTGCTCCTCTAGGTCTTAATAAGCAGGATTAATAACTAGCAGCTCCTTCTATAAATTCTGGTAAATTGCTTGGTGCCAAGGGAATGGTGATGAGAGCAGTATTTGAGAGTGGTTTTGTGAGTAGCTGCTATAAGGAAAGTCTGTTGCCTAGCATCTAGGTGTTAAAGGAATGTGTGCCCAGCACTCTCAAATATGTGTTATAAAGCTAAACGCAGGTGTGAGTAACAAGTAGTTTACAGTAAATAAACACTGCATCTTTATATAGTATACCCAAATGTTCACCTACCTACCAGTTCCTTTGAGAGGAGCGTAAAATAAGTACATATTCTGCAGATGCACCCATGTGGGGACTTCACTGTTGCTGTTGTCTATATGATCACATTATTCTGTGCAAGTGAGGTATAAAATAGTGCAAAAATCACATCAATCTGATCCATGCTAGAAAAATGCAGTCCAGAGTAAGAAACTGACTCTTGTTCTATCATTAGTCTGGGCTAAACTTCACAAGAAAAAGATTTCATAAGATATCAATTCACAGATCTTGATTATTTGCAATCTCTTTATCTTAGTAATACCTTTATAAAAATTCATGTGGTCATAAGATTACAGGAATACACAGATTTCAGTAGTATTCTGTGTAAAGGATTATGAATAAAAGGCAGATTATTTGGATTACAGATTATTTGCTAGAAATGGATTTTTGAGGTGACAGAAAGTGTTCTTAGTTTGTAAATATTATTTGTTTTAAGCTTGAAGTTGAACAAGGCTTGGAAGGCCAAACCATGGAAAATTTTGGATTTTCAATGATCCTGTGTCAAATAAACAGATTAAAAAAATGCACTGACCCCTTAAAGAATCTATTTGTTAGTCAAGAAAATGAAAAAAAAGGGGGGGGGGATGTGCACTTCATTTTGAATATAAATAATATTAGTCAAGATTAAAGTTAATCACTGCACCAAAATATCAGTTATTGAAACAGATTATATTACAAATGCTTTGCAGCAGGTGTTATGAATAATCGCAAAGTATGGGTAGGGTCAATGGCTGATCTATTGAACCAGAGTTCAGCAACTGATTAAACATTTGTGATATGAAATCATAACCATTTATTAATCTTAATGAACTATGAATAAAGTATCCCGAGTATAATTGTGGCTAAAGGTTAAAGTTCTCAAAGGCGCTTCCCAAAATACCTATTAGATATCCTCTCATTAGTGGAGAAGAGGCCAGATCTAACATGTCAGGCAATTTGATTTAGGTGAGAACAACACAAAATTTCAATCTCAAATCTTTTTTTATATCTAAAACATGATAGTAGCAAAACTCTCCCTGACACAGTGCTTGAAAAGGACTAGGTATAACTAACTATGGTGTACAACAACAGAAATATATGCAAAGTTCTCTGCCAGCAAATAACTTCTCCTTACCACTGACGGGCACAGCTGGCATTGCTCTAAAACCCATATCAAGAAGCTGCATTAGAAGTCCTAAAACATGCTATAGATAATACGGGCAAAAAAAAAAAAGTCAGCAGAAGTGTGTAAAAGATTTTTTTTCTGATTTGTCAACAACATGGGGGTACTCCTTATATTTATAGAAAAAGCTGTATCTGTCAGAAATTTCACTAGAAAGATGCATCGAATTTGAGGGAGTAGAAGGGTAGATTCACAAATGGAAAAGAGCAACAAGATTGTCAGCACACTGCAAGGAGAAGGGAGGGAAAAATCTAAGATTAATCTGGAAAAGAGTACACAGTTCAGCACATCACTTCCTTGTAGCAGGAATCAGAAGATAAAAAGGAAACAGTATCGTAGACGAGAAACCAGGAGCTGGATTATTAACTCCAGAGAGATGGAAATGACTTCCTCCCCAGATCTCTCCCCATTGCCAAGAAAAAGGCAGTTTACAAAGTGCTTATTTGATTTGAATAGGCACTTCATGAGTGGATCAGAAGCCAGGGGTAATAAATTGCAATTAACAGCTAACGAGTGGAGAACAGCCCATAGTGGCTATTCTGGCTTCTGGTCCTTCCCAACCGCCAGGTTCTTGCCTGCAAGCGAGTCCTGTAGGTGGGTCTTGTGGGCTGCTCCTTCGGCTTGCCTGCATATTGGGTCCTGTAGGCAGGTCCTTCTGCCTGCCTGCAGACGGGGTCCTGAGGGCAGCTCCTGCTGTTTGCCTGTGGGAAACAGTCTTTTTTTTTTTTTTTTTTTTTTTTTTAAATTAAGCAGGAAAATCCCTTTTTACTTCTACTCCTCTGTCCTAACCTTGAAGGACTAGTGTTGAGCTTTAAGTCTGTCAAAAGACACCACAACCAAAATTAAAACAATGCAAACTAAGCTAAGCCAGGTCTGATAACTCCTGATAACTATGGTTTTCACTCCTGATAATTTTAACTCCTGATACCTGCATAATTTTCAGATCTTTAGCTATTTGATTCTCTTTGTCTTGTAAATTATTAATCTAAGACTAGGTTACTAATACTAGATCTTTCTTACACAGTTCTGCTGATCTATAAAAGCTTTTAGTAAGGGCTGAGCTGTCTAGCTACTTGCCATTGTCTTCAGTTGATTAAAAATGCATGTGTAAATGTGTGAGAGGCACTGACTACAAATTCACAAATGGCTTTGAAAAATGTCACCATTGTTTTTCTTGCCTGTTTGCACGCTTGCCCTCTAATTAACTAAAAAATAGTAAATACATTTCTAGCTTCCACAAATCTCTGCATATTTCCAACTGAAAAACTAAGAAATGATCCTCCCTTCCCCAACAACTTGTGAGCATCTTTTCTACCAGAGAGGTGTACTCCCTTTATCATGGTCAAGTTCTATCAATCCTGAAATTTGAACTTATCTGAATCTTGAACTTATTTCAGGTATTGCAGCATCAAATTGGATCAAAATATGAAGATATTACATTACAAAGTGGTGCTTCAGTATCACCATGTACTACTGCAACATCAAGACACAATGATGCCAAATTATTTTGATTTGCGCTGAAGAGGTGGGAGCATTAGGAGTGGTATCCTATCATCTGCTAAATGTATCAGATGACCTACAGCACCCACAAAATAGCAAACTGAGAGCATTGAGGCTGCTCTCAGTTCGCTATTTATTGTCAGCTCTTACGGTGAGTTCCATGTCCTCCTCCTCTTTTTCTTTCACTGGTTTTTCTGGTTCTTCTGGCTCCTTTTCTTGAAGATGGATCTCATTGGCCTGAGACATGTAAGGCATATCATCTTTGTTCTTGAACTCCAAGCTGAGGATTGAAGGAGGAAGTAGAATTCCTAGAATTACCTAAAGCAATGATAATAATGATAACAATAATCATCACAGTAAAGAGTACAATCATGGTGGTTATTTAGAGTCAAATGGAACAACTCCCTTGGGACATTTGAGAAAAGAAATATACTTGCGCAAGTGAGTTTCTATGGCAATAGAGTATTTGTCACTTGGGGTAATGTTTTCAGAGCTCTGTAGTGAAACAAAGCATGTAAATTCTATTACCACTGCTATGAGTGCTATGGCTAATTGTCTCTCTTGAGTATTTTATCGCATGAGATAAAATGCTTTCTCATCAGATATGTATTGTTAATACATGAATGCATTTACAAAATATTACAGAGGGTCAACGACAGGTGGTACCATGGCTATGTTCAGACTTTGGACTTGCTGATTTCCGAGTTTTATGTAATAGAGAACATCAGTGTAAATGACATAATAGAGAACATCAGTGTAAATGACAGACAGGAATTATCAATTTCTATAGACAGGGTCTCAAGCTCCCTGTGTCCATACCTAATACACACAGGTAGTCAAGACATAAACATGTGGATCTGAGGACAGGAAGCACAGCCATCAGTAGCAAATGTTGATGTGCTTAGCTATGCAGTTCCCTTAGATTTTGCTTCACTAGCTTGGCAGCCTACATTATGCTTACACTAATACCAACTCCTCCTTTTCTGCCTTCTCTCTGTTATGCTGAGGGAGTGCAGAAAAAAACATTACATTTACGTTGCATGGATATATGCAATGAATAACACTTGGGGTATAACTGAAGAGATATCATAATAATACAAGAAGTGGCCAGTCTGTATTCATATACACAACAGTTTTTTCTGTTTTTGCTGGAATCTCTGGAAAATCTCAGATGACAGTGAAACCAGTTAGTTTGTAAGCTGGTTGGGGATGGTGACTGCTTGTGTTTGTCTCATCATCAGACAGCATGTGTGTGTTACTGAAAACACCCAGGTTACTGCAGTTAGCAGCAGTGAGCATGTGCGCAGCCTGTTCCCAGCCTTGGACAAGCTGAGCACCTGGCTGCCTGCACTGCTCCTGCACCCGGCTCATTTGTCAGAGGGTAAAAAGCAAACCTGACTTCCCTGAGAGAAGTCCAGGCAGGATTCACAATTGCCTCTCCCCTTCCCCTTGGTGCTGCACCTCCCTGGTGGGATGATAAGAGAATTAGGCTCAGCCTTCTTGCTGTTTGCCAGTTTCAATGGGAGAAAATTATTTGTGGGAAATAATCCATGACTCATACTTGTCAATTATCTCTTCTCTGTGTTGCTTCCTGCTCATGTAGCCTGCTTTACCTTTAAACAGGGTCTGCTAATGAGCTTCAATGGAATAAAACACAGACTGTAAACTGAGCAAAGGATTCTTGTGAGGGGCCCAGCTGTTACGAGAAGCTGAAAGGAAACAGCTTTTTATCTTTGGTTATTCAATGTGAAAGGAAGCTCTGTTTTATGGCTTCAGATGTATGTGCTGTAAAAGTGAAAGCATGCAGTGGCAAATTAGGTGCTGCAGGGACCCCCACCTGCCCAGGTGGAGTATCTGCAAAGCCAAGCAAGGAACAAGGTAGCAGTCCCCCATGAAGGGCACGGAGCCCATGACAGAAGACAGAAAAATAGCAAAAATGCCTCCAAATACAAGAATGCTTTCTATCTGTAAGCAGAACAACATCTAAGTGCAGCTCCTGAGGGAGGACGGTGAGGATCCTGTTAGTCACACACTCCCATTCATCATCATTACTGCATTATACACAGTATGATAATAATGCAAGCAGTCATCACCGTTCTCACCATTACCAAAACAACTTTTCACACAGCAAAGCAGCTGAGAAATTATCACTTCTCACACACAGAAATCATACAGGAAAGAGAGGGTCTTCCCTGAAAGTGCTTCTCTGTCAGCTAGGGGGAAGAGAAAATTCCTGACTTTGTGCTCTGGTGAGAACTCTGGTGAAAGTGGCAGCCCAGGTTTCTTCTGAACAGAAATTCACATCACAGAACCCACCTTGCTCTCTTAGCAATTATGCAGGTGGAAGTAAAGCTTAAGCAACTTCGGAAATTGGAGTATCATCTGTATCCCCTTGGTTAGTTCCTTCAGGGCAATCATCAGGAAGACTGGTGGGGGACTGCAGGAACATTTGTACTGCTCTCTTTGACCTGTTCTGGGGAAGGCTGTTGGATTTCTTTTACCTTTCTCTAGTTGTTAATTACCTTTCTCTAGGTGTTAATTCACTTTCACATCCATTTTCTTTATTTAAATTTAAGAACCTTGGCTAACTCCTCAAGTGTCCAGGCAGAGTGATGAACTAACCTCCTGGCTCGATTCTGATTGTGGTAACTCTCACTGACTTTGGAAGGGGCTTTGAGAAAGATAATAAAAAAATAAGTAATGGGTTTTGAACTTGGGTTTGTGATAAGCTCTCTGATGAAATGTTAAATACAGGAAGAACATACCCTGGTTAATACCACTATGAATAAGACCCCCAGCATAATGTTAATTGAACAAGTTATCACTAATTTGCTGTGAACCCCATCACCATCTATCAGAACTCCTCTGGCTATTAATTTTACTTTAAAACAATGCTGACCTTTAGGCCAGAATTTTTGCGCATCCGGAGACGACCCATCCACATGTCTGTGAGCAGCATTTGGCTGCAAGTGTGAGCAATGAAGTCCCTGTGCTTGGCTGCCACTGCGAGCTGCAGGCATGTGGCATTGCTCCAGTTCTTCAGCTCATACGTCAGCAGTTTCATTGCCAGTTGCTCGTCTTGCTTGTATGACTGGTCCAACAGCTCCACTGCCAACTGGCCAAAGTCCCTGCAACAGAGGGACATTTGATCATTCCTATTAGGCCACATGGTCTGCTGCAGAAAACACCCCTCAGGAAGTGACAGCCTCTGTAGCGGGTGCATCACCTTCCATCATGCAAATCGTGATGTTGACTGCATGCACACAAACCCACTTTTTCAAATGTGAGTGGCTAATGGTAGGCATATAAATAAATGGCCTAGCTTAGACATGCTGAGCACCCACAGCTACCAGCTGTCTGCTCCCACCTGCCTGCCCACCTCCCTGACATTTTCTGGTTGAAATCTGTTGGTTATCTGCAGTCTGGAGGACTGCTAGTCTTCTGTTTGCTCATGACTTCATGGTCAAGTCTCCTGGAACGAGGAGAATCTAATAAGATTTTTTGAATTATCATCATTTTCTGTCTCCGTCTTTTAAAATCAGAAAAGATTATTATGAAAAGTAGTGTTTTGTCCTGCTCACCTAAGTAGGAGCTATTGGTTAATTACCACTTCTGCCTGCATATGGTGTTCATAAGGATTTCAACAGTTGTTCTGCTTAGAATGAACACAGTGCCTTGCAAAAGCACAGAGAAAGACTGCAGCCTGACTGTTGAGGCCTCAGGGAGAACTCATATGCAGTATAGATAATTCACTAACTTCTTGACACCTTCTTATTCAGAAGTTGCCTTGGTTGCAATATTGCTCATTTGGCAGACAGATTGTTTAAAAGCCATTTAGTCTATCTCCAAAGGGAGAGAGACTTTCTCTACAATTTCCCTACAATTTAGAAGTGAAATCAAGGTACAGATAAGCAAATTTAAGGCAGGGTCAGCAGCCTCTCTCCCTCTCTCTCTCTCTCTCTTTTTTTTTTTTTCCTAATTATTGTTTTCTTCATTCATTAAAATGTGTATGAAAGAAAATCCACCTGGAATTATGGTTCAGCTCTTGGGATATGTCATCCACCATGTCATTTTCTGATGCTTCATGGGCCATGGCTTTGCAGAGCTTACAGGCCACCAGTGCTTTAGCCATAGCCTCCTCCCCATGCTGCCAAAAGAAGAGGGCCATCTTCTGACGCTTCATAAGCACAGCCCACACCATCAGCTCATGGAATGGGAAGGGAAAATGATTGATCTCAGGGTCATCCAAGTCAATATCAACTTCTTCTTCTCTTTTCTTCGTTGTTTTCCTCCCTCGCCGCAAAGGGACATCATCCTGTGAGAATTGTAGAGATTTTTTTTTTTTTTTCCCCAGTGAAGGAACTCAGTCAATTCACACAATGTATTGGTCAGTATCTGAGATGTCAGATACATTCCCTGCAGGCCAGCCCATTCAGCTTTTTTGGATAAAATATTTAATAGCACGAAACAGTGGCAATAGTTTTGGTCCATGCACTGTAATTACAAAGTCAATAGGCCCATACCTAAATATAGGGAAAAAGAGCTTTGGACTATGACTCTGAACTGCTCTTTCTCCCTGAAAGCACAAAGCATGACAATGCCCAGAGCCACTTTGAAATAGCCATCATTAAAATAAAGCTAAGCATTAATTCAATTACAACGTGTTATAAAGCATCTGCCTCATTCCTCCTACTGACAGACAGTACATATCCAAGGGATGGTCTCATCTTCTGAAGACTTCCTCCCATCTTATTCCTAGTATTTTGTATCTTTATCTTCTCAACAGAATCAGAATCACCTTTCTTTACACCCAATCTGCCTTTCTATTCCGTGCTTACCTCTTCTTTCTCCAGTCCAACATTGTTTCTATAGCTAGCCTCAAATGAGAAGGCAGGGCAATCACCAACCATATGAAGTTTAACAAGAGAAACTGCTGGCTTTTGCACCTGGGATGGGGCAACCCTGCATGTACATACAGACTGTGGGACAAGAGGCTGGAGAGCAGCCCCATGGAAAGGGAGCTATGGGTTTTGATCATCAGCAAATTGAACATAAGCCAGCAGCATGCCCTGGCAGCCAAAAGGCCCAACTGTACCCTGGGGTGCATCAGGCACAGCACTGCCAGCTGGTCGAGGGAAGGCATGGTCCTGCTCTGCTCTGCACTGGTGTGGCCACGCATTGAGTACTGGCTACAGTTTTGGGCACCACAATATAAGGACATGAAGCTATCAGAGAGTGCCCAAAGGAGGGCTACAAAGATTGTGAAGGGTCTAAAGGGCAAGACGTATGAGGAGCAGCTGAGGTCCCTTGGTTTGCTCAGCCCAGAGCAGAGCAGGCTGAGGGGAGGCCTCATGGCGGCCTGCAGCTCCCTCACGAGGGGAGCGGAGGGGCAGGCGCTGAGCTCTGCTCTCTGGGGACAGCGACAGGACCCGAGGGAACGGCATGGGGCTGGGACAGGGGAGGGTCAGGCTGGGTGCTAGGGAAAGGTTCTGCACCCAGAGGGCTGTCAGGCACTGACCCCAGGGCAGTGGTCACAGAACCAAGCCTGCTGGATTTCAAGAAGCCTTTGGACAATGCTCTCAGACATGGGGTCTGATTTTTGTGTGGTCCTTGGTGGATCCAGGAGTTGGACTCGATGATCCTTGTGGGTCCCTTCCAACTTGGGATATTCTATGATTCTCTCTCTCTCTCTTTTTCCAGTTTTAGCTTACTTTTAGTATTTTATTTTATTTTATTTTTTTTTTTTTTCAGATGAGCTGACCTGTTCTGTGATGCATCTGCAGACAGCAAAATAAAAGTTGTAGTATAAATTAAACAAACAAGAAAACAACACTACCTATTTGAACTATCAGGGTAGACAGAAGCATCAACAAAACTGACGAAAATTTGACCCACAGAAAGATTTCCACACCAGTCTCTACAATGGCTTCATTTCTTTGAAATCTTTCTAAAATTACATAGTAATCTGACTGAATTACTGCATAGGCTGACAGATCGAAGCATTTTGTTTAACCTTTATCAAAATAAACCTGGTGCACGGAGGTGGCAGAGCCTTCTTTTCTTTTGTCTACCTGTTAGGTTTTTATTAAGAAATGTTTCTTAATCTGGCCCTTGCATAAACAAGTTATCTGGATGAAAATTACAACTGGTGTGGCACATTACTCATTAAAAATTTGAAAACAACTATTGGTGCCTTCATCAAAGTGAACTTAAATATTATCTGGATATCATTTATATTTGTCAAAGAAGAAAAAGACATTAAGATTTATCACAGGTCGCCTACCTCCATTCCCAACAGTTTCAGGGCTTTTGGCTGTACAAAAAAGTTAGAAAAATGTTATTTCTCCCAGAAGGGTGATGAAAAATTACAACTATATGTGTATATATACATACATGAGTGTGCAATGCAATGTATAACATATAGAGTATAAAATATGCAATATTTAATGTAAATAATCTCTATATAATGAAATGTAATCTAATATAATACACACATATAAATCAAATAAATAACTACACACGTGTTTAATTCAACCTTGAGTTTGACCCTATTTCACCAAAACAAACAACAGAAGACATACATATGGATTCAGATGTAAATTCCAGCTGGATTGTGTCTGTTCTAGTAGAATGGAAACAGGAATTACTGCTAAGAGACACTAGCATGAGAGAGTTTCTGAGGAGTGCTTCAGTGTTTTGGCCATTTACCTGGCAATCTTTTATTGATACAAATCTGCTCTATGTGTTGCGTCAGTGTCTGTGAAGTCTCTACTTAAATGCTTTTCTTAATGGAATATGACTAAACGAAGGAGGTCTCTCCTGGCAGCTTTGGTTACTACTCTTCCTCTCAAAAGTGAAGTATGAACATGTAGGGAAAGAAAGAACCCCCTTGTTATGTGTTATGGCTGTAAATTTTCCTCAGTGCTGTTGCTCTTTATAGTGACTTTGAACAATATTCAGTAGTGTTTGTTGCTAAAACCTGGACTGAGGCATGAAATGAAAAAGTGAGGCAAAAATAGGCAAAGAACTACAAATCTTGCTGGCAACAGTTGATCAGAATTTCCTTCAAGTTGGATTGGGTCAGTGGCATTATTATTACAATAATTATATTTTATGCTTTAGAAAGATAATAAATTTACTTTGGATTCAAAATTTTGAAACCTATCAAGCAAGAAAACTCCAAAAAAATCAGAATGGTATTTTTGCTATGATCTCACTGACTTAGCTGGAGACACATGCAAACAGTAAAGCCTGTTTTGAGTTACGGGTTTCTTTGCTCTTCTGGCCACAATCAAGAGGATGAGTCCTGAGACAGGACATGAATCTATAAAAAAACAAGTTTTCTCAAGTCTAACCCAGGTGCCCTGTGGTATTGTTGGTACAAATCAACAGACTGGTCTTTTGAAAGCTGTGGATACTGATAATTACAGATTTTAAATCCAGGGGAGGCTGCTTTATGTCGTGGTCTCACCAGGGCAGCAGGACAGCTCAACCCAGTAATTTTTTCATTAAACTCATAAAAAATGCAGCTGACCTACTACAATGCATTTCAGTGAAATAGCTGCTATGTAAGTAATGGAAATGAATCTGTAGCCTGAATAGTGTGTGCATGCAGATTCCCCCCAAAGCCTGGAACCATCCAAGAAACTGTTGCAATCCCTGCCAATGGGTGCAGTCATACAGAAGAGAAGCAATTTGTTCCTTACCCTCTTGGGGCCAAATAAATTGTGGTACAGTGTTCTGAACCGTTTTCGGGTGTAATTGCAGCGATATGCTCCTCCCATCAGGTACTCTATCACCAAGCCAATATCAATCAGGCTAATTCGATAATCAGGAGGTAAATTTCCCTGTAACAAAAATAAGTAGGATTGTGGGGGTGGGAGAAATCATTATTACTGGCATTGTTAAATATACTTTATAAAGATGTTAGAATGAAATAAATTAAAATAGTTAAAAAAAATAATGTATTATTATACTTGTTAATTAATTCACCTTAAAATAGATCCAACCGAAACCTGGATATTCTCGCTTGGAAAGAAGACACAAGTTAAATAAGAAGGTGAAGAACTTGTTGATAGTAACAGAAGATAGCGTCAGTACACAGTGCTCATATTCTTCAGCTGGGAAAACAAGGAACATGACTGCAGAACAAAAAGCACGAGGATCAGCGCACTTGAAAGGTCAGGCACAGTTGCCAAGCCCTAGCCTTGCAGGACAGCACCTCTGCTGCACCACCTGTCCCTCACATCTCTTGTCCTGGCATCTCACATCTCTGTTGGCATCCCTTTGCACTGCCTCATCTGCACTGCTGAGCCACTGTAAAGTGACATTGTGCAAAACTGATAGCTTGCATGAAACCAGCTTATACATGTGATCTTCTCATCCTGAAGTGTTTCCTTGCCACATTCCAGGAAAGGAAGGACAGTGAGGAACAGATACATTAGCTACTCTAGAAGACTTACACACCAGTTCTGGGGATGATGTGCAAATAGACTGCTATCATTGCTTAAATTTCACGCATATTATGAGGAAAATGTATGTATAAAAGTGAGTATGAAAACTGTAATAAACAAAATATCTATGGTTAATTCTTTGGGGGGTTGGTCAAGAAGAAAAATATAGGACTAGCAATTTTCCTAGATGGGCCCTCCTTGAGCTCCCAAAGTATTTTACTGAAAAATCCTCTAAGCACAGTAATCCTGCTACCTAAATTCCAGCAGTGCCAAGGAGATTGTTTTCCAGAAAGGTGAACTGTGATTGTGACAAGGGTCATTAGCAGGATCCTGAAAAATACTTCTACATACTCACTCTTCTACTTCTGTTCCATTCTTATCTTCTGCTAAATATAATATGAATATACTCTGACTTCAGCATGCACCTTTCATTTTGAAGGGAAACAGAACTGTAAATACATTCATATCCACTCTGTGAACTCCCTTACAGATATCTTCCTTCTCTTTTTTGTTGGGTCTGGAAATGGCAACACTGGTTTGAGTTCTGGGATATACATGGCTTGCTAAGCTATGAAGAAAACTTCAATAACAGGTTGTCTCTTCTGCATTTTAGTTTGAGCCTTTGAATCAAGTGGGTATTTTGGTTCTCTTGGAACAGTAAGTCTGACAAGACACCTATCAGGCCAGAACAAATTCAGAGTGGGCTGGTCTCAGTGATGCGCTGATGCTCTTGGGACTCTCTTGCAACGGAAGACCAAAAGCCCAGCAACAGCACTCCTGCTTTTCTGTTTCCCCATGGAAAGTCTGCAAGGCAAACTGGTCCATTTTCAGGAGGAGAGGATTAATGGGGAGGGGACACACCCAAACCCAAATTTACCTCTTTCTGTAAATCATTGCCACTGAATTTTTTGGACAGCAGTTCATGGTTCAGCAAGCAGTTCCCTACTGGAAAAGAAGGCATGATTCAGAAAATTCTGAATAGGTCACCCAAATCTGGAGATCTCATTAAGGACCGTACAGATTTACAACTCGGTCCTGTATGTCATAGTGCAAGAGATGTGGCCACAAATTAAAGGTAGAAAGAGAGGTAAGTAGTCTGTTTGTGAACTGCAAGTGGTAGCTTTGGAAAAAAAGAGAAAATTACTCTAGCAAAAAAAAAATAATTTTGCAGTCAACACTGCGGAAGAACCAGGAAATTGTAATTTTTTGCTTCAAAATTATTCAGTCCACTTTAATAAAATAATCACATTTCCTATAATGATATACAGCACAGATTACAGTTAGCCTGTAGCTCTTTTTATGTGATCATCAAAAGAAGGTTAATAATTCACATGAAGCAATTTTATGACTGCCTTGTCTTGCTGGAAATATCTGCATGTCTGCCTGGCTTCTCTGCAGATTTGCTTATTAGATTCAGAGCAGAGAGGCACTAATGGAGAGCAGATGGCACCTGGTTCTGCAGAAGAGATGAAATGGATGCAAAGATCCTCCTTCCTCTTCTACTTCAGCCAGGAAAAGAGAGCTTATTTCAGTCCCTGCTCACCCTGCTCACCTGACAGCATGCTGAAAGGCTGAGGAAGTAGAGAGAGAGGTAGCACTGTGGTGCACTGGCACTGGGTTGAAATTCAAAGAGATGTAAGATCAAGCAAATTTAGTGGCAAAAGGTGAACTGCCAACTATGTTTCAGTGCTGTCACTTGGCATATCCTTTTCCAGTCTTCCTACTCTTGGCCAGTCTGATGGGTGGAATATTGCTATGGTTTGCAGGACTGCATATTTAATCAATTTATTTGAAACCAGACATTTCTATTCTGAACAGTTTAAAGAAAAATCAACATAAATCTAAAGTTTTAACCCTGCTATGTTTATTTGTTTTCCCAAATATTCTCCCCTTTCCAGAATGCTTAAGACAATGACAATTTTTTTTTTCTAGAACAAGGTTGAAGTCACTAGCAGAAGTGGGAGTAAAAAAGACAGAGTTGTAGTTCTTCAGCAGACTCCTGTTGTCTTAATATAAGAGACTGAAACTGAATGTTCCGATGTTATTAGCTTGAAAAAAAAAGACAACAACAAAAAACCCCAACAACTGTGCAATTAACAAAGCACAACAGGATTCAGGCTGAATCATGCATTACAATGTGTGACTTTCTTGATTATTCAGAATGGCAATCAGTTGTTCTGATTTCTGAAATTTCATAAAGAGATTTAGATACAAAAAAATCAATACAGTTACTTTAATGAAAGATGCTCTTAAACCTTCTAGATAATACTGAAACACTTTGCTACAGAAAACTCCTAAAACCACAGCAGATATATATGTTTTATGCAGACATACTTGTAAGTATGGCTCCATGCTAATAAACATAGAATTGCTTTTCCAAAGTGAGCAACCCTAATAAAGCCAATTGGACTAGCCTTGTCTCAAAGGGGTACGCATATACCAAAACGTCTGCTGTACCAGTAGACACCTCGAACTACTCTAACAGTGGTGATCTTCCTATACACAAAACACACTGGTGCAAGTGGGCCAGAACACCTCCAAGAACAGCAATAATTTGGGTGGGCTAATTCCAGAACAAACAAGGTGGTCAGGAATGACAGAGGAGAAGTTTTTTGTTTTTTTTTTTTTTTTTTTTTGGGTGTGGTGAAGGTGTGATAACTACCCCAGTTAATAATAAGTTAAACTTTTAATGCTGAGACAAAATTTTTAGTGCTAATGCACTATTCTTTTCCTGAAGAAGCTTCAATTTTAAAAGACAATCAGTTTTAGTGTTTTTTTCACCTCGTGCATTTTTATGTTCAACTGATATAAACCCTCTGATTTTGCACACTAAGGAGCAGATAATACTTTCAAAATTCTGTATAATACCTGCTAGTTATCTGGAAGAGTAGACAGTAGTGGCAGTCCAAAATAAAGGACTTTGAAAACATATGCTACCCCACAGTGAGATTAAGACATATTTATTATGTACCAGTTTTGAATTAAAGAAGAAACTGATCTGTTAATTTTCACTACTCATTAGCAAGTTGTCAGCAAAGGAGTTTTTCTTTACAAGCAACCTGTAGAGGGCAATGTCTGCTTTGAAAATGATGACAGGCACAACCAGTATTCTTCTGAATGCATCAGTTTGTACAAAGAAGGGGAAAAGTCAACCGTGTGGGTTAAATTCTGTACCCCTGACAGAATATGTCAAAAAGGTCATGATAAAAATGATGCAGAGTTGGCCTCGTACATAGTTATGGAACTGGGAGGATCAAAAAGAGAGATGAACACAGTTCTCTCTAAAGCAGAGCCATTAAGAAGTAATTTGCCTTATGAATTGACATATCTAGAATTTAAGTCCTCTGATTATGGTAAATTATTTAAGAGTCTTTCTCTGGGCCTCTGCAATTTGCTGCCTAGGCTGACAGTCTTCACAGCAATTTGCATTCAGGAATCCAAAGAAGAAAATAAATATTTTATTTTGTAGTTTTATATGTTTTTGTGTGTATTCGTGCATGCCTGCATGTGCATTCCCAGGGTATGTGAATGTGACTTCTGTTGTGCAGCTTCTTTGTGCTGATAAGCAGACCGAGTGGTCTTTCAAAAACCTCCCAGTGATTTTTATAGCTTTGTAATAAAGTGACATTAAATAATACTTCTATAATTTGTAAGCAGCTCTTTTCTGATTGATAATTCACAATTACTTAGATGAAAATAACTTTCAATAGCATGTACCTTTGTGCATAATGCATGTTTTATTGGGATGCAGGCATAAAAAAGTCACATAGTATGCATGTCCTTCAAGTGTTGTCTCAAGGTGACACACTACATGGTTGTATTTATGATTTGTGATACTGTAATTAAATCTGAGAGTTTAGGTACCTGGCTTCAATATATATATATATATACTTTTATATATTTATATATATACATATATACTAGTGTATATCATACTCAAAAACTAGCATCAGCAACGTGGTCTAGTTTTCATGCACAGTGGGCCACTTAACTGTCAAATAGCAATGTCCATTAAGAAGTTATTTCCAAGATGGTGTTTTCATTTAAACTGGTGTCAGATCTGCTGACAGATTTACAGCTTGGTTGACTGGTGAGGTATCTCATTGCTCGGGTACAGGCTTTAGTGAGCCGTCACATTTTTTCTTGTGAACTGTAGTTGTTCCTCATCACTGACAAAATAAGAAATACATCCACAGAGGTGCAGTATTCTCTGAAGAAGGTGCTGGGGGGCTACCACAGACTATTTATTTTCAAAGCCCTTAACTATATTCTAATAACACTGCATGTTGTCTTCACATAGTGGGAATTACTGGAGACTTTAGATGTGGATAGAGGAAAGAAAGATGCATTTAAGGAAAAAATCACTGTCACCTAATATCTAGCAATCACTGTGGACAAATAATGTCGTTAAGTATAATGTAAGTACATTTAATGTCAATGCCTATCAATGTACACCTACAAGTAATGATCCTATTTGACTATTTTCATTTTTCGAGAGCTCCTTAAAAATACATCTTTCCTTATTGACTCAGATAAAGATGATACTATTTAATTACTCAATATACAAGTTGTTATGGCTTTGAAGAAGGACTTGGAAAGGTGATGCTGGGAGGAGTTTGAAAAGTCTGTTTTAAAGCAAAGAGACGAACACTTGTTTCAAATTCTTAAAGCATATTTAGTAACAAAAGAAATTAGTTAACTTGGAGAAGCGGACAGTCTAAATGTGTTCCAGCTTTTCTCTGCTCCAGCCAAGGGACTGTGTTCATGAGAACAGTTTTGGTTTCTTCTGTAGACATTTCACATTTTTTGATGTCACTTAATATACTATATAAGTGAACAGTACTGATGCCATGTAACACGCTAAACGAAGAAAAACATCAGAACCTCTCTAAACATCACTACTGATTATTCCGTAGCATTATTTAATAGAAAGATGAATTCTTAAGCATTGCCACTCTCCTTCCCTATTTTCTTTCAGTTCTGCTCAGCTACCAGTGACAGAAGAAAACACTAAAAGCTGTGCTTTTACAAAAATTCTCCATTCCCTTCTCTCTAACTATTCCCATGTACAGAAATCTGCCCTCTCAAGTACACCAGCCTTGATGTCTGAGTTACACAGTGGACAAGGTTGCAATCTGCACATGCTTGGGAAGAATATCCAAGCTGATAAAGTCAGTTACAGGGTAAATCTCCTTACTTGATCCTTATATTTAAAGGATGACAGACTTTTATTTATTGCTGCTGCTGTAACACTTTTAATCCTGCACAGCAAATACCTAAAGTTTTTTTGGTGTCTCCTCCCTGTCGCTATATCTTTCTATGTTTCTGCCCTACCCTCTTAATGGCTCTTTATAATTCAAGATGCTGGAAATTAACTTGATAAGGGGACAGAGAAAATTTGTGCTATCTTTTTTTATATGTTTCTTCTGAGGAAGACAGCTACATCATACCATAAAACACAGAACGAGGAACCATTTCAATGAACTAGGAACCAACACAAAGGTAACAGTTATTTCACAGACTCAAAAATTAACAACATGAAAATTAGCTTTGATGACAGTTGCAGGTATGGAAAAATACAGATAACAGCATAAATCCACAGGGTATACAAGAGCCTACAATCCTGCTAGCAGAAGCACTATAACCCAAGCATCTAAGATCACAGCAAAAGCAAGCCCAATAACTTGATAATTGTGCATTGTATGCAGAAAGTTAATATTCAGTACAAACAGACAAGACATTCTGTAACAGCAGGGGAAGGAGAAGGTTCTAACTGAAAGCTCATGCAAAACAGAGATTGTATCTAGCTACAGAAAGCAATCACGACATTATTTCCAACCTACCGTCTACTGGGCTCTTACCTTTTTGACGTCCCTGACTAGATGATACAGAGTGTTGGATGGTCCATGTCTCTGTAAAGGACAAATACAGAAGAATAAAATAGTTTTGCGCTGTCCAAGGCCATGCAAGATATAAATGCTGAAATAGCTGTCTCAGTTTAGTAGCTTAAGAACCAGACAACTGAGAACACTTTAAATATAGTGTCATATGTATATATATTTTTTTAATCAGTTAAAAGTGTAGTGTTTTGACTGGCCTTTTTTCACACAAAACCCTTCGGTAAGGAAACCAAAAGAACTGCCATACTACATCAAATCTAAGGTCCTAGTCATGCAGAATAGTCTCTAGCACAATGTGCAGAACCTCTGGATGAGAGTGGAAAGAGGAGCAGCAGGTCAGGCACCAGCCCTCCTGTGCTCAGCATCTCCACTTCCACTGTTGTTGAGTCAGAGAACCTCTGGGCCAGAGGCTGCATCTGTGTTGTCTCCTCTGACAGCAACTAATAGTACATAGAGTCTGTGAATTTGCCTAATCTTTTGAATCCTGACCTGACACGCAAAGATCTCGCAGGAATGACTCCCACAATTTTATTTGCATTTTGTGTGGAGAAGTACACTGACTTCAGTTGAGTATTTTCAGAGATTTTAGTAGGAGGCCTCCTTAGCTATGACTGGCAATAGATGACACTATTGCATATGTCAGTGTTTCCATACATACACTGCTCTGTGCTTATCAACAGAATTTTAGGTACCCCAATCACTGAATGTGATGAGACTTTTCCTGCAATTCTTCATGAACAGTTTCAAATTTGCCAGTCCAAAGAGATGCCAAACCACCTGCACGTATTGTCCCTTCAGTAGTCTCTGTCACGTCATCTCTAAATAGACTGCATAACAGTGATCCTTGCATAAGCTCTTGAATCAACCATCTTTTGTGGTGAAAACAGACCATGTATTACTACTCCTCTCTATACGTCAAGCAGCTTTTAAGTGCCCCCCTTTTCTTCTATGTCATGACAGCCAAATTTCTTTAATAACCTTTGAGGATGAACATTATTAAATATTTTTTGGAAACATAGGTGTATGAAGTAGAACTTCCTCATTCTTCTGCATGTTGACTTCGAAATTTGTAATAAACGTTTAAGGTTTTGCATTTTCCTACAGAATCCATGTATAATTTCTTTTTTCTTGACATAAAATTGATCCGTGTCCCTGTTAATTCTATTCTTTATTGTATTTTTAGACATCTGCCATGACAAAAGTCAATTTCACTGGTCTGTAGCTTCCCAAGTCACTCTCAGGGCTCTAATTGAAATTAAATAGTTTTTATTTGGTCATTTTCTGGTTTTGATGCTGAGGCTACCATGGATACATGCTTTTTATCACACTTGCTAGCTTAGGGATTTCACAGGTAAGGTCTTTTGGAATTCTTGCATGAATAATTTATGGTGATTTCTATGGCTCACATAAAATTTGTTCTAAAAGGTCTTATTTTAGATGTTGAACATTAAACTTTCCTCAGACGTACTCCCTATAGAAACTCACCTTGGTTCAAGTAATACAGTGCTTATCTTTGTGACAAGAAATCTCATAGGCCTTCTGTTCTTAGTATATAGATGTCAGATATTTGGCAAGATTTAAGTGATCAAAGATGGGACATTCTGGCTATATGTTGGCATAAGTACTTGTTCCTCCATATTTTGCTTGAATTTAATGAATTCTCACATTTGATATTTTTGAAAGACTGACTTCTGGTCACCATCAGTACAAAACACTTCTGGATAATAGCCCAGTGTGGAAGCTTATGGTGGCAAGGCTTTGAAAAGGACTGGCAAAACAAAACTTTTTGAAAAGACCTATGCACTATACCATGGCCTCTTTTCCACAGACAGAACCTGTAATCCTAAAACTTAGGCAAAGCTTGAAGAATTTTTTCCATACCACTGTACCAATTCAAAGTCCTTTGTTTCTCTCAATAGGCGATTATGATCTCAATGCCAGAATGTGTTTTAGAGCTGGGAACTCAGAAGCAATTTGAACCTGTGCAGTTTTATGTAAGGTAAAGATATAAAACTTGCAAACAGGCTTTTAAACATCAAAACTGTAATTTTTCGAACATTCTGTGAAGACACAGGTAAGTTCTTCACTGTAAAGACATGTGGCCCTCCTCAAATCATCACATTACACCTTTAAGTTCAGAATGTTATCCCAATAAGTCTTCTATCATTTGTTTTCTAGTGTGTGATTTTGATTAACCTTTGCAAGATTTTTCAGGGCTTGTACACTTATGAGTCATGTATCACAATCATACAGGTCCCAGCTTGCTAATTACTGCCTTCCAGCCAGTGCTATTTGCCTAAGTCTGAGGTCCATCATATTGGAAGTACAATGACCAGAAATCAGCCAGTACCATGCGGGGCTTAATCCAAGTTTCATAAAGTATGTACAACAGTTCAGGTGGGTAAGACACAGTGAGTTCCATTATGTGAGAGACAAAGCTAAGAGAAAGCGTGGACTTCTAACACGGAAAATTTCTGCAGCAGATGTTGGCTGCCTTGTTGTTGCAATATGAGTCGGGGCTAGAACAATGAATACAGAGTAAGAAAATTTGCCTTAGGTTGGCCCTACCGTATTGTACAATTCCTCTAGCCGGGAGATGGTGAGAAACCGATGCATGCTTACTCCATTTTCTATGAGTAATTTCACAAAATCCACTCTGTCCAACACCAGTGCATCCAGCATTGCTTGCTCAAGGGAGCCCACCTGCAAAGCAAGTGATTATTTCAGGCCATTCCTGGGCATCACAGGCCATATCCGGCTTGTCATGTCACTCTGGCACAAGCAGGGATAAGTGGCAAAAGTTGTAAGGTTTTTTTTTTTTTTTGCTTCACTTAAAATGAGGTAATCACAGTTTTAGTCTGTATTGGTTTCTCTGATTCAGGGCAGCATTTCAGAAATGAGTGTCAGAGTGTTAAGATTAACATACTCTAGGAAATCCAGATAAGGAACAAGGAATCAAAACATAGTAAACTGGTGATAGTACCTCTCCACTATTCAGTATCTCATTATTTTCTTTATATCATTCTTTCCTGACAAATATTTTGTTTATATTGTGTATATTTGTTATGTATACAAACACTCACTTTAATTCTATCTTTACTAGCTTTTTCCTCAGTTTGTGATGTTGAGACTCAAGGAAACTTTGACGCCCAGGAAGTGGAAATAGTTTCAAAAATAGCATTTCTTTGAAGGTCCAAATGCAAGAGGTCTTCCTATACATAGCCTCTCCTTTTACATCACTTTCAGGCTAGCGAGAGGTGGAGGGATGAGAACGTACTTCATGCTTTCAGCTTCTAGCTTGCAAAATGATTGCATTTTGCAACATTTATTTTTTTATTGTTTTATTTTATTTTATTTTATTATTTTATTTTATTTTATTTTATTTTATTTTATTTATTTTATTTTATTTTATTTTATTTTATTTTATTTTATTTTATTTTATTTTATTTTATTTTATTATTTTATTTTACTTTATTTTATTTTATTTTATTTATTTTATTTTAGTTTATTTCTATGATGTTGCAATAAGGATAAGGACAGCTTAGTACCATTTAAATGTCTGCTGTGTTTTGTTGCATGCTTATGCCCAGTATTTGAAATCAAAATAAAAAGTCTTTTTCTCTCCATAATGGAAAACGCAAGGATTTTTGAAATTAGCTTTAAGGCACAGCAAACTCCAGAAACTACATTTTAAACAAGGATATTTAAACAGAAAATATTTCCTTTGTAATAATTTTCTCATGTGGAAATACAAATGCTCATGCAATGAACACATGAATTTTTCATGCCAGTGACAAAACAATTGTCACAGTAATGAACGTTGTGATTCAGCTAAACCTTCTGAGTGAAGATGTGGTAGATTTTAAGGGTGGAGACAGTGTTTTTCAGCTTTTGCTGGGTAGCTTTTACCACTGCAAAAACTGCATTGTAAACAGGGCGTTATGGCACTGGAGACTGCTACACCACTGCCCCTCACAAGGTCCAACAGCCCCTCTATTTACTGATTTTGCACTCCGGTGGAGTAGCTCTGCCTGTGGTGCCTCCTGGGGGACAATGCTGGACAGGGACCTGTCCCCATAGCTGGCAGCTGGAGCACAGGATGGGGAAGATGTGAAGAAGGCAGCTCGGTGCAAAGCAGCAGTAGGTACAAAATTAACACTGGCTTAGGTTTGGAGCCACAGCTCATCTGTGGTAATATCACTGCACAGCTCTCACGGTCCACCTGATGACCTCCCTACACCTGTGCAGCATCATTTGGTTGTCTAATCATTGTGAACTTCAGTATTTTCAAGTAAAAGCATATAGGGTGAAGAACAGAAAGAACAGAAAGAAGTTTCGCCTTTCCTTTAACTTACAGACTGATATATTAGCATAGCTGTTAAGAAATGCTTGTTTTTCTCAGGTTGCAGAATTGTTTCTTTCAATTCTTGACAGTATCAGTGTGCTGCTTTCTTTTTTTTGTTGTTGTTTTTGTTTTTGTTTTCTTCTTTTTTAGAGGTGTGGCCTCTCTGTGTTAAGTTATCGCTAGATGTCACCATTGCCTTGAGCAAGTAAGCATATTGCTATGTCTGTAGCTTTACCTGCCTTCAGTAGCTATGAATGGATACTTTGTATTTGACTGGAAACATGACCCAGTACAATTTAAAATGGTTTAAAACCAACAAAGACAAAAGAATAGATTTAATGTTGTGTAAGGTTTAAGGTGTTTTCTGTAGAAGATGACGCATATATACTGTACCGGCCACTGCTGCCCATAAATAAAGATCTGACTGCGAGCGATGTCTACTCTGTTCCAGGCTAATGCCAGGCTCAGCTGGTCGGGAGCAGATGCGTTAGCTCCTGTGAAAACAGAGGGAAGTGTGGGAAAGATAGGAGGAGAAAGAAGAAATGACATACTTTAGACTCAGTCAAAAAATCACCTCGATAATTCCTATTAATCAGAAATCTGTGATATTCACAGAAGAAAACATGCTAAAAATCTGCTGTCAAAGTGTAATATATGACAATTAAATAAGAAACCATGCAGATGATAAGATGGGTTTGGGGCTGTTTGTTTGTGGAAGGGAGGGTATGTTTTCTCTTTAGTCTTAATGGACACTGTGGGACATTTCTGCCCTGCTGCGCTTTTTTAATGTTTCACTAAGGACTTCAAGGTTAGGACAGGTAAGGACTGTTTTCTAATAATAAGGTAGTATTTGTGCTTCCGTGTCACAGTGAGAACTCGCCTGTATGAACAGAACAACTGAATTGAAAGGGCCCTTCAACTTTTAACTACCTACTGGTTTACAGAGATTAGATGATTGTATACAGGGTCATTTTTGAAAGGCCTAATACCTTCACTTTTTTCTTGTCTTCATTATTTCTTATGCTGACAAATGGTCCTCATGGAGAGAGAACAAGCTAAAGCTTTTCTTTAGTCAAAGCAGTTTTGTCCCCATTTCAGTGCTATTCAAAGTCATGTACTGTTCCATCTGAAAGTGGACTCTAAAATTAGAGGCATAGAAAACAAATGGCATAATATGGTGGCCACTGAAATCTTTGAAGGATCAGTTCAGCAGACTTTAGGGAAACTTAGCCTACAGTTTAATTTCCTAATTCATGGCTTTTCAGTCAGTTCACTGCCATGAAACTTTGCCAATTACTTGAACTTATCTAGAAAATTATTTGGTACGTATATCATCCAAATCATATTTATTTTATTTCAGAAATGAATTCTGATAAAAAGGCAGGTGGTGCAGGAGTAGAGGGTTAAGTAAGAATGAAGACAAGAAGAAAAAGCAATGAAAACAGTCAAACATCTTTCTGTGACCAAGAAGTGACAAGAAGCCTTTGGTTCTCATTGCTATATATTATGATACAGACAAAAGCTGTTATGGGAGACCTCACAGGTGATGATTCCAATAATATCTGAACATTTCTCTTTCTGAGTTTCATATGCAAGTAACATACAACTTTCGAGAACAGAATATATTTACCTCTAGGAAGGAGAAACATGCCTCTACAGTTTTATTTATTAAAACAGAAAAAAACAAACAAGCAAACAAACAAAAAAATGCAGTGGGTACAACAATATAAATTAAGAATAGAGAGAGAATACTTTTTTTTCCTTTTTCCAAAGCAAAAAACAGTACCTCTCAAAACACCCTTGGATCTCCTCCTTCCCATCTGCATGCCTGCAGGAGAAGGGAGAGTCTTGGCAGGGATTCAAACAAGGTCTCTGCTGAGCCCTGGAGGAGGCACATGGGCGAACTCCAAAACTCAGTGGCAGTGATGGTGATCCTAAGGCCTGGCACCGTTTTGAACATGTGGTGGAGGAGCTGCACCTCCTGACTTTGCTAAATTGACTGAAGCTTACAGTCTGGGTAGCCAGTGATGCTGCTTGGATAGAAGCCATTTGGGACTGAGAGTGGGTCAGATAGACTTGGGAAAGGACTGAAGGGGCTACCTACGCTGCCCCCACTTCAGCCAAAGCTAAAAACCAAATCATAGAGGTTTAGTGTACCTTCAGGTGAACACCCTTCTGGCTCCTAGCAGGGAGACATCCCCAGTCTTTGCTGAGGTACTCAACAATGCTGGAACTTCTCATGCTTTAGGAAGTACCCAGCTGCAGGATGAGTGAACAGGGCAGGAGAGAGGAGACTACAAGAGTAATAAGAAAGACCTTAGAAAGGCAACACAGGGATCTAATTCCAATAGGGATGTCGGAAAGACCAACCACACAAAGCTGTCTCAGTCTCCCACCTGCATCAGAACTAGTGCCACAAAGAAGGCACGTAGGGTGTTAGTCATTGAAGACAGGAGTGCCTCTGAGAGGCACTGAGGCTCCCATTTGTCATCAGCACAATCTCTCTAGAGAGGTTTGCTGCCTGCCTGGGGCCTATATTTGTGATATTACAAAGAGGCTACTACGTCTGGTGGGTCCCAAAGACTACCATCCCTTCCTGCTTTTTCAAGTAGAATCAAACCATGCTGTGACAAGGAAACTCCAAAATATCAAAAACGATTTTATGTCCCCTGGATTTGAGTCAGTAAAAAGAACCCCAAACTTGACTTCTGTGAGTATTCATCTTGGTCATGACTATGACTACAATGTACTCAAATAAAAGTCAAAACATATTTAGGAGATCAGAAAATATGATAATTAAAATACTGCTCTTATCAACTTAATACAGAGGATCATAATGGAGCCACTTCTTAGGCCCTTAACACTGTCTGTGTTGAGAAATTAGTATTTCCTTTCCCTGCATTTTTTTCTTCCTGTCTTGTGGAAAAAGTCTCTGCTTAGTTCTGTTATATTATTTAATGGCATACATATAGCATACATATTGCTTTAAACAACATTTTAGTCAAGATAAGACTAATGTCTATGTAATATTTACTCAATATCCTGGTGTTTATATCCCATAAGGTATGTTCCTCAAAAAAGCACTTTAGAAAATATGAATAATGTCTGCAGTGGGAGTCTTTCTTCCTCTCATCTGCTTCTAGAAGTAAAATTCAATTTGAGATGCAATGCATTGATTTGGTATCATTTTCTTTCAATATAGAATTTGCTAAATACAGTTATATGCTAGAAAATGAAAGGATGGTGAGAAGTTAAATGAACAAGAAGGACGTCTATGAAAGCTGTTCCTGCAGGTTAAATCTGTGGTCTCAGGCAACTACCCAACGGAGATTCTTCTCATGAAAAGTCCAATCACATCAGATGATCTATCCAATATCTTGAACCAAAAATGCAATATGTTTTGATGATAAAGCTTGGGGCAATAAACTTGAATCAGTATCCTAGGTGAGTGTTATGTCCTTGCAAGACCCCAGATTACTGAGGAGATACACTACAGCTGAGATTTACTGTGACCAGTGTAAAACCTCTGATGGATTCTCTAGCAATAGTGTAGAATACTTAATGATTAGGAATCTGAAAAGTTGAAATCTTAGGAATTAGGAAACTTAGGAACTTAGGAAATTTAGGAACTTAGGAAAAAGTTGAAAACTTAGGAATCTGAAAAGTTGAAACTGATCTATCTCGGCAGAGATGGTTGTTGGAGATTCATTTCTGTAATGCTTTTAAGCACGTTAGTGCCCTCTTTGAATCATAATTTAAAGAACAAAGTAGACTAAGGGAAGTAACAATCCAAATTAACTTTCTGCTCTGCATTTCAGCAGGTATTAAATTGCCTTCTGTTTCAGAGATTGCAAGGTTTTTGGAGAAAGGGGTTTCCACTGCATTTGCTACAAGCACATTTAGCAAACCAATTGGCAATAACAAAGCTGATAGCAAAAACAACTGTGGGGGCAGTAAACAGACATCTGGTCTAACTGAGACATACTGGACTGAGGTAATATTAATCCTTCAATATCAGTGATTTCATGGTTGACAGACTAACACACTATTTTCCAGGACCCCATGATGGTTGTTCAGTGAGCATGAATCATGACTTATTCACAGGCTGGAAAGCAGGCAGAGACATCAGGTCTGCATTAGTCTAACAAGACTTATCTCAGAGGGATACATGGCAGTCATAGCAATTTTAATATGAGCCAGCAGTGTGCCCTGGCAGCCAGGAGGGCCAACTGTATCCTGGGGTGCATCAAGCATGACATTGCTAGTCGGTCGCGCTCTACTCTGTGCTGGTGCAGCCTCACCTCGAGTGCTGTGTGCAGTTCTGGGCACCACAGTACAAACAGGATGTAAAAGTGTTGGAGAGTGTCCAGAGAAGGTCTATAAAGATGGTGAAGAGCCCAGAGGGAAAGACATATGAAGGGCGGCTGAGGTCACTTGGTTTGTTGAGCCTGGAAAACAGGAGGCTGAGGAGAGACCTCATCGCAGTCTACAGCTTCCTCACAAGGGGGAGTGGAGGGGCAGGTGCCGACCTATTCTCTTGAGTGACCCAAGTGATAAGTGATACTTTAGTGATAAGACCCAAGGGAATGGAGTCAAGCTGTGACAGGGGAGGGTCAGGCTGGATATCAGGAAGAAGTTCTTTGCTGAGAGTGTTGTCAGGCACAGGAACAGGCTCCCCAGGGATGTAGTCATGACATTGAGCCTGTTGGAGTTTAAGAAGCATTTGGACATTTGGACTGTGTTCTTAGTCATATTGTCTGAATTCTGATTTTTAGCTAGACCTGTGTGGAGCCAGAAGTTGGACTTGATGATCCTTGTGGGTCCCTTCCAACTTGGGATACTCTGTTCTGTTCTATTCTGTTCTATTCTGTTCTGTTCTGTTCTGTTCTGTTCTATTCTATTCTATTCTATTCTATTCTATTCTATTCTATTCTATTCTATTCTATTCTATTCTATTCTATTCTATTCTATTCTATTCTATTCTATTCTATTCTATTCTATTCTATTCTATTCTATTCTATTCTATTCTATTCTATTCTATTCTATTCTATTCTATTCTATTCTATTCTATTCTATTCTATTCTATTCTATTCTATTCTATTCTATTCGTTACAGTATGCATAGACCACAAAGCAACTCTTTTCCAATATTAGCAATTTGACTGAGAGGGCTTCTGGAGCACCTGCTGAAACCTGAGTGGTGCTGCTAGTATGTTCCAGACATTGCAACAGCTTTGTGAACTATGATCTTTGATGCCCCTTCAGAAGAAAAACATTTTAGCACTTCTCAATAAGCTGACTTTAACTTCCATATCATGTACTTTCAGCTTCATTAGCAGCTGCAAAAGAACAAGATCCATTACTATTTGAGCTCCAACTGCTAAGGTTAAAAGAACACAAACAGTTAAACTGTCTCAATAAATGTACTTGCTACAAAATCACGCAATTGGAAATTTGCTTTCCACATTTGCATGTCTCTCAAAATGAGAGAAAAAAAAAAAGAGAAAAAGAAAAAAGAAGGAATCCACAAGCCATATGCTGTTGTGACATCCATGCAATATAAGCTGATAATCAGTTTGGATCCCTGGCTTATTGGAGATCACTTCCAAGAAAGATAGATCTGCTGATGAGATTAAACAAGTGATTCACAAAAACAAACAAGGAAATAATCTCTCATATTCAGTGCATGGTTTTGGTCTTGTGGAGTATCCAAGCCAAGAGAGTTCTTGCATTGGCAGTGTGCCTGATAAAAGATTAAAAAGAGAGTAGCTCATTGCAAATTTTGCGCAGCAAGCAGGAAGTGATACTTTGTGTGTTTCCAGTCCTTGTCCTCCTCCTATTCCCTGAACAAATCACTCACATCAGGGTGGAATCAGTAATTAGCTATGTCTCGACTATAATGGCTAACAAGAATTGTAAAATCCTCATTGGAGTGTGAAGAAGTGACAGGTAATCACACGCTTGTTTCATACTTTTCACTGTACCTGTTTCACCTGGTTCTCATAAAGTTAAAGAGATTAGATTCCTGAATCTAAACACTCATGAATTTCACGATAATTCAGGTTCAGGCTTCAAATTGATGGGCAAGTGTCTCAGCACTGCTGAGATGGATGTCTTGATTTGATGAAAACACCATCTAAACATCAGACTTTTTTTTTTTAAGTGTGTAAATGTGTATTCACAGAAAAGCAGCATTTCAAAGCAGCATTTCTTTCAAGTTGGGTCAGAACTTTTGTACAAAGACATGGTATGCACAAAGACAACAGATTTGCTTGAGGCAAGAGATTTCATTGCTGCACACATTGATTAAAGTCATATGGACTTTCATTCCCTGTGATCAGAAAGTTCAGATTAACAAGATGTAAAGTGGTTTCTGATAAATCTAACCTTCTTTGAGTATCTTCAGAATGAGAAAGTGCTGAGGAGCAGGGAAGATGAGGAGTAAATTTTAGTTCCTCTAACTCTTGAGCAAAACAAAGATGCTGCTGCCATCAGTGGATTACAAAATCATGTCAGCCAAGTGTGAGAGGAGGTGTCAACATCACTTACACAGGTCCAGGATCCTTCTGAGATAACAGAAATTCACTATGATATCTTACTTTTTTTTTTTTTTTTTTTTTTTTTTTTTTTTTTTTCTAAAAGGAAGAGTAGAAAATACTTAGTGCAGTTGTTCATGTAAATATTGCAAAAGAACTTTTCAGCTATAGAACAGTCCCTCCCAAGGCCTATAATTTATTTCCTTTAACTTACAGCAGGATTTCTTTCAAGGTGATTAAAGATTCCTAGAGATGTTGGGATTCAAACCACGAAAATATACCTTGACAAAATACACTTTGACAATCTGTGTCTAATAGGAATCAAGAGTAACAGTTTCAGTGACTGCCTTAAGAATAAATGCCAAGAGAATATGCTTTACATTGATGATAATGAAGAATTCAGTTATATTTAAGATAAAAATGAAATTTGCAATTAAAATATTTCCTAAGGATAGAAAAGACAAATTTGGTGATGGATGCAATTCTTGTTTCTTTGTTTGAATTAATTAATTTTTCTTCACATTGATTTATATTGTTTCTGTGTGAAGATGTCCAAAATGCCTTGAGATTTAACTATGCAGACTTGTTACCTCAGGGTAGCAGTGAAATAGTCATGTTACCTGCAGGCCAAACAACTGGTATCTTGATCAAAATGAACAAAGAGGAGAAAGTGGTACTACAGAAGCCTAATGGTACAGAAGCTGCTGCAGCAAAATAATTCCTATCTATTTCCATGGTTGATATGGTAGGTCTCAGTCTGCAGTCCTGGCCAGTGTTTATTTACTTCTCCTGTTCAGACTTTAAATTAAAATGTTTGAAGGCCATTTTGGAAATGGGATTCATAATTGTGTAAAAGGTAAAATATTCTTTTTCCTGGTTAGATGGAAATTATTCAGACTTTCTCCCTTTTTCTTTTGTTATAGCTCTTTTCATCCTACACAGGAAGTAACTGAGAAGAAAACAGTCCTGGAACAAGTAAGAATAATTCCTATTACCATTTCAAAAATCACTTTTTTTTAAATGACTCAAATTCAAGACTGTCACATGTCAGTATTTACTCAAGTGTAGGAGAGTCAATAGCATGAAGAAAACTGCTGAAGAGTCTCAGAAAGCAGAACTTTCGCCAGGTACCTTCTGAAGTGCATTCCCTAATGATTCTCAGAATGCTCTTTAAAATTATTTTGTATGTCTTATTCTCTATTTTTAAAATGAGTATGGCCTGTGTTACATAACAGTAAACAGTCCAGACAATAACAAGATGACTGTGGTGCTATACATGCTATTTGTGAAAATCCCATCTGGGGAAATACCATATACATGGATGGGTATATCCTCCCTGCCCTTGCTTGATCAGTTAAGAACATGTACTTCAGAGCTTTCAAAATCTTACCTGTATTTGCACCATAAGGTAATATCACATGGTGAAGGGAGCCGAACTAAATTGCATGTCTTTGCAGGACCAGGGTTTAAAATGAACTGTAATTTGGAAATATTTTAGCAACAGCAGATTCATTGTAAGATGGTCTTTTAAGAGCACAAGAACAACATGTAACGGTTTAGAAAGATATAGCCAAATGAGAAGATTAAGGTTAAAACTCCTAAAACTCCAATAACTGAGTTCTCAGCTCAACCTGGGGAGACTGGAGGGAATTCCAGAATTCCCAGCCTTTTCTAGAATGACTGGAGATAACATTTTACAATAATGCCAGTTTTGTCTAAGGGGAGAAAACCTCCTCCTCTATTTTCCACTAGCCACGAAAGCAATCTAAATCTGAGAAGTTATTTGGCTTGCTGCTTGTGACTGCTAATCTTCTAAACTAACCTCTGAGGGTCACCACTGATGTTTTTTGTGACACATAAGCAATTGAAGGTGGTAAATAAAGACTGAGACAGAAAAAGAAAAAGAAAAAGAAAAAGAAAAAGAAGAAAAAGAAAAGAAAAAGAAAAAGAAAAAGAAAAAGAAAAAGAAAAAGAAAAAGAAAAAGAAAAAGAAAAAGAAAAAGAAAAAAAAAGAAAAAGAAAAAGAAAAAGAAAAAGAAAAAGAAAAAGAAAAAGAAAAAGAAAAAGAAAAAGAAAAAGAAAAAGAAAAAGAAAAAGAAAAAGAGAAAGAAAAAGAAAAAGAAAAAGAAAAAAGAAAAAGAAAAAGAAAAGAAAAAGAAAAGAAAAAGAAAAAAAGAGGAGATATTAAACATTAAAGAAAGATCTGGATTTTTACAAAGCAGTTAGAACAAAAAGTATACTTCAATTTCATGGTATAAATTTACCTTCTAGATATGGTACATATTGTCAATAAATGCATGTTCCAGCACTGCAGAGACACAGAGTTAATCCATTTGGATTGTTACAGACTCACTGTGAAATGAAACTCCATTACCTTTTAGTAATGCTGTAAGGATAGCTAAATCAATATCCTGGTGTCCTTCTGATCCCATGCGAAAGACTGTGATCTGAAAGGTTAAATGACAACGCCATTACTGAAACCAGAGTAATATTTTAAAGTAAAAATTAGATCAGGGCAACATCATTTGCATCTCAAAATGTCCTGATGGCTACAAGCTGATAATCTTACTGTAGTCATTTTAAGTGGAGCTTATTAGATAAAATTAACACAGAGTATATATATACACATATATGCAATATATATATATTTATGAGACAAAATTCACCAAAGATAAAAGTTGTATTAATATGCATATAGAAGAAAAATCCTCAGTGATTACAGAGTGAAATCAGAAATGAAAGAATATTCTTGTATTAGAATAACATTAGATGTAATGTTCCCAGTACATTACTATGACAAATTAGGTGTGTTTTAGGTTGTGGATTTGATTTACAGCATATGGCATTGAATAAATATTTTCAACAAAAAAATCAACAAAGTATTCAACCTCATGACTTTGTATAACAGAAAGTTATCTACATAATCTAGGCTTCAAACAGGTCCCTGAACATCTTTATGCACGTGTAGTCAGTGATCTATACAATACATAAGCTTTGAGGTGGTGAGGTTACATATACAATTCATAAAGAATAAGAATGAATATTGTGGGGCTGTTCTTTCAAGGCAGTTTAACTCTTGGTTGAGACAACACTGAAACATATAGAAGTGTAAATCCCCTTGCTCTTTTTGTTACTGTGGCAATAGATGCTCTTGGAACTCTGTTTCTTGAAAGGCAACCAACACTGCAGTCTTTTTTTTTTTTTTTAACCCTGTGTTAACATTTTTGTCTGAATAAATTGCACCATTTTTTTTTTTTTCCTTTTGCCACTACTGACTGCCCCCATAAAATTTGAAATAAGCGATATATTTAATTAACAATTTTGTAAACATATTTTACACTCATATTCAGGAGCACACATAGTCCCTAAAGTCCTACTTGTACAGCACCACTGAATTACAGCAGCATCTGGAACAGAAGTCAGCAAACATCAGTGTTCAGAATACAGTACAAGGAGATGGGAAAAGGAAATATATAAAGTGGTTAAGTCTAACCTTCAGTGTACCAGCTGAAATAGCCCTACAGGTTATATCCCAAGAAATTCGCTGCAGACCTCCTGTAGCACCTATTCTAACTTAACATGACCCTGGGAGCACTAGGGAGTTCAAACAGATGTTAGAGATTTTGCCCCATAGTGCAACATTATAGACACTGAGAAGGCAAACTGGATTAAGCCATATGGAAACTGGTTTAGCTTACTTAATCAACTGAGTTAAATTCTGCCTAACACAACGCGAAGAAGTATTTACATTAGCATTACATTAGGTGTCTTCCCCAGTTTAACTAGATAGTTCTCAAATTAGACTTGGTTTGACCCTTGAAGGTGTTCCTGATACAAACCATGAATACTACAAATGATACTTTAATGATTTATTTTCCTCCCTCATCCAGAGTCTACAGATGTTTCTGGCAAGCCACTTGATGTCTATCTTCATATCACAACCTTTTTTTTTTAATCTCTACAGCAACTGTCAAGTAAGCTTTCCCTGCAGTGCAGTCAGTCTGGTTCTTTGACCTGTGGAGCATAGCTACTATGGACACAAACATATTTATATCTAAGTATCATCTCAGAACACAATAAAAACATAAGTTGATGGGATCAGGTCTTCTCCTGTTTAAGTGCATGATGAACTATGCCACAGAGGTTAGTAGACAGGTTGAGGGAGGAAGGGAAGGGTGGATCAGAAAGCAGAGGAGAGAGAAAATCTTTCTCCCTTACCAAGAAGGAAAGAGGAACAACTTCCCTCTTGTGAGTAGGTCTGCAGCTGATGAAAAATTGCAAGTGAATACAGTGTTCCCACATTTGTTTGAGCATGATATCCTTGTAAAGATTTGCATCTTCCTGCATTATTTTTGAATCAAGAGGCACTTCCTTAACACAAAATGGATGCGTGTCTGCCTGGCAAGCACCTCAGATGGTTCTGGAAATGTGCTGTTTGCAGCTCTGGACTTGGTGGTACCAACACATGGCAAAATGCCCTTCTTGTTCTTTAAGGCCAGGTAAAGCAATCAGCTCATGGGAGCCTGAAAATACTCAACTAAGGTAGTTCAGAATCTACAGTGGAAGAATGAAGAACATCTTAAGCCAAAATTTTGCTCAGTGAACTCCCAGCTTAATTAAAACGTGTCACATAAATTGCAAACACTGAACAGCTTATCATCACAGGAAAACTAAGTGAAGAACTTTGCATGTATTGGACCACATATAACCTTAAATTCCAACTTCTCTTTCCTGCCTTTTCACTTCATCCTTTTCTCCCTCAGAAAAATCAACCCATTCCAGCAGAATAAATTGCTACTGTATAAAAAATAAAGTAGAAATATAAAATTTAGTTGCATCTGAATAAAAAGGTTACCTTTAGATGGTAACTGTTAGTTTATTATAATGTGCAAGAGGTCAAGCCATAACCCAAGCACTAAAATAAAGAAAAAGAAGATAACCAAATTAGAGACAGGAATAGAAAAATCATTTGGACTCAAAACAGATTTACAATCATCTGGGGGCTCATACCCAAGACTGAACTAGAATTTTAGACAGACCAAGGCAAAATCTCATGGTTATCCCTTTCAAAATGCTACAAAGTTGGTAGCTCAAAGATTTGCCTGTGGACTTTTACCTGTTCTGAATGCACAATTTATTTATTTATTTATTTATTTTTATTTTTTTAAGGACAGAAAACAGGCATGCTCATCGTGGTTTAGGCTAACTCTGACTGTCCATAGATGCTCTCTTTATGGTCACAGGTCATGAAGAAGATTTTGGACAACATGCAGCACCTTAGCACTCTTATTCATGAACCTTTTTTTAGGAGAAACTTCTCACAGCTAGTTATCCTTTGAACTGATTTTTCACACAATTCTGTAGATGAAATTTTAGTCCTGACCTGCAGCATTTTTCAACCATAGTCTTGTTCCCCTTGTATCTTTGCCAGAAATATTGGTTATTTCCACTACTGGACATCTTCAGAGATGATAGAATCATAGAACATCCGAGTTGGAAGGGACCCATAAGGATCACCTAGTCCAACTCCTGGGTCCCCAAAGGACCACCTCAAAAAAAAAAAAAAAAAAAAATCAGATCATGTGTCTGAGAGCATTGTCCAAATGATTCTTGAACTCCAGCAGGCTCAGTGCCATGACAACATCCCTTGGGAGCCTGTTCCAGGGCCCAACCACCCTCATGGTGAAAAATATTTTCTTGATACCCAGCCTCCTGAACCTCCCCTGTCGCAGCTTCAAGCTGTTCCCTCAGGTCCTATTGCTGGTCATCAGAGAGAAGAGATCAGTGCCTGTCTCTTTGCTCCCCATTGTGAGGAAGTTGTAGACCACGATGAGGTCTCTCCTCAGTCTCCTCTTCTCCAGGCTGAACAAACCAAGTGACTTCAGCTGCTCCTCATATGTCTTTCCCTCTAGGCCCTTCACCATCTTTGTAGACCTCCTTTGGATACTGTCAAATAGTTTTATATCTTTCTCATACTGTGGTGCCCCAAACTACACACAATACTGAAGGTGAGGCTGCACCAGCACAGGATACAGTGGGACAATCACTTCTCTTGACTGGCTAGCAATGCCATGCTTGATGCACCCCAGGATATTGTTGGCTCTGCTGGATGCCAAGGCAAACTGCTGGCTCATGTTCAGCTTACGGTCAATCAAAATGCCCAGATCCCTTACTGAGGGGCTGATCTCCAGCATCTTATCCCCCAGTCAGCACTTATAACCAAAGTTTCCCAGGTGCAGAATCTGGTACTTGCTCTTGTTAAACTTCATATTGTTGGTGATAGCCAAGCTCTATAATTTGTCCAGATCTCTCTGCAAGGACTCACCACCTTTGAAGGTGTCAACAGATCCACCCAGTCTTAGGGTTGTCCATGAACTTGATCAAAAAACCTTCAAGTCCTGCATCCGAATCTTTTATGAAAAGATTGAAGAGGACTGGTCCTCAAATGCAGCCCTGGGGAATCCCACTAGTGACAGGTCACCAGCCTGATATAACCCCATCTATAAGAACCCTCTGGGCCAGATCCATAAGACAGTTGTTCACCCATCTTATTATGCTTTTATATAACTATATTCTGGTCATTTTGTCCAGTAGGATACTGTGAGAGACAGTATCAAAAGCTTTACTGAAATCCAGAAAGATTACATTGCGTGGCTTCCTTTGGTCAACTAGCTGGGTGATCTTGTCATGAAGGAAATTAAGTTTGTTAGACATGACATTCCTCTAGTGAACCCATGTTGGCTGTAACCAATGACTGTATTGTCCTTAAGGTGTTTTCCAATAACTCCCAAAATAATCTTCTCCATAATTTTACCAGTCACTGAAATGAGACTGACAGGCCTCTAATTTTAAGGATCTTCTTTCTTGCCCTTCTTGAAAATTGGGACCACATTTACCATCTTCCAGTCAACTGGGACCCCTCTGGACTCCCAAGACCATTGAAAACAATTGAGAGAGGTCCTGTGAGGACATCAGGACATCAGAAAGACATCGAGGCCCTGAAGCGTGTCCAGAGAAGGGCTACAAAGCTGGTGAAAGGGATGGTACACAAGTCTTATGAAGAGTGGCTCAGGGTACTGGCGTTGTTTAGTCTGGAGAAGAGGAGGCTCAGGGGAGACCTTATTGCTCTCCATAACTACCCGAAAGGAAGTTGTGGGAGCTGGGGGTCAGCCTCTTCTCGCAGATAACTAGTGACAGGACTAGAAGGAATGGCCTCAAGTTGTGCCAGGTGAGGTTTAGGTTAGAAATCAGGAGACCTTTCTTCTCACAAAGAGCAGTCAGGCATTGGAATGGGTTGTCCAGGGAGGTGGTGGCATCACCTTCCCTGGGGTGTTTAAGGAGAGGTTGGACTTGGTGCTTAAGGACATGGTTTACTGGGTGACATTGTTAGTAGGGTGATGGTTGGACCAGAAGATCTTGGAGGTCTTTTCCAACCTTAATGCTTCTATGATTCTATGATCAGCCAGCTCTCTTGAGTATTCTGGGATCAATCTGATTGGTCCTCATTGACATATGCATCCAGGAGGAGAAGCAAATCCCACGCAAGTTTGGGGTTAACTGGGAGTTTATCATTCCCATAGTAATGGTCCTCCAACTCAGGGCAGCTGGGGTCCTATAGCCCATCACTGGTGTTGAAGACAGAGGCAAAAAATGCATTAAATGCCTCTGCTTTGTCTGTGTCCCTGTTTCTTAGGTGACTGTCCTCATCAAGTATCAGAACAATGTTTGCTCTCATCCTCCTTTTCCTGTTAACAAAGTTAGAAAAGCCTTTTTATGCTGCTGGCCAGCTTCAGCTCTAATTAAGCCTTGGCCACACAAATTCTCTCCCTACAAAGGTGAGCAGCATCTCTGCAATCCTCCCAGGTAGCCTGACCTTACTTCCACTGGCCACACCCTTCCTTTTCCCGCCTTAGCTCTTGAAGAAGATTTGTGCCAGACCAAAAGACTGTGAGGAATCATCAGCATCTTGAACAGACCTGGAATGTTACTCCAGTTGCAGCTTTACATCAGGGTTCCATAATCATGCTTGAATACTTCATTAATGAAGAGGGTTGCATATGCCCCCTGTCTATTCTCACAATTTCTATTAGAAATGCAGACACAGGTGTTGCCCCTTTGTCTTTTTCTCTGTCACTTTAAAACATGAATAACCAGAGAAAATAAACAAGCTTCATAAAACATTGAGAGAAACAGAAAATTGTTACACGGTTCATTGTTGGATCAGATTGTATAGCCTTATGCTAGACACTCTTCTGACATAAAGAAAGCACTAATTTTATTTCTGAATTTTATAACTACAAGTATAAGGAGACAAAAATTTTTCCAAAAATACAGATTAATTTCTCTGCTTATGTACTCTTTGTAGTTTTTTAGCATTCTTTAATTCATGTAGTTGGAGGACTGAGGACACGTGGACATATGTTATAGTATTTATGCAGACTTTACACTCAGAAATGTTCAATATCTCTGTGTCTCAAAATAAACAAACAAACAAACAAACAAACAAATAAATCTGTCCATTTTGCTGGAGGTCTACCCATCTGATGATTTCTTTTCCTTTAAATAACGAGTAAGAATTTTGTGTTTGTAATTTACTCATCTAGTTTCAAGAATCATAAATGTATTTGACATCTTACCGGGTGCTATTTCCCAGTATGTTGGTAGATAAATCGTTGTAGACAACTGATAAACAACACATTGATGTTGTTAAAGCAGGACATTGACCAGAGCCTTGTTAAAATGGCTTACAGATGCTACTGCACCAACATACATAAAACTTCAGTGCTAGAGGAAAACATCTGGGTCAGTAAACTCTGTTCCCAGCTACCTTTTACTGGATGAACATCTGCCTCTGAGAAGTAAAAACAGCTACTAACAAAAACTTAGAAACCCACTTGATAACCGACACGCAAAAAAAGAAAGCTTTACTTCTTTAAAGAAAAAGAAGTGACATAGTTCCTCAGAGCCATTCATCTTGAAAAAGACCAGCCTCCTAATTAAACCTAGTGTAGTCCTGCTTAAACCTTCTATACAGCTGTAGCCTCTGTACAGCCTCAGTGAAAAACTAAAAGGAGAAATAAGTTAATAAGGCATTGAGATCCAGACCATTTAATTATATACATAATATATACATATATAAAATTATATATATATAACAACACAAAAGCAAACAAACAAAAAACAAAACAAGCAAACAAACAAAACAACACAAGCAAGCAAGCAAAAAAAATATCAAGCAAACAAAAAAACAAAGTTAAAATAGTAATGCATACTTAAGACTTGTTTGCCCTGGAAAAATAAAAGTAGTGGCAAGAGTTGCAGTAGCAGTCAGACTAACCCGAGGCATTCTTTGGAACTGCTGTGAAAGAGATTAGCTTAAACTGAGAAATTTTCTTTATGCTGATCTGATTCAAACTATATCTATAAAATAGTTTACTATATTTTCATAATAACCTTATATTACAAAGAAAACTACCATTTAACTTACTCAGCTATTTTTTTTTGGAACAAACAAAAAAAAACAATTTATGTTCAGAGAAGAAAAAAAAAGTACTCCTTTTTGCCCAGATGTTTTGGGCCATGTTATTACGTCCATGTAGCCAGTAGTTTCAACTGTTGATGTTAACCTCAATTACTTTAAAAGAACTCTTTTTTTTTTTTTTTTCTTTTCTGTTCCTCACCGACTACCTTGGGTATTTTGGGATTGGTCTTTTTTTTTGATTTCTTCTTTTCCTTCCTCAGTGTTCACCCAATTTATTGGCTTGAAATGGTTCTTTTGGGTAATTGCCTGAGGCATCTCAGTGTACAAGTGTGAATTCGAACAACAGCACAAGTTTTTTTTCTTTTTAATCTATTTTTCTTCTCTTCTTTACAAATATATAAAAGCTGATGTTAACACTCCTTACAAATACAAAAATGTATTGCATTGCACTGAAGGAGTTAAATCTTCAGATGAAAACACAATTGAAACAGACATGCAAGAATAGCTCTAAGACACCAATAAAAGCTGCACCAACGAGCTGCATGGGCATTCTGATTCTTTTCTTACTAAATGTAGCTATAAATTTTGACTTCTTTTTGATATGCCCACAGTGATCTACATGTAAAGTACAGTAGATAACAGCTCAGGTTGTTCACTTTTAAATGTTTTTGTGTTTGTGAGAGGCTGAATTTAATATTTACAGGTGAAACAGGGGACCTTCCTAGTCCCTTGATAAGCTTGTTGTAGGAGGAAGATGAAGAGCGGGGAGGAAGAGGGGACAGAGTAGAGATCACCATCTCTGCCGGGCTCCTCACAGGAGGAGGAGATTGAGAGACACCTGGAAAAATGCTGTCTTAGTTTTATAGTGAAAGGAAAGAATGAGGGTACCACAGCACAGAAGACTACTTCTCATTTACATCTACAAATTCTGCCTGAGTGAAATGGATGAGGTTTGTTCTTAAAAGCAGGAAAAGAAAAACAACACAAAACAAAGCAAAACAAAACAAAGCTGGAGTGGTCTTCTCTCTATCTCACTGTAGATTTTCTTGAAACATCTTAACCTGAACAGCAGTAACTTCCAGGAAAAATAAAAATGAAAACAACAACAACAACAACAAAACCCTAGCTGTGTCCTATCTCTTCCTAGGAAAATGCGCTAGGAAATCACTGAGCCAAAACAAACCTCTGCAAGCACAATGATTGCAGCACATTGTGGTCCTTGCCAGCAATAATTACAGTCCAGCAGGGTAGAAAACTACTTTTCAGGCAAGGCATGTAGAAAGCAAGTGAAAAACAAAGGGATGAAGAAGAAAAATTAGCAGGATAGAAATAAATCTGAAGGGTGGGGTAGTTGCAGAGCTGAGCAAGAGGAAGAGATTATCTGACCTTAGACTCTTTATTAAAAGCAGTTATATTAAAACAGCTCTTTGTTGTTGTTGTTGTTGTTTGTTAGTTTGTTTGTGTGTTTTGTTTAGCACCAGCTTCATTCTTGTTTGTCAGATTTCATTTTATTTCAGTTTTCCTTTGCCTCTTCTGGCTCAGTAGGGTCAGTTTAACCTGATATGATGAATCCGGTTATTCATTTATCTTCATGCTGGTACTGCATTGCACTTCTATAGGCACAGTCAAGCAATACTGTTTTACCTGAGAGCAATAAATATGAGCCATACTTTCAGAACTAAGTGACATACTGGCACACACAGATATTACATTGGCATTTAGGATTTCCCAAGTTTTGTGTGCATATAAATTAGAAATACAGATTAGAGCTGTGAGTATGCAGATGAGTATAAGTAGTTTCCTTAATGGGAGCTGCCAAATCAAAGGACCAACTAGGAAGAAAATACATAAAATAGATGCTGAAGAGGGAAGATGTGGTCAAACAGAAGGCAGACGAAGTCATAGGTGATTCAACCCCTGAAGTTGCACGGGCATTGAGACACTTCAGAGCACATAAGTATTATAGATTGCAGTATTCTAATCACAAAACTTCTGAATTATTAGTACTGGTTCCCCTGCCCAGTTCCTTTACAATGGTTCGTATTTATGTCCCTTACTAATCTGGGTGAAGCAGGGGTATTGGAGAAGGCAGGAGAGGGTGCAGCAGACAGACACAATTCAAGTTATTTGATCAGCAAGTCATACACACCCATGGGAAAATCCTTGGCACAAAAATTGTTTTGCTTTATCGATTCCTCTTTAAAGGAAGTATAAAGCAAGAGACAGAATAGGTCTGTCAGTGTTTTCTGTTTTCAGGCCTCGTTGGATATATGAATGATAAACTTTCCTTAGAATGGACTGCGGCATGGTGAACAGGTTAATATTCTAAATGGATGAAGCTGATTGTACCACTAGAAGGAGAAGCAAGAGCAATAGGTAGAGATATCAGCCATTGCCAGCACTAACTGCAGATTCTCCAGGTCATGCTATGGGAATTCATTTCATACAAATATTTTGCAATAGTTCAAAATAACATTTGGTGAAATTAATCACAGGATAAAAAGGTTATTTCCAACTATCAGAATATTTGGTTCTTCTGATGCCTTTTCTAACCAAAAGTAAATCCTTCCTTCCTTCATTCCCAACACTTTTTTTTTTTTTTTCAGTGAGCTTAATGTCAGCCCCTTCAGAGTAAGAAAAAAAGCTGAAATATATTCAGATTTTTAGCTGGTATTTGTTTGAAGAAAGAGGATACAACATCATATCAGCAGGAAGAATGTACAACTGCACTGAAAAGCATTTTACCCACTGTCATGGAGGCAAGAGAAAAAAAAGAAATATCATTCTCTATACCTCAGATTGACAGTGCCTGCTGACTACATAATGGATAACTGTAGAGAGAGAAAAAAGCAGGGTAGAAATGATGGCAGCAGAGAAAGCAACCAACAGTACTCTCTTACTCTCTTTACATACTGTATTCTTAGCGTCTTAAGAATGCTCCAAATTATTCATGCTTTTAGAGATGGGATTGTTTTTCACTGCCATTTCACTGTCACATCAGGAGAAAACACAGTGATTTCAAATTACTCTAAAAGATTTTTTTTTTTGCTATCTCCATACAATCTTTTGAATGTCCTTAAATCTCACCTATGGCAAATTCACTAGTTGATGTTTGTTTGCGTCTTGGTCAGAAAAACAACACACCTCCTTTTCTACAAAAAAAAAAAAAAAGAAAAAAGAAAACACACACACACACACAAAAAAACACAGATACAATTATGAATAGAGCCTGAAACTCACCTGTTTGAGAGGACAGGTTCAGAAACATAGGCAGTTCCTTTTAGAGTGCATGTTGACATTTATAATTTAGCTAGGCCTACCTGAATATTTCAGAGGAAAATTCCTCTGAAAAGAAAAAGGAGACTTTAATAAAACAAGGAGGTCTGTTATGCAAAGTCTCAAAATGGCTCAGATAATAGGGAAAAGCATTTTCTTTTTTCCTTGCAATAAATAATCCTGTTTAGCTCAGAGGAAAAGCTGCTTATTGTGGAGGCATAACAAAGATCAAAGTGAGCAGGTAAGTAGATGGATAATACTGCAGAAGAAAGAGGGTGGCCAAATAAGAGGAAATTCAGGAACAGAAAGTTTAGAGAGAATTATGTTTAGGGAAAGAAAACCTAAATTAAGTGGTGTGCTATTCTGAGGAATAAAAAAGGGAATTCCAAATGAGGAAACAAGAGGGGGCATACACATGAGGGGAGAAGTTTGAATGTTGGTTGCAAAGTTTCAAAATTATTTACATTTTCTTTTGCTTTGTGGCAGCACTGCAACACACAATTGCTTGATCCAACAATTTGTCACAGACTCATTTTCTGGTAACAAGCAGAGAACAAACAAAAAAATCAGTGCTTACAAGAAAGGCAGCAATTCTGCAAATGAGGAGCCATCTAGATGCACAGAAAATCATGTTACAGAAATTACTGTCAGTGTTTGGTTTCTCCAGTAATTGGTAGCTTTTGTTTGAGACTGAGACAGCTGTGTCAACCTCTTAATGACTGGTGAGAGAATGCTATGGAAATGTCACAGCTCTGTCCCATGTAAAAAACTTACAGTGTACACATACTTTTTAAGCCTTACAGCACTGCCAACAGTTTGAAATGTAATAAGGTTGCATGTGGTGCTTAGGGACACGGTTTAGCGGGTGATATTGGTGGTGGGGGGATGGTTGGACCAGATGATCTTGGAGATCTGTTCCAACCCTTGTGATTCTATGATTCTATACATATTTGCAGTAGAATAAATGACCCCAAATAAGTTTTGGAGGTAAAAACATTGAAAACAATCCTTTTCCCTTGTGTTTTCATACTGTTACATTAGGCAATTTATCACTCTATACAGGCAGTGTACCAGCTCTTGATTTTAATGTTGAGGAAACAGGAATAAATATAAATTGTAACTCACAAAAAATATAAGCAGAGAAACAGAATTTAGATATTGTTCTTTAATTTACTGTGCATCAGCATATTCTGATGCTAAACACAGATGTGTTTCCACACACATATGTACTGCCTCTGACAAATGAATACAGAGAACAGGTAACAACAGATGAGGAGAAGGTAGAGGTACTTAACAACTTATTTGTCTCAGTCTTCACTGGGGTCAGGCTTCCCACACCTCTTGAGTCCTCAAACATCTAGGCAGGGGCTGGGGGAGCAGAGTCCCTCCCACTGTAAGTAAAGAGCAAATTTGTGACCTCCTGACACAACTACAAGTCTATATGATGATGACATGCATCCCAGGGTCCTGAGGGAATTGGCTGATGTAGTTGCCAAGCCACTCTCCGTCGTATTTGAAAAATCATGGCTGCCAGGTGAAGTATCCAGTGACAGGAAAAAGAGAACATCACACCCAGTTTTAAAAAGGGTAGAATGTAAGACCTTGGGAAATACAGACCAGTGAGACTCACCTCTGTGCCTGGCAAGATCATGGAACAGATCTCCCTTGGCAATGTTAAAGCACATGCAAGACAAAGATGTGAGCCAGCATGGCTTCGCCAAGGGCAAATTGTGCTTGACCAATCTGCTGGACTTCATCACTCGACAAGAGAAGACCAATCGATTTCATCTACTTGGACTTCTGTAAGGCTTTTGACATGGTCAAACACAACATCCTAATCATTAATTTGGAAAATCTCAATGGATTTGAAGAGTGGACCATCTGGAAGATAAGGAATTGTCTGGATGGTCGTACCCAGAGAGGTGTGATCAATGGTTCTGTGTCCAGGTGGAGGCTGGTGATGAGCTGTGTCCCTTAGGGGTCTGTCTTGGGACTGCTGCTTTTCAATATCTTCATCAGTGACATAGACTATGGGACTGAGTGCACCCTCAGCAAGTTTGCAAATGACACCAAGCTGAGTGGTACAGCTGCCAGCAAAAGAAGAGGTGCCATTCAAAGGTCCCTGGACAGGCTGGAAAAGTGGGCCCATGTGAACCTAATGAGGTTCAACAAGTCAAAGTGCAAGGTACTGCACCTGGGTTGGGGCAATCCTGGACATGAGGACAGACTAGGAGAAGAACCCACAGAACGCAGCCCTGCAGAGAGTGACTTCTGGTGGATGAAAGTCTTGACATGAGCTGGCAGTGTGTGCCTACAGCCTGGAAGGCCAACAGTGTCCTGGGCTGTATCAAAAGAGGAGTGGCCAGCAGGCTGAGAGAGGTGACTGTCCCCTTCTGCTCTGCCTTTGTGAGGCCCCACCTAGAGTACTACACTCAGGTTTTGGTCTCCCAGCACAATGAAGATATGGACCTGTTAAAGTGGGTCCAGAGGATGGCCACAAAGTTGATCAGAGGGCTGGAGCACCTCTCCTATGAAGAAAGGCTGAGAAAAGTGGGGCTGTTCAGCCTAAAGAAGAGAAGGCTCTGGGGAGACTTCATTGCGGCCTTTCAATACTTAAAGGAGTCTTATAAAAAGGATGGGGAGGAACTCTTTGCTTGGGTAGATAATGATTGAACAAAAGGGAATGGTCTTAAACTAAAAGAGAATAGATTTAAATTAGACATTAGGAAGAAATTCTTCACTGTAAGGGTAGTGAGGCACTGGAAAGAGGTTCCCCAAAGAACTTGTAGATGTCCCATCCCTGGAGGAGTTCAAGTCCAAGCTGGATGGGACCTTGGCCAACCTGATTTAGTGGCAGGGTGGTTGGAGTTAGATGATCTTTATAGTCCCTTCTAACCCAAGCCATTCTATGATTCTACGATTCTGTAATTCCATGAAGGCTTGCAGTACAGGAGCTGGTTGAGAACAACTAGGAAGAGAAATGGCTTGGGGTAACAAGATGATAGGCATCAGCCATTTAGCTATTTAACCCCATCAAACTAGTGTTTACTCCAGAATGTACTCTTCTGACAAACAAACAGGCACCCATGCCATGGACCGAGGAGGTCAGAGTTAACTGAGGAGGTCATAGTTAACAGAGTTAACTGCCTGCGTGTGTCTGGCCTGCTGAGAGACACCCATGTGCATGCCATTTGAACTTTACTTTACATTTACAGTCTCATTCATCTCAGGTCATCTTATAAGTGTGTGTCCCCGTACAAGTCCCTTTAAATCATTCTGGGAAATTAGGAACTGGCAGCAACTCACAGCCTTAGCCAGTGTTACAGTTGAATAAATACATCCCTTTTGGCACTTGTCCTTGTACCTGCAGTGTCTTTGATCTCCTGCTAAGCTAACAATCTTGGTAGAGTACTATTTCTGTAAAAACCAGCCAAGAAAGCTAATGTTATTCTAGGGTTTTATTTAGATAATTTAACCCATAACCTTTATCTTGCTCAAGGATACTAACCACTGAAAAACTAAATAATGTTTCAAAGCAAATTTTAATAAAAAAGAGATTAATGATGTAAAAAGCTCACCACTGAGATGGATAAACCTAATATTCTCTTATTTTAAGAGACCAAAAGTCCAATTTGTTCATTCTCACTGCTGTATATACTGAAAAATTATGTCTTGCAAACTACTGCCTTAAACAATGCTGTCTGTAGGACTTACATGCTCAGATACATCTTCAAATGTTGGTTTTAGAGGGAAGTGTGGTGAGCTGATTGGATAACAACAATATTAAGACTGGGGACTCTTGCTCTATTTTAAACCCAAATTTCACCCTTTTTTTTTTTTTTCTGTGCAACATCTGTACAAATAGTCTGACAGAATATGGGTGCCCAGGTTGCTTTGTTATAGATGATACAGGTGTGTGTCTATTCTGGATTTAGGTTGTCAATAATGTTGTGATGAAGCACAGAAAACAAGCAGCAAAATTAGTCACGAACCTTTAGTGTCATAACTGTCTTGGTACTGATATTAAGCAGGTAATACTTGGAAAAAGAAGCTCAGTTGATCTACATGAGCTTCTCTAAATATTTCTACAGGATGGCAAATTGGCAGATGCTGCTGTATCTATCTCATGTAGTGAGCTCCTCATCAATGAATAATATATTATAGTATTAATGAATGGGTCTACATGACTCACCTGAAGCCATGGAAAGAGAAATTATATTTTCTAAGAATGGCAAAAAAAAAAATTACAACTTGTCATACATGACTGGGATGGGTAGTGAGAAAGGTTTTTTACACTCCATTATGTGGAGTGTACACGCTGCATTGAATCCTTCCAACTTCCTGACTGGAAATATTGGTTTGTATTATATTGTGTATTATATTGTTGCCTGTATTATCTTGCTGGCCACATGCTACAGTTCTGCCTTAACTTTCATTACTGAGACAATTGACAGAGCTGTATAATGGCTTGGTGTGCATTTTGCATAATTACTTGTTGGGGTGGTTTAACACTGGTGAGCAGTGTCAGTACCACACAGCTGCTCTCTTACTCCCCTTCCTCAACTGGATGAGGATGTAAAGGGGTAGGTAGGGGGAGAAAATGAAAAATGAAATGGAGGAAAAATGAAAAAAGGCTTGCACTTTTGATATAGGAACAGTTTAAGGAAAGGAAAAAAAGAAGGTCATACAGAAGCAAAAGGAGAAAAAATATTTTCTACTTCCTATCCTCAAGTGATGTTCAACCACTTCCTGGAAAGCAGGACCTGTATGTATACACAGTAGTTGCTTGGGAAGACCAGTGTTTTCATGAGAGTACCCCCTTCTTCTTCTTCCCATTCCAGAGGTTTTATTGGTGTGTGTGACATCACGTGACACGCAATATTGCTTTGGTTTGTTTAGGTCAGCTGCCCTGGCTGTGTTCCCTCCCCATCTCTTGTCACTCTCAGCCCAGTGGCTTTATGGAGTGTTGGAGTGATGGCCTTGGTGCTGTGCCAGCTCTGCTCAGCAATAGACAAGGCATTACTGCAAAATTCTGTTCTAGCTAAAAGTGCAGAGCACAGCACTGTGTGGGCTGCTGTGGGGAACGCGAACTCCATCCCAGCCAGACCAAGTACACTTGTTAATAGTGTAAATGGTTTAATGGAAGTTCCTACCAACATATTTTTAAAGGAAAAGAAACAATCTAAATCTAAATCTGCAAAAAAGATGCAAATTTAATCATGCAATACATAGAAAAATGAGAGATTTGTAGTAAGTATCTAATAGGTGACTACACCTGTGATAATTGTGTATGCAGAATGCATCAAATAAACCTAAAACTGTCCACTTAGTGACTGTAAATAACATACCAGATATTTGCTATAGCCCTCTAGGTGGCTGGTGTCACAAAAGAATAGCACCAGACTTGTGCCGAACATGGCATCACAGTGGTTTAAGATGAACCAAATAACTGACTAAATCACAGAATCACAGAATCATTTAAGTTGAAAGAGACCTCCAAGATCACCTAGTCCAACCTCTGACCTAACACTAACAAGTCCTCCACTAAACCATATCACTAAGCTGTACATCTAAACGTCTTTTAAAGACCTCCAGGGATGGTGATTCAACCACTTCCCTGGGCAGCCCATTCCAATGCCTAACAACCCTTTCAGTAAAGAAGTTTTTCCTAATATCCAACCTAAACCTCCCCTGCTGCAACTTTAGCTCATTCCCCCTAATCCTGTCACCAGGTATGTGGGAGAATAGACCGACACCCACCTCGCTACAGCTTCCTTTAAGGTACCTGTAGAGTGTGATAAGGCCACCCCTGAGCCTCCTCTTCTCCAGGCTGTACAACCCCAGCTCCCTCAGCTGCTCCTTTTAAGACTTTTTCTCCAGAATTCTCATCACAAGTTGCACACTTTTGCTTTGACATTTGATTTCACATTTTTGGGCTTTTTGTCAGCAGAAGCCCTACTTTATTTGCCAGCAGTTGAAAAGCAGCTGCTAGGATCAAAAGCTGTTCAAGGCTTTGGTGTAATACAACTTTTTTTTTTTCTTTTTGTTAAGTAACTGTTTGGCTTGTTGAACTTGTTCACTGGATTTCTGAAATAATAATAATAGTAAACAAACAAACACAAAACAAAACAAAAACAAAACAAGAGCAACAAGAAAAAAGCAGACTTGTCCTTGCACAGACTTTGTTCTCTGTGGTGTCAATGGCAAAGCCCAGTTGACTTCTTGGTGGAAGAAGAAAAAAAACATGATATTGTCTTCTTAGCAAAAAGGAATCAAATAAAGCTTATAGAATGCAGAACTACTGGGTAGAACCCTAAGACTTACTTACAGAAGTAGGGCCTACATACTAGACTAAAGCTTTTGATCTGCATTGACTGCAAAGGAGACTTAACCATCATCAAAATTAGGAGATTTGCTACAGTCACTACTGAAGGTGACTGGCCCCTCCATTTGGACACAGAGGACTAATTAACGTCAGTACGCTTTATGCTGGAAATCTCATGGAATGTTTCCATGGGCGAGAGGAGAATTCCAGCAACCAGCAGACCATTAGCGACATGATGTTCCTTTGCTACAGATCTTTACTGCCAAGTTACATGGTGTTCACAGCAATTATACTCCTGCAGGAACCACAATTTTTGCTGTTTGAGAAGTCACCACTCCCTCTTCTGCCTCTATGAAAAATACTCCACTAGCATTACAAAATCTTAGCTGAAATGATTTGTTTATGAAGCCCAATTTATTTAAAAAAATTGGATTAGAATGAAATTTCTAGCCTTCGGGAAGGGCCAAAGAAATAAATAATAATTAATTAATAGAAAATTTGAAAATTAATTGGAAAATTCTTAAAAGTCCATTTGATTTAGCTAATATTTAATTCAAACATGTCTATATGTACATTAATAAACACATCCAGATGATGGGTAATTAGCATATTAATTCTCTGAACCTCTACATCCAGCTTAAAAACACACTGTGTTTTCTGTGTTTTGAAGCTAGTATATAGAATCATAGAATCATCTAGGCTGGAAAACACCTTCAAGATAATCAAACCCAACCATTATTATAGTAGGTTTTTTTTTTTTTTTTGCTCCCCTTGTAATCCATTATTTTCAAAATACTTAGCAAAGAAATTAAACATACTACCCATTTTTTACAATTACAATGTTTGACATATAAGCTTTTTTCAGAACTGTTCCAGAAATGTGGACAGGCTCGCTCCAGCCTTTTCAGTCAGATGGATTAGAAACCACCGGAGATGAATAAGTCTTACTGGTAGTCCAGATAGGATAGAAACTGCTAGATCACTCAGCAGCTTCTCAGTACTTTGGGCAAATAACCAATATAACGAGTAAAAGCTGGGGTAGTACTGGGGTAAAATGTTAGCCTTACAATACAGGTTGCTTATAAACTGCATCTTTGCGTTTCTGGACAATTTGGATCTGCCTCTGAAGGATAAAGGCAATAAATATTAAGCATCTTCACTATACAGGCTCTCCAGGTCTCTTCCCAATGCAGCCAGCTACTTCAGAGTGACACCTGAATTGTTTAATTGGACAGTACCTGAGTTGCAAGTTAACCATGAAGACAACTGGAATGACCAGTTATATGTTCAGGAAAAACAAACAAACAAACAAACCAGAAACAAAACCAAAACAGCTATAAGGTCACACTTGTCCTCAGGTAGCCATTATGTTCATCACAATGACCATGCACCAAGCCACAGGAATAGCTGAGAATAGGAGAGGCAAGGAAAAATATCTGTTTTTTGCTGACATGAAATAGCAATGGGATTTTCTTGTTTCTCTTGTAGCAAGAAACAAATTAAATTTTATCTGTGGCATCTATGTGGAAATGAGCTCCAGGCACATACAAACCTATGCCCACTACCAATAATCTCTTTTCCACAAACCCTTCTTGTACAATAAGAAAACAAGCAATAAGAAAACAAATTTAACCAACAGGCAGTACAGAGTTAATGTACTATTTTTTAATTACTAAGGTACCAAGACTGGACCTATCCTGTTTCATGGCAAAAGCCTCTTCTATGAAATGGATATAAGATTATGTCTGTTAACTCTCAAATGACTATTTGGGAAACATCATTTTATGACAAACCTACCTAGTTGCACTATTTTTTTTTTTTCCAGGACATGTACTTCTCTGGCTTGCCAGAGTGGCCTTTCCCAGACCCTGCCCAAACAAGCTTCCTTTTGCTTCTGTCTGCTCCACTGATTTAGGAACAAATCACTCCAGCAATATGCCAGTCTAAGCTTCAAAATTATTCAGTACTCCTAAAAAAGTAGACCAGCCTGTTTTTGTCAGATAACTCAAACACCAGAATTATTGTTCTAAGGACAAATAATAAGTACTGACACACAGATACAAGAAACAAGAATTCTGAACTATAACCCAACACAACGTATTTCTAGAGTCTATCTGAAGTGAATTATCTGCTATCCAGTTATTTGAGGGAATCCCTTTGCAGCTGCTAGGGCAGAACTGGGCCACTACCAGGCCTTGACAGGCTGAGTCCTCAGGCAGTGAATTGCAATGACCTGCTCTTTGAATTCTGAGAAGAAATTCCACATAATAATAATAGTAATAATAATAATAATAATAATAATAATAATAATAATAATAATAATAATAATAATAATAACAACAACAATAACAACAACAACAATAACAATAATTAATTATTATAACAATTATTGTGCTAATTTCTGGAATTCCAGTTCCATTTTATTGTGCCTTTGGACTAATCAATATGGGTGCAAATATTCTAAGTGGAAAAATTCTACTTTCAGTTCATAAAAACCTCCTAAAACCTCCTTCTTTCTCCTCCCCCCCCCCCCCCCCCCCTTTATTTTTTGGTTTGTTTTTGTTTTTGTTTTTCAGTGTCAGGCAAGATATAAAATGGGCTCTTTTAGCTTCTCATGAGCTTCATGTATGAGATGGGAAAATATATTCACAGTACTTTTTAAAAAAGAGTTTTTTTTGGACTTTACAATACTGCTTCTTCTACAGTTAGTTTTTGGTGAGCCTTCATGCCATTATTCGAGGAAATTTTTAGGGTAAATATTTTTTTAAGAATTCTAAGAGTAACAGCAGAGAATCTCCATAAATTACATTAGAAAAACATTCTATGCCCTTGTAACCTACAGTCATACATTTATAGTCTTCTTAATTTTGAATAGAATTTTATGCTCTATACTTTATTAATCACCTTGGTCCAAATAAGTTTCTGAATGTAAGTGCAGACGCATGCAACAGTATCATAACTAAGTTTACAATTGAATCAAACCTACTCATTAAATAGACAAGTAAAATTTGTTCTGTGCTGCAAACCTTACAGACTTAGTTCTCTCATCTGCAATGGCCTCACCTTATTATCTAGCTCATGTACTCAGATTGAATTCATCTAATAAACTTACAGTTCAGCAAACAAATGGAATATTACACATCTAATAATGACAATCCCTGTGCACAAAATTCATTCTTTAAGAGTGAAGCTCAAAATGTCAGAACTCGAAAAGTCTGATATCTTATCATTTTTTTTCCCTTCGATCACCACATTCAAATCAGTTTTATAAAAGAGGCGACAGTCTTTTTATACATTCTAAGTAGGCAGAGTAGGAAAACTTGCTTTCCAAGACAGCTTTTTGTTCCTTTCCAAAGATTAAATTGTGTTCTATTTTCTCTTTTCACATTTCCTTTTCACATTTGTGACTCATCTGTATTTACCATTTTCCTACCTATATGTGTTTGCACTTATCTGTTTAGGATGCATACTGTAATACTGCCAGTCTCTCTTCCACTGTCGTCTTTGCTTTCTATGAGTTCAGCAGTACCAAAGTTAGGCAGTCAGGTACACTGTACCCATGAACTTAACGAAAATAGTCACGATCAGTTTGGCTGATGCTGAGTTCTCATAAGAGACAATTATCTACATCTTCCTTTTGCTAAGGGAAAAAAGTGTTTTCCCTTATTTTGTTTGTTTCTTTTGAGAGAGAGATCAGGGTGATGATGAAGTCTGTTCACCAAGCAGTATTTTGTATTATGTACAAACCAAATTAGAAGGTCAAAGCTGAGGAAGGACAAGAGCTGGGACAGATGTGGAAATATGAAACATCGGGCTATGTAGAACCAGTGAAGTCTCCACTCACTCCTGGGAATACTTCACATCTCTAAGGCCATCCATCTACTCTGGCAATGATTACAAAATGATTACTTCATCATTATGAAAATGGGCATCACAGTACAAAAAGTTTGTGAAACTGTTGGAGAGTGTACAGAGGAGGGATACGAAGATGGTGAAAGGCCTAGAGGGATATGAGGAGCAGCTGAGGTCACTTGGCCTGTTCAGCCTGGAATGAGGAGGCTGAGGGGAGACCTCATTGCGGTCTACAGCTTCCTCACGAGGGGGAGTGGAGGGGCAGGTGCCGACCTATTCTCTTTAGTCACCAGTGGTAGGACCCGCAGGAATGTTGTCAAGCTGAGGCAGGGGAGGTTTAGGCTAGACATCAGGAAGAGGTTCTTCACTGAGAGGGTGGTTGCACACTGGAACAGGCTCCCCAGGGTAGTAGTCACTGCACCAAGCCTGTTGGAGTTTAAGAAGTGTTTGGACTGTGCACTTAGTCACATGGTCTAAAATTTTGGGTAGACCTGTGTGGTGCCAGGAGTTGGACTTGATGATCCTTATGGGTCACTTCCAACTTGGGGTATTCTATGATTCTATGAAAATCGTCATTCTTCTACATTCATATAAAATAGTATGAGTCTTAAAGGAGCCATTAGGCCAGCAACCACACCTCAGACATAAAATCTTTCTGTCATACCGGTGTTAAAAATATCAGTGAGTACAACTAAGATACCAGAGAGAAACACTTGTGTTCGTGCGTACACTTTACATTTGGTTGGGTAAGTGTTATAAATTCAGGTTCAGAACACCTAATTATGGGCCAATCATCTCCTGGCTGATGGCTCTTCACAAGACACATAGGTAAAGAATGTAAGTGGTGACAGGTTACATGGCTGTAAAGAAACTTGTAACAAAGGTACAGTCTTGCACAGAATAAAAATCCTGATGTGAACTCTGTGGACAAAAACTTCACAGTTAACTTTACAGGAGTAAAGGTTGTTCAAAGCCTGACAACATATTCTGTTTTAGATGTCTGGAACAATCCAGAATTGCATTCTTCCCATCCAGTTAATTCCATCTCTCTCTGTCACATTCTCTCCTTCCTGCTTTCCTGCCGCCCTTGTTCTTTCTCTTTTACATTCCCTCCCTTATTCCTTTCTGCCATCTTCTAAATAGGATTTATATATGTGCATGCAGAACACTGCTTCTGCATATACATATGCATTTTATTATTATTTTCGTTCTTTATTAGTATTATTAAGATGTTGACAGAAATGTCTAACAAGTAATATAGAGTGAAGATTTTATTTATTATATGTATCTACTGATGGCACCTCATTTGATACAGTAGCTACATTACTGCATAAAGAAATATTTTCAAAAGCTTAGACTTGCATGAAAACAGTGTGTTCAGAACTACTAAGGTGTCTAGGCCTTGCAGCGAGACTAAATGTCTAGGCCATTCAGTGAGAGTACCTCAGGAGTGGAGCCTATCTCCAGCACCTTCTTCCTTCACATTTCTCCTGTGGACAATATTATATGCATGTCCAAATTTTTAAGAATGTCTTTCACTGTGGGTATCTGGTGTTTGGAGACAGACTGCATGTGTGGGCATAAAAAAAATGGTTAATTTCCTGTGCCTTCTGCAGTAAGGCAGCCTTTTCAGAAAAGAGCTACGTTTGGTTTTTACTCTTTTATGTGGTAGCCATATCTGCTGTGATGAAAAGAAAGTAAGAGCAACTCAACATTAAAAAGGTCTGGCTTGGATTTGGAGAGTAATTTATTAAGGAATTCTCTTTATTCACTCAGTTTATAAAGCTCTTCTACTCTCTGCATATAGCTACTACAAAAATCATTGCATGTGAAGCAGACTTGAGTGCCATGGAGGTCACGGTATATCTTGACAGTAACAATTGGACAAGAAAAGAATTTCTGTAGCATGATCACATTTTTTTTTTCCTGAGAGTTTTAATGTAAAGAGAATGTTGCTAGAATAATACAAAAAGAAAAATAACTCTATTTTTATGGAGTTCATCTGTGAAAGGGATGACCAGTCTATAGCTCATGGGCTGCACAGACTGCTTGTGAATAATTTAGAGTCTGTTATACAGTATGAATTCTGACAGTATGAGTAAGAACCCAGCAGAGGTTGCTGATGGTCATGTGCCCAGCTCACCTTCACCAACCATCTACCTTGCAATGGCACAGAAGAACTGCATGCTGCTCTCAGCTCTTCCCAGCAATGTTGTCTTTGGAATTCTCTCCTACCATTGCCTAGGTTACATGTTCTGGTGATTGTGATACATGTAAACGGTTAATTATGCATGAGGAAGACCGACCACTTCTTGACGGATGCATGAACTGCTTGTTTGTGAAAACTTGGTGAGGTAAACCATATAAAGAATAACTTCTATTCTGAAAACTCTGACTAGAAGGGAGATTTTTACTAACACTTCCTAATCATCATTTCCCATCAAGTTTCCGTGGTATTATTCATTATATGCCATATTTTCAACTGAAGTTAAAAGGCATTGCAGAGGATGAAGTCACAGAAAACTCCAATAGTTTCAGAAAACAAAAAATCTGTAAAACATCTGAGTCAATATTTCTTCTTGGTTTTTACCCTACACAAAATGCTGCAGCATGCCTTCAGTCTGGAATTTCAGGAAGCTGCAATATGAACTAAAAACAAAGCTAAGAAGGATTATATTACAAAATGGAAGGTTGTCTGCTCAGTCAGTTTTTAAGAAATAAAAGTAAAAATAAAAATAAAAGACTCAGTTTAATCCCAAGTGCTTTAAAGTGTGATTTTGCTTCTGCAAAAGTACTTTCATAGAGCTCCTAGAAATTATTGAAAGATCTTATGATATGTATGAAAGAATAAGTATGAGTAAAGGGTGACAGATAAACATTTTTTTTTTTGTATTTGAAAGGAGTAGAATTTTAATCACAATATACCTGAGGATGACTGAAAACTAATGATATACATATACTATTAGCTATATTTTGACATGTAAAAGTAAATGCAGAGGAACTTACGAAAGTTGGAGTAAATCATTTCAAATAAGAAAACAGATCAAAACAAACAAAAGTCACCATAATATAGAATAATATCCTTTTAGAATGTAGATCACAGTCAACAGCTTTGTGAAATACTTCAACAGGTGCCTGAAAAGCTCAATCAAAACAATGCATTGAGCTTTGTCTTTGTCCCTAAGGAATGTGTAAACATACCAGCTCCTTCTTCTTCATGCACTCCATGAGAATAATGAAGAGGTGTTGTGCCTGGGTTCGAGTGTATGTGAAAGTCTTCTGGATGGTAACTAGCAGCTGGTCCCTCAAAGACTCATTGATAAGTCTGAAATTCAAAAAGGAAAAAAAAATAGAGAAAAAGTAAATTTCTGTTACTGAGACATAAGGGAATATGGTAACTTCAGGCAAGGGTCAAAGAAATAAAAGTTAGATAATAAAGCAGGGCCGTCTGTTCTGGACTGGCTTGAAGGAAAGGAATTGAAGGAAGGAAAGAAAAGGAATTCTGAGAGCATCAGAACAAAATTGGAAAACACTGTTCTAGAAAAACATATTGATCATGCTGGGGTCCCTCATCTCCAAAGTTTTTCTTTCAGTTCACATGTACTGCATGACAGAAGGTCAGCTCTGTGCGATTTCCTAACAAAAACAGGTGCCAGACTGACAGTCTGGATTTGAGGAAGACCAACATGTGAATTGAGGACCTCTTTCTATCAATGAGTTAGCAGAATTCAACTCACAGTTCATTTTGTGAAATTGGGAACATTTCTGCTGTCAGTGTCTTTGATTTTAGCTTGAGTATCTCAACAGCTTCAACCAAATAAGGAAGGCATAAAAAACTTACTCTGATCCTGAATCCACCCAAAGAAGCCATTTTGATTTACTGATCTTCCAGAATTTTAAACCATTTTTATGTTCCTCCTAGTTACTAATGTTATTGCTGGCAAAAAATGGCTCAAGAGCAGAAAGAAAAGATATAAGATGGAATATTAGTACTTGAACCACAGTCCTTTATATCAGAAAGTCTATTCCTCAAGTCTGTTTTGGGTGAAACACTGAAGTCCTCAATGTCTTACAAATTAGTGGGCTCTAATTTAGAATATTTTCCTTTTATGTACAAAAGTTCTACGCTATAGCAGTTTTCTCACTAAAAAAAAAAAAAAAGAAACTTTAAAATTAGCAGAGGCAAAATGTTTAAGAATCACGTCACAAGTCAATGTTGATCGCAGAGTCACAAGTCACTGTTGATCATCTGGGGCAATGAAAATCAAAGAATCTTCATGACTCACATTTTATGATAGAAGATAAACAAAGATATAGTTCTGCAGCAACCAAAAAGAATTATCAGAAGCAGCACAATATGTCAGTGTTGGCTTATGGCAACTGTTTCGGGAGAACAAAGACCAAACCTTCTTTCATTTCACACTGTTAGTAAATGTTACCTGTACTCTGGACTGCAGGAAATTCACTATACAATTGAATTTCAAAAGGGATTTAAATATCTAGTCTTCCTGTCTACAGCAAACATGTTCTTAGAGGGGACAAATGGGAATTGTGAATGGCAATGAGACCTAGCAGCACAGGATTTTCTGTGTGGAGTTATAGGAAAAAACAACCTGAAAAAACAACTCCTGTATAGAAGAAGATATATTACAAGCAAGTGGGGACATGAAATTAGATGTCTGAGCACAGGCAAAAATATATGTTCACTTCATGTTAAAGAGAATCAACTGGGAAAGGCTGACACCCTGAAGAGTACACTTTAATTACAGTAAGTTAGGTCTCCTTAGTCTAGTGTATTTCAAGTTGCAGATTAGTAGGTCACATGCAAAATAAATTTTGAAGCCCTCTTTTTAGGGCTCTTTAAAAAATTTGGAAAGTTGTTTTTGTTAAGAATTCTGATCTTAAAGAGATAGTGGAGGTAAAAGTTATCATTCTAAGTATAAATTGTTAGACATGTTAAATGTTCCACATTTCAAACTAGGAAAGAAATAACGGATTAACCAGAAGAACAAATTTCCTGAAAACATGAAGTGGAGACTAAACAGAAATTTAAATAAAGCTCTAATTTCCATTGGAAATGATGTGAAATGTATGAAAAAAAACCCCACACATTAGGAAACATCTGAAATCAGAGACCTGAAACAGGAAAGAATTTCACAAAACATTTCTGAAGATTCAGTGATGAAAGATATCCTATTTTCTCATGGATTTTTTTTTTTTTTTTAAATATGGAACCTCAAGTTTGGAATTCTCTTGGGATAAAGTAACGGAAATTTTCTTTCATAAACACTGAGTAAAAGCACAATCTTTTTCTTTTTCTTTTTCTTCTTTTTCTTTTTCTTTTTCTTTTTCTTTTTCTTTTTCTTTTTCTTTTTCTTTTTCTTTTTCTTTTTCTTTTTCTTTTTCTTTTTCTTTTTCTTTTTCTTTTTCTTTTTCTTTTTCTTTTTCTTTTTCTTTTTCTTTTTCTTTTTCTTTTTCTTTTTTTTCTTTTTCTTTTTCTTTTTATTCCTTTTATTCCTTTTTCTTTTTCTCTTCCTTTCATTTTCTTTTTCTATTTCTCTTTTTCTTTCTTTCTTCTTCTTCTTCTTCTTCTTCTTCTTCTTCTTCTTCTTCTTCTTCTTCTTCTTCTTCTTCTTCTTCTTCTTCTTCTTCTTCTTCTTCTCCTTTCTTTTTCTTTTTCTCTTATACACCTACATTTAGTTACAGGAAAAATAAATAATTCTTCTCATAAAGTTTCCTAAGAGTGTTTTTTTTTTTTTTTCTTTTCACTTTTCCTAAGGAATATCTAATTAATATTAGTTTTGGTGCAAAGTTGATCTTTATGATCTTACCATGAAAAAAAGGGAGAAAGATGTTTTGGATCCATTAAAAATGTTGAAGTAGCAAATTGAATAAGGTGACATTCTAGTTTTGTTCAAGATATGCTGGAAGATTAAACAGCAAAGCAGAACTTTCTTCATTGCTTTGGCTGATCCTGTAGAGATAGATGATAGCATTCTGGCATCTTCCCTCTTCATAAATAATTTTTTTTGATGTCTTGCCTAATATGTGAGGAGATAATACACACTCCCCTCAATAACATCACAGTCTTTCAGCCTCATGGCACATGATTTTGTAGTGAACACTGAGAGGATTTGAAAGATCTGGTCCATAGCCAGCTTCTTAAATTATTTAGTCACTTTTCTCCAGAGCTTTTTAGTATTTAAGTTGTACAACGTACTAGAGATTGATAATGATTATGGTATAACCCAATTTCAAAATGTAAGTTCATTATAGATTTTTTAACTTACAGTTATCAAAATGCTTTGAAATTCTCTAAATGATACACTTCCATTCAATGAACTGCACATAATCTATTTCTAACTTTACCTTCATGAATTCTTTCTTTCTTTCTTTTTTTTTTTTTTTAAATTATCATTATACTTTTATTTGAGATAAAATATATCCATAAAATATCAGTGTGATGTGAAAACAATTCCCTACCATCCTTAATGGGAAGCTTAAGGGATTTTCTGTTTTAATTATGGTTTTCACTGTAGACAATCACACCATATGTCAGAAATATGACGAGAGTCTCTGCTGACTTTTTTTTTTTTTTTTCCATTAGAATTGCAAATAAGACACAGTGGTACAACTCCATGGTACTGAATGAATTTCTACTACCTTTGAGTCCACATATTTTACACAACATTTTAATGAGAAGAGACAGAAAATAAATGTAATTATTCCTTCATTCTATTCAAATAATAATAATTTCTCTGTGCTTCATAGAAGGAATCCTAGAAAGGATTGGAAGTGAGCTTAAAGATCATCTAATTCCCACCCCCTCCCACCCATTTTTTTTTTTTTTTAATTGAAACCTTTACTCCTTATCCTATCACTACATCATGCCCTGGCAAAAAGTCTCTCTCCTGTATGTCCCCTTTAGGTACCGGAAGGCTGCTCTAAGGTCTCCCTAGAGCCTTCTCTTCTCCAGGCTGAACAATCCCATCCATACGCAGTACAGTACACCTGCAGTACCAGATGATCTTGAAGGTCTCTTCCAATCTTAATGATTCTATGATTCTATGTTTCTATGATTCTATAACTCCAGGTGAGGTTTCATTAGAGCCGAGTAGAGGGGAAGAATCACCTCTCTTGACCTGCGTACCATGCTGGTTTTGATACAGGTCAGATATGTTTGGCTTTCTGAGCTGCAAATACACATTGCTGGCTCATGTTGAGCTTATCATCAACAAGCAGCATGACGTCCTTCTCATCAGGGCTGTTCTCAATCCATTCTCTGCTCAGACTGTATCTGTACTTGGAATTGCTCTGACCTTGATGCAGGACCTTGCACTTGGCGTTGTTGAACCTAATGAGGTTTGCACAGGCCCGTATTTCAAGCCTGTCAAGGTCTCTCTGGATGGCATCCCTTCCCTCCAGCATGTCAACAGCACCACACAGCTTGGTGTTGGAAAACTTGCTGAGGGTGCACTAGATCCCACCTTCCATGTCATTGACAAAGGTGTTAAATAGTGCCAGTCCCAATACCAATCTCTGAGATATACCACTTGTTACTGAACGCCACCTGGACATTGAGTGGTTGACTGCAGCTCTTTTAGTGAGACCATCCAGCCAATTCCTTACCCACCAACTGGTCCATCCATCAAATCCATGTCTCTTCAATTTAGAGACAAGGGTGTCATGGGATACAGTGTCAAATGCTTTGCACAGGTCTAGATAGATGATGGCAGTTGCTCTTCCCCTTTTCAATAATGCTGTAACCCTATCGTAGAAGGCCACCAGATTTGTCAGGCATGATTTGGCCTCAGTGAAGTTGTGTTGGCTGTCACCAATCACCTCCTTATTATGTATGTGCCTTATAGCATTGTTTCCAGGAGGATCTGCTCAAAGATCTTGCTGGGCACAGAGGTGAAACTGACTGGCCTGTAGCTCCCTGAGTCCTCCTTTTTTCTCTTTTTAAAAATGGGGGTTATGTTTCCCCTCTTCCCATCCGTGGGAACTTCACTGGACTGCCACGAGCTCTCAAATATGATGGACAGTGGCTTAACAACTACATCTGCCAGTTCCCTCATGTCCTGCAGGTGTATTTCATCAAGTCCCATGGACTCACACACCTTTATGATCCTTAGATAGTCTTGAACATGATCTCCTACAGTGGGTTGTTCATCATTCTCCCAGTCACTACCTTTGCTTGCTGGAGCTTGCACTATGTGCCTGGAGATCTTGCTGGTGAAGACTGAGGCAAAAAACTCGAGTACCTCAGGCTTCTCCATATCCTGGGTGGCCTGGTCTCCTGTTTCCTTCAGAAGAGGGCCCACAATTTCCCTAGTCTTCTTTTTATCATTGATGCACCTTTCTTGTGGATCTTAATGCCCCTGGCCAAATTTAATTCTAAACAGGCTTTAGGTTTCTTAACCTGATCCCTGGCTGTTCGGACAATTTCTCTGTATTCCTCCCAGGCTACCCGACCTTGCTTCCACCCTCTGTAGGCCTCCTTTTTCTGTTCAAGTTTGGCCAGGAACTTCTTGTTTATCTGTGCAGGCCTCCTGGTGTTTTTGCCCAACTTCCTCTTTGTTGGGAGGTGTCATTCCTGAGTTTGGAGGAGGTGATCCTTGAATATTAGCCAGCTTCCTTGGGCCCCTTTTCCCGCCAGGACTTTGTCCCATGGTACTCTACCAAGCAGGTCCCTGAAGTCTGCTCTCCCAAAGACAAGGGTAGTGAGATTGCTGTGTTCCCTCCTTGATGCCCTCTGAATGCAAAACTCCACCATTTCATGGTCACTGCAGACAAGGCTGCCTCTGAGTTTCCCCTTCCCCACCAGTCCCTCCTTGCTGATGAGAATGAGGTCCAGCATTGCACCTCTCCTCATTGGCTCCTCTGTCACTTAGAGAAGGAAGTGTATCAATGCATTCCAGGAGCCATCCCACCACAACTCAATAAAGCTGATGAGATCATTGCCCTGCAGGCATGAATACATCTCTAACTTCTCAAGTCTATTCCCCATGCTACGTGTGTTAGCATAAGGACAATTGATATGGGCTCCTGATGAAGCTGACTCACTGGTTGCAGTGGCTGGAGTTTCGTTGTCCTACTCTTCCGGTGCTCTCCTATTGACCCATGACACTTCTCCAGGCTCTGGGCACCTGTTGACCCATGACACCTCTCCAGGCTCTGGGCACCTGTCACTGACACTGGCGTCAAACTGGGAGGAGCAGGATGGATTGAGGTTCTCTTCCTCTGGCAACTCTAGTTTCATGAGAGTTGCCAAACTGGTGCCCCTCTTCACCGGCTTGGCAAGCCTGTGACTGAAGATACTCTTCCCTTTCTCTGACAGATGGACCCCATCAGCCCATAGCAGAACAGGTTTCTCAAAGTGAGTCCCATAGTCTAAGTAGCCAAACCCCTGTCTGTGGCACCAGTCCTGTAACCATCTGTTGATTTGCCAGACTTGACTTGCCCTTTCAATCCCCTTCCCTTTGACAGGGACTGATAAAAAAAAAACAAACCAAACCAAACAAAAAAACCAAATTGGATTCCTGAGTCCCTTACTGCTGCTCCCAGGGATCAGTATTACTTGCAGCTCTTCACTGGTGGTTGTTCTTCTACACTATTTTTCCCTGATTATGTTTATTGAATGGCTGTCCCTTGGTGAAAGAGGTGGTTGCGCTTTAACATAGAAATGAGCTGCTTCTATCCAGCTTTTGATCTGCAGAGTGCTTTGGTGCAAGAGAACAGTAATGATATAAAGGTATACAATGTGAAAGCAATCTTGCAATCTTGCATAAGATGCAAAAGAAACACCACAGGGGTCAGAGAAGAGCCAAACTGCACGCACATTATCATCCTTTTTGCTCAAAGCAAAATATCCCAATATTTTCCCTATTAGAAACAAAGATACTTAAGTCTCATACATAGCCTAAAATCTCTGCCACAGTGGATGCAGAGACAGATCAATCCAAAGGCAATCTTTAACAATTCTCATGTGAGGCTGCTCAGTTAAAGAAGAAAGAATGTTTTATATGTTTCCTTATGAACGTTAGGCAAGAAATACGTTTTTATGGCATTGAACTGAATTCCTTAAGGGTTTCATACTTGCAGGAGTAGATCTGATGGAGTAGTTAATACACTATAAACTCAGCTGGGAGACTGTAGTTGAATATTGCAAGTCCGTTTCCATTAAGTAAGGAAATATTTGCCTAAGAAGTGACATAGTTTTAACTTAGTATTTCATTTTTCTCTTAAATTCAACATTTAATTAAAAAATTCTCTGAGGATTAAAAACTACTATTGAATGATTCTATAAATAGTTGCACTTTGCAGTTGTACTTCCAGTTTGTGCAAGAAAGTGAAATGAGAAGACATCCTTGATAATACAGTCAAACATATTTTGGCTTTATGTGGAAAAGAGTTATTAACTACTACAATATTCACTTCAATAGTTTGGGGACTACATAGAGGATAACTTTGGGTGCTTATGATTAATCCTATTTTTTCACCTCTCAAAGCACTTCAACACATTTGCAGCTTTTGAGAAAACGAGAAATTAAGTGTTTCATAGACTTAGATATTTAAATCAGGGAAAATAGCAATAAGCAGCTAAAAAAATCTTCAAAGTCAGAACACAGGGAAGCCTATATTTCAGCCTGCTTCTCATTTAGGTTATCTCCAGTACATAGCTTGTTTGTCATTAAGATGTCAAAGCTATTAGGAGCTCAGTGGGTTTACAACTAAGACTTATTTGTTTGTAGTGAAATGTAGCCACCTTGTACATTCTTAAATGTTGCATTCAACATTTTTCAGACTGAAGCGATATGTAGTCCTTGAAACTATAGCTATGGTAAGCTTTAAAAAAAACAAAAAACCAAAACCAAACAAAACAAAAAAACAAACAGTAACACTGCATTAATACTGTATATCTGATATTCATAATGCTCAAGCCTCAGCTCTGTGGAAACTGCCTATCTGCGTTGCCTTTCCCCTGAAATTTCAATGGACTTTTTGAGACGTGGTAATGAGGCCTCAAAACTAATTTACACCCAAAGACACCTTTACTTTATGGTGTGCATCACAGTTCTTTCTGACCTGTTGTTAGCACATCATGCCATTGTAGAAACACCTCCTGCAAGGCAGGATGTACACAGCATTCTGTGCTCACAGTCTTGTTCCACTGCAGTACAATAAAGTCTGCTTGTAGTTAGAATTTGCACTGAAAGTCAGACTTAGGTTAGTGACATGTCCAACTTTTCATGAGGTAAGACTATCACTAGGCTTTAAAACAAGGCAGATCCACCTTCCTACCTTTTGTCTGCTCAAGGATGTGCAAATATTGACATTGCAAAAGGTTATTGCAACATGATTTATATATATATATATATATATATATATATAATCTGTTTCTGCTATGTGAAATCAATTAGAAATGATAAACAATGAGGATAGAAGGCAGGCACACCACAATTTTTTGAAGCCCAATACAAAAGGACCTTTGGGGCAGATGAGCAATTGCCCAACATGTAAGGACCTCTCTGAGATGATGGATTGGTGCCACACTAATTAAAACTCAAGAAAACAGAACAATATTTTGTCCTCCTTCACCTCCAGACATAGTTCTGTGACCCCTGGAAACAAGCTTTCAAATAAACTTGAAAACTTACAGCTATGCTAAGTACACACATACACACATTCTTATTCTACTCATAGAGATTGAATCCATTCCTTGTCTTCAGTGAGTGGGATTTTAAAATACCGGAGAAAAAGAAGTGTGATAATACCAGCATTCAAGTGCTGAGTCTGTTTTTCCCATGAATTAGGTGTTTTTTGAAAGATTTAGATCAGACACCCAGTGGAAAGCAGTGAGAAGATATGTTTTGTCTTGAAGAAGTCCATAATTAATTAAAATAGACTTTTGACTTTATAGTTTGATTGCAGGGCGGACTGCACAATTAAATTTTGGTCACACTTTGGATATTTTACATTGATTTAGTGTCTAACAGACACAGTTCTGTGTAACCTACTTAGATTCCATCTGAAAGAAAAAGCTATTAGTAATACACAATTAATGTCCCAATTATTCAGTATTCTCCTCATATTGCTAATCATTATTCAAAACTAGGTTAATGTAATCAGAGGGGAGGGAGTACCCAATTTACATATGAACTGCAGTATATTTGGGTAAAATTTTTTAAGCATATATATATAATATTGGTGTTTCACTTTGAGTATTCTTAAGAATGTAATTGCATGTTAGACTGATTTTTCAGACATGAGGCAATCACGTAGAAATTGTCACTAGACAGCTTTACAGATTTCTTAGTTTCCTGTGGTTTATTTAGTGCAGGGTGAACAGAAACAAACACTACCACAGAAAGAAGACTTATTGTAAAAAAAACACTTTCATGAAGAAAGAATTGAGCATCTCAGTTGCTCAGCTGAGCAATTCTCTAGCAACTAGTGTTTCATTCACCTGCTTTTCTTAAAAGTAAGAGTTTGTGATGATGACATAAATTGCATTCATTCTGTTCTTGCTATATTATTTGTCATGATGACATCAGAATGCAAACAAGATAGATGGAAACTGTATAGGTACATAGCATACGAAGGAATAAGAGATGTTTGAATAGGGTTATGGTAAATATATTAACAATTAGACTACTGAGAACAGAGAACTTTTCACAGTTTACGAGGAAACCTGACACAGTCAAATCTATCTCAGATGCAGCACTGGATTATGTGAACCTGAATATAAATCTGATTCTAGTATTTGTGGAAAACTATCTCACTCTCATTAGGAGCTCTAGGTTGAAGAAGTTCATGATGACATTTATTTTTAAACAATACAGTACTGTTTGGTCTAGAGTTCAGTGTTTATTTATTCATGTTTTATTATTTGCATAACTACTGTGGGTGTGAATACATACCTTTAAATATTCTAAAGTACCCCTTCCCACTAAATCCTGATCAGATTACTGCAGCTAATCAGAGAAAAAGTATGAAATAATTCTTAGTAATTAGAATCTGAGGGGGCCTTGATGCCCCTTTCATGCTTTGATCTAAAATTCTAAATGATCTAAATCATCCTTTATTTGCTCTTTCTTACTGTAAAAAGCAATCTCTGTGTTCTGCTTTGGGGACTTCTGGGTACAAGGTTCATGCTCTTAGGTGACTGCCTGGAAACCCTCTGAGGGTGTCTACTGTCATCAGGTAAAGACCAGGTAGTGGGATCTACAAGTGTGTGGGCCTGAGGAAGCTCTAGAAGCTTCTAACCAGTGTGATCAGCTGCCTTTGACCCAAGGTGCCTGAAGCTTTTGTTGCAGCTACCTCCTATTTAGGGAGGGTCTAACACCCTTTTGGCTAGTGCCCTGCAGAAGCCTATATTACAGCAAGGACAAAAGCACAGATCCAAGAATACAACCAACAGACGCAGCAGTGTGTACAGCAGGATGCAAATAAGGGACCTTAGCTGAATTTGTACCAGTACAGTCTCTGGTATGGTGGTGACAAACCACAGGGCAGCTTCCCCAGCAGGTGTTGAAGCAACTGTCCCTGTTAAGGTAGAGGCTTTGATGCAGATAGAGCTTAAGACAGTTGTTGCAGCCTTCTTCATATTGGTGATATGGTTTTGGGTTCTAGGACCGTAGGACCCTGTTTGCAGGTCAATGTCTACCTGGGGAAGATGGCTTAAAGGTAACTTGCCAAAGTGGCTGACCTGTTAATGAGGGCTTTAAAGTACAAATGATGGGAGCAGAAGAGAGTAACCTGCAGGCAGGTGAGGCAGTGATGGATGACATTGATGGACAAAGGGCCTGGAGTCATTTGACCGGAAAGGATCATAAAGTTAGCAAAACAATGTTTAAACAGGGTCATCTCTAGCAGTTCTATTTAAGCAAGGAAGTTCCTTCAGGGCACCAATGAAGAAATCCCCAAAGTATTTATTGGGAAATCAGCATGCTAGGATGCCTCTCTGAAGTGCCTGTACACTAATGCATGTTGCACATGAAATAAACACAATGAGATAGATCTGTGTGCAGTTGCAAGCCTATGATGTTGGGATCACGGAGAAGTGATGGGATGGCTCCCATGACTGGAATGCTGCAGTGAGGGGATACAATCTCTTTAGGGAAGACAGGCTGGGAAGATGAGCAGGTGAATTTGCCATTTCTGTGAGAGAGCAGCTGGAACACATAGAACTTTACCTGGAAGTGGATGATGAGCCAGATGAGAGCTAATGTGTAAGGACTGAAGAGAACACAGGTAAGGGTGGCATTGTAGTAGGTATCCACTACAGGCTGTGTGACCTGGAAAAACAAGCAGATGAGGCCGTCTACAGACGACTAGGAGCAGACTCACATTTGCAGACCCTGGACCTCATGGAGATCTTCAACCACCCTGATATCTGCTGGGGGACGACACAGAAGGGCATAAGTAATCCAGGGGGTTCCTGGAGAGAATTGACAACAAATTTCTGAGAGCAGAACCAATGAGAACAGGTGCTCTGACAGACCTCATGCTCACCAGCAAGGTGGTACTCATTGAGAAGGTGAAGGCCAAAGGCAGCCTTAGCTCTAGTGACTACGACATGGTGAAATTCAGGACTCTGAGAAGACAGAGCAAGGCAAAAAACAAGATCAAAACCCTGACTTAAGGCTAGCTGATTCTCTTCAGTAATCTGCCTAAATGAGTCCCACAGGATAAAGCCTGGAGGGAAGAGAAAGCTGGTTAATACTCAAAGATCATCTCCTCCAAGCTCAAGAGTGGTCCATCTTATGATCAGGATGTCAGGGAAAGACGCTAGGAGACCTGCATGGATAACAAGGATCTACTCGAAAAATTCAAACATGAAAAGAAGTATAAAGAAGGTAGAAGTAGACAGAAATGCAGAAACACTCCCAAAGTGTACATAGATGCAGTTAGCAAAGCCAAAGCCCAGCTGAAATTGAATGTGGCAAGGGGTGTCAAAGTCAACAAGAAGGGTTCTGCAACTACCCTGCTGACAGAAAGAAGTCTAGAAAAATGTGGGCTCATTGTTGAATTGGTAGGGGGGCCCTGGTGACACAGGATCTGGAAAAGTCTGAGGTACTGTTTGTCTTCTCTGCTTCAATTTTTATTAGCAAAACTAGTCTTGAAGAATCCCAGGGACAACAGACCAGTGGGTAAAAACCTGGATCAAGGAAGATATATTCTTGGTGGGATACTTAAGCAAATTGAGTAAGTCCACGGACACTAATGGAGTGTACCCATGAGTACTGTAGGAGTTGGCTGATGTCATTATGAGGACACTCTTAATAATCTCTGGATGATTATGGTGACTAAGAAAAGTGCCTGAGTGCTGGAGGAAGGCAAATGTCACTCCTATCTCCAAACAATACAAGAAGAAGGACCCAGGGACCTATAGCCCTGTCAGCCTCACTTCAACCCCTGAGGAGGTTATAGAGCAGCTCATCTTGGAAACAATTTCCAGGCACATGAAGGACAAGAAAGTCCTCAGGAATAGTCATCATGGATTCAGTAAGGGGAAGTCATGTTTGATCAACTTGATAAGCTTCTACAGATAAATGAACAGCCTGATGAATGAGAGAAAGAAGATGATATTGTCTACCTAGATTTCAGCAACGCCTTTGAAGCTGTTTCCCTGAAGGTTCTCATGGACCAGTTGAAGTATGGACTGGGTAATCATTCAGTGAGGCGGATTGAAAACTGAATGGCCAGGCTCAGTGGGTATGAACAGTATCTCAAAGTCCAGCGAGAGTCCAGTAACTAGTGGTGTACCCCAGGGGTCAGTACTGGGTCTGGTCCTGTTTAATGTCTTAATTAATGATCTGGATGATGAGGCTCAGCAAGTTCGCTTATGACACAATACTGAGAGAAGTAGCTGATATGCCATGCAGTTGTGCTGCCATCCTGAGGGACCTGGACGGGCTGGAGAAATTGGCTGATAGGAACCCCTCTCTGCAAGGGTAAGTGAAAGGTCCTGTAGATGGAGAGAAACAGCCCCAGGTACATGTTAAGGGTCCCCCAGCTGGAAAGCAGTCCGGCAGAAAATGTTCTGGGAGTTCTGGTTGTCACCAAGCTGATCATGAGCCAGAAATGTGTCTTTGCAGCAAATAAGATCAATGCTATTCCCAGCTGCATTAGGAAGAATACTTCCAGCATGTCAAGGGAAGTGATCCTTCCCTCTACTCCGCACTGGTGAGACCACACCCAGAGTACTGTGTCCATCTCTGGGCTCCCCAGAACAGATAAGATATGGATGTACTAGAGAGAGTCCAGGAAAGGACCACGAAGAGGATGAAGGGACTGGAGTATCTCTCCTATGAGAAAAGGCTAAGAGAGCTGGGACTGCTTAGCCTAGAGAAGAGAAGGCAGCTTGAGGGGGATCTAATGAATGTATATAAATATGTGAAAAGAGGGTGCAAAGAATATGGAGCTAGGCTCTTTCAAGTGGTACCCAGTGACAGGAGAAGAGGCAATGGACATAAATACTGGAGGCTCCACCTGAATATCACAGAAAAGCTTTGAGGGTGGTGGAACACTGACACATATTTCTCAGACAATTGTGGAGCCATCATCCTTGGAGATGCTCTAAGGCTGTCTGGACATGGTCATTGGCAGCATGCTGTAGCCAACTGCCTGAGCAGGGCAGTTGGACCAGATGACCTCCAAAGATTGCTTCCAACCTCAATCATTCCATGATTCCATGGTTGCATACATATTTTTGTGGTAGAGGGAAAAAAAACACACACAACCAACCAACCAAACAAAAAACATGGTTTAGGCATGCAGTATTAACATGTACTTTAGAAATTGGAAAGAATACTTACAGCCTGATTCAACAAAAACACACTTGAATTTTCTATAATATAAGCTAAATATTATCCTTGCTGCACCTTGAGTCTGCAAAGAAAGGTGGGACAGCACAAATGCAGATCAGTGCACAAGCAGTTGTGTAAATATAGGCAGGTGTGCAGAGTCATGCCCAAAGTGCAAGGCAAATACAACCGAGATTATGAACATTTGGGATTCATGTGATGGTTTATGTAGGAATGAAACCAGAGGATGGCAGTACACTGTTACAATGACATAACTTGTCTGAGACAGTTTTGAATACAATGAAAATAATTTTGCATATCTTTTGAGTGAATCCCTTGAGTTGTGACTTCAAGGACCATGTGCTTTACCTGTCCACATGCTGCATTTCACAGCACTATAATATTCTAACTACATGATAGAGTCTCTAAATCTCTGATTGTTTTATTCTGTAGATTTTCCTTAGTGGTACTTTAGCTTTTTTTGGACTGGGTACATTCAATACTTTACTCACGTCAATGACAGAAAAAGCCATGTGAGGACCGGATTAGTTTCAGAACTATATTTCTAATAGTTTTTTTGGCTCTATGTTATCACCAAATCGGTAGAAAAAAAGCTCTCATGAGGAAATGACTCACCCTCCTTCTTCAGAATATTTGTGACCAAAGGCAAGGATGTCAGATGCCCGACCGCTGCCATCACATATCACAACAGGAACAGGAGGCGTGTCTCGCAGGTACTCCAGAACGATAGAGATAACATTGGGACCTCCTTCCACAATGAGGGCCACCACTGGAACCCCCTGACCAATTCCTGGAGTAAAAGAAAGAAAGAAAAAAAACCAACCAACCAAACAAAAGAAACAACAAGAAGAACCAATAAAAACAACAACAAACAACAACAACAACAAACAAAGCCAGCAAAGCAAACAAAACGTAACAGAAGACAGAAAAAAAAATCAAACTTAAATTAGATTGCGACTCTACAGTGTCATGTTAGAGAAAAAGAGAAAATGCCATTCATAAAATCATAGCTTTTAAGGACAGGAGAGACCAGTGTAGTCACCTGGTCAGTTTCATCACATAAATAAATAAAAAAAGAAAAAAAAGAAAAAAAAAGAAAAGGATTTTATAGATTTATTTTCTGTTTTAAGTGCCATATTCGTGGCTGAAAGAGACCACAATTTTATTTACTTATTTATTTTTTAAAAGATCATATCTTGTTTTGAAAGAATAGAGAAGCTACCGCAATTATTTCTAACATGTTCTGATTCAGAACAGAGCAGTTTTCTTGTAATCTAGATTTTGCATGGTGTCATTTTTCAATCATTGGTTCTTCCAGTAGCTTTGCTTGGAGCTTCAAAATCATCTCTACCATGGTATTTTTGTTTCCTTACTGCATATTTTAAGGGTGCAGCTGGATGGTCCTATAACCTTCTCCTTGACAAAATGATAATACATGTTACAAGCCAATGCAACACTTGTTTTCTAATTCTAGTTGGTCTCACAGTCGTTCTCCAAAATCACTTCAAATTTTCCGGCATATTACTTGTGCTGCAGACCCCACACTGGACAGTGCTACTGAGAGAGCTGAACTTGTGCTGAACCAGAGGAGCAAAATTTTATTTTTATTTTTTTTTTCCCTCCAAATTTGTAATATAGTTAGATGGGAGAGCTCTACAAAATTGATAGTACAGACTTTGACATGAAAGCCTTGTGAATTTAGAGAAAAACAGTTTGATACCAGGCTTGTGTTTATATGACTGAGAAAACTTTTATGCTTGTCACTTCTTGACCAGCTGAGACAGGGGAATCCAAAGGACTCAATCAGGAGAACAAGTTGACTGTTTTCTATTAACTTTTCTTGAAAACACAAAGGCTCAAAGTCTTTTTTTTTTTTTTAATTTAAATTTAAATTTAAATTTTAGGCTAGATTTTCTTAAGTAAAACTATATGTATATACTATATGTATCATGCACAGAAATGTGATGCTTCGTTGAAAAATAGAAAGATTCACCCAACCTGTTAATAGTTAGGTTGGGAAATGTTGCAAGAATCCAGGCAACCATGGGTTTTGGTCTGACTGCCTGCAGTTTCCATTTAGAGAGAGTTCTAGTTCGTAAGAACAAAGATAAGACTATGGGAGTGGAACACTAAGTCTTGTTAGACCCTGTGGAAACATTAACAAATCAAGCCTTTTTTTTAGCCACCAAATTTTTTCAGGATTTGAGTCACTGTCAAAAGACGAAGTGAAATGTTCTTTAAAATAGAAACCAAACAATTCTCATACAAAAGTGCAAAATATTGTAAGCACATTCTGAAACACTTTACAAACTGATACTGTTCCCTGGAGAGATTATCGGTGACTTCATTATGGCTGTATCTACTGTCTGCTTGTTCTTTTTTTTTTCTTTTTTTCTTTTTATTTTTTTTATAAGTTAAGTGGTGTGTTTTTACAGTATGAAAACTGTAAGCAGAGTTATAAAATCCCAGCTAATAAAAGAGAAGTAAAAGGGTAGAACATAACAAGGCATTTAGCAGAGTGATTACCACAGAACTCACTGTTATTATTTTATTTTTTTTTATTTTTATCAATATTAGGACTTGCCATGATTGCTGCTCTACCTAATCATTTATAGGTTGTTGAATTATTTTCAAAGGCATTAGTGAAGAAGCAGCTTATAAGAGTGGAATTAAATGAGAAATGGAAATTAGAAATGTTGATTAAAAGGAGTAAATTATAAGCGTGAGGGGTTAGACTAACCTTGTGTACTTCCTTTAACTTTGAAGTACTTAAGTTAAGGATGATTTTAGATGGGCAAATTTGGGTTACTTATTTATTTGACTTACTCATAAATTTTTATCATTTATAAAATCACACCTCTTAAGAGAGCATCCTAAATATTAAAAATAATAAAAAATCCTAAGAATCTTACAGATATTATGATTTTATTCCACATCATATCAATACAATTAATATAATACATCTGTTTGCACTGGAGTTTTCATCAGAGAACCTCAATTCACAAATCTGCCTAGGTTTTCCTTTGCCACTAGATGATAAAAGAAATGCTGTTTATATTTATATCTAGTGCGAGAAAACTTTGTAGTATGGCAATTGCTAACAGATGATGAGTGAAAATTAAATTAACTGACTTAAATACTTTTATTTAAGAAATATCCCAGTGTAATCACATAGTGGCTGATGAGACACTCTTCAGTTAAGATTTTAATGTAAGATAAGGAGTTGTTTTATTTCTGGTCGTCTGGCTAGAATGTCAAAGTCACCAAATTTTATGAATTTTCTATCAATACTTACGAAACTTTTCTTTATATACATGCTTTTTAGTATGATGCTTTTAGTATTTTTTCTTCTGTTGATTATAATAATTATTATTTTTTAAGATACACATTTGTGGTACTAGAATAAATATCTCCCTTCACTGTTCTTGGTTCATCCCTCCTTTCTCTAAAGACTGATCTACTGTGAGATCTGTCTAGTATGCACAGAATTCACTGAAATTTTACATCAACATTCTCTTCAGAAGTGTAGTATTTTCCTTTGGAATATAACTAGAACGACCCATTTTATTTCATTACGGATAAATAAAAAAAAGTTTTTTTTTTTTTAGAAGCCTAACTCTAACAAAGGTTGCATTTTGTAAAGTATTTGCTATTATGTCTCTCTCTCTCTCTATATATAAACAAACTGAATAAAAATGGAAAAAATGTGAAAGTATATAATTTACTAAGGAGTAGCATTGTATGAGAAAGTCTAGCACCAACAGTTTCATAAAGAATTTGCACTCATCCTCTCATCATTATTAATGACTTTAGAACAGGAAGTAGAAGTGATTTGGCAGCCTCTGATAAGGTAAAATTAAGAAGTAATCTTTGTAAAGAGGGTGGCTGAATGACATAATGGATTGAGAGATAGAAATGTAGGAAGTTCATAGTGCAAGATGCAAAGTACCTATTATCTGGGGATTAATAAAATCTACTGTAAACTGGGAAGTCATTAGGAGGGAATACTGGAAAAGAGAAAGGTGTGATAAAGCTGACCACAGGAGATCTATCATTGGTGTTGCATGTCTTTGAAGAAGGTAGCTTAGGTCCTGAAATACAGAAATACAGAAGGAAATTTGGGTACATCATTGCCAACATGTAAGCCACTGTACTGGGTCTGTCTGGGATGTTAACTTTCCCTGCAGCAGCCCATACAGTGCTGTGCTCTGCATGTGTAGATAGAACAGCAGTGGTACCACACCTGTGTTGAGTCTGCTGCTGAGCAGTGCTGGCACAGCATCAGGACTCTCTCTAACCCTCAGTGGCTGAAATATCACTCTGTCTGGATGAGGAGAGATATGCTTGTTCTACGAGGTCGTGAAGCCTTTGGGACAGTTTCTCCACAGCCAAGACACAGGCCCGTAGCAGGGGTGGGCAAAAAGTGAGAAAGGAACATCACCAGGGCAGCTGACCTAAACCAACCAAAAGGATATTCCATACCATATGATGTCACACTCAGCAATAAAAGGTGGAAAAAGGAAGAAGAGGGGAGGGGTGGGCTCTCGTTGCGAAAACGTCTGTCCTCCCGAACAAAGGCTACATACATTGAGGCCCTGCTTCAAGGACGTAGTCAAGCATCACTCATTTGTGGGAAGTAGAGGGTAAATTCTTTCCTCTGCACTTCCACACAGCCTTTACTTGTTTTGATTTTTATTTTCCCCTTTTCCCCTCCCTTTTCCTCTTTACCTTTTTTTTTCCATTTAGTTAAATTGTTTAATTAGTAATAATCTTTCTTTAATAATTATTTTTCCCTTTAATTAAATTACCCTTATCACAACCCATGAGTTGTTCTTTCCTTTACTTCTTCCCCTCCTCTTCTGAGGAGGGGGAGTGAGAGAGTGGTTGTGGTGGAGTTCAGCTGCCTAGCACGGTTCATGCAGAATTATGTGTGTAGCTAAGATCCATTCATCTTAAGACAACTTTATAAGTGAGCTTGGTTCATTTTCTTTAGTGTGCTGAAGAGTGAATGAATATGTATGAATATCACCATGACATCAAGCTCATTAGTAAAGATAAGAAATATTAAAAAAAAAATTATGCACAAGAATAGACAGATATTGACCATTAATTGTTTTAGACTGAGTTCAGAATGAGATTTCTGGCTGTCAAAGAAGTGAAGTCTAACAGGCCTAAAAGGTAAAAACTTTGAAATGAAGTTTGGAATGATGCTCAGTAATCATTATAGATACAGTCACATTAGCTACGTCAAACTTTCCTAAACCAGGTCCTTTCAGATTACTAGAAATTTGTTCACTCTTGGTGGTATCTGCTGGATATTTATCAGTTAGGTAATTCTAATGATGTAAATGATGACAGCTACCTTTTACAGATGGGATAATTTTGTCTTTTTTTTTTTTCTTGTCTAAAGAATGGGAAGTTTGAAAGCATTTCTAAAACTACTCTTCCTTTTTTTTCTTCTATTTTATTTTTATTTTTTATTTTTATTTCTTTTTATTTTTTTTGTAAATTATTTTTAACCTCTGTAGTCACAGCAGTTCTATTGTAGTCCACTGAAACACTTCTGTGCAAGTGCTACAGTTGTGTTTCACTGTTGTAAATCAGATGGTATTATTTCTGTTTCCTGATCCTGTAGAAACACACCTAACATGAAGACAATCTTTTAATTTGAGGCTAATAACACAACAGAATCATAGAATCATAGAATGGTTTGAGTTGGGAGGGAGCTTACAAATCATCTAATTCCATCCCCCCCTGCCATGGGTAGGGACACCTCCCACTAGACCAGGTTGCTCAAAGCCCCATCCAGCCTGGCCCTGAACACTTGCAAGGATGGAGCATCCGCAGTTTCTCTGGGCAACCTGTTCCTGTGCTTCACCACCATCATAGTAAAGATTTTTTTTCCCCTTATATCTGATCTAAACCTACCCTTTTTAGGTTTAAAGTCATTCCTCCTTGTCCTATCACTACAATCCCTGACAAAGTCCCTCCCCAGCTTTCCTGTAGGCCCCCTTTAGGTACTGCAAAGCTGCAATGAGGTCTCCCCAGAGCCTTCTCTTCTTCAAGCTGAATGACTTCCTTAGTCTGTCTTTGTAGGAGAGGTGCTCCAGCCCTCTTATCATCTTCATGGCCTTCCTCTGGATTCATACTAATAAGGCCAAGTCCTGTCCTTCTTGTGCTGGGGGCTCTGGAGCTAAACACAGTATTCCAGGTGGGGTTTCACGATAGTGGGGTAAAGTGGGAGAATCACCTCCCTTGACCTGCTGGCCACGCTGCTTTTGATGCAGCCCAGGGTATGGTTGGCTTTCTGGGCTGCAAGCACACATGGATGGCTCATGTCAAACTTCTTATCAATCTACACCACCAGGTCCTTGTCATCAGGGCTGTTATCAATCCATTCTCTGCCCAGCTTGTATTTGTGCTTGGGATTGCCCCAAGCCAGATGCAGGACCTTGCACTTGGCGTTGTTGAACCTCATGAGGTTCTCACAGGCCCACCTCTCCTCTCAAGCCTGTCGAGGTCCCTCTGAATGGCAACTTCTCTCCAAATCCACTTTTCAGTGAAACTCTAGCTTTGAGTTTAAAGAAATAAAAGTTAAACAATTTACTCTGTGTGATTACATTTCAGATTGAAATACAACTCTTTCAATTATTACTGCGGATTTCTTTGTGAATCAGAAAAGATTTAAACATGAAATTGATTTCTATATCTTATTTTTTAATTCTTTTTGGAAATTCTCCCTTGGTTTTAGTGAATAGATTTTTTTTTCCTTTGTAATTTTCACCATTCTTCACTAATCATTTGGGTTTGGAAAAATAAAAATATATCTTTTCTTTAGTAAGGAGACAAAATTAGAAAGTACATATTAGGAGTTTGGAAACAAATTTAGAGGGTCTACAGAAAGCATTTCAATGTGTAGGAAGAGATCGACTGACTATTACTAATTACTAATATTAGTGCCATGTTTGTTAACAATTTTGTATTAATGTAATTGTGAACTGATCATGTTTTACCTTACTATAACACTGGACCAATTTGAAAAATGTTGGAATATGATGCTAGATAAGGCAGAACATCTGATATTGGGATAAAGGTAGCTGATGAAGACTTCTCTTTAATTGATGCTTGGAAATTTTTTTTTGTTTTATTTCTCTATATCTCTCTAAAAAACACATAAGTTAGAAATTCTCTGCAAATAACTATTTCAGCTTATTCTCTAACACATGTACAATATACGGTAGCTCACAAAGGATTGGTGGGAAGTGCCTGATATATTCACAAGAAGCCTCTTGTTTCAGCCACACCAACCATTAAGGGAATTACTGAGATTTGAGATGCTAAATCTGATGGTAATACATTCTTTTTAAAGCAAAGAATATCATGATTATAGATAGAGTTTCTTGCTTGAGTAGAGGTTGTCAGAAAGGAGTCAATGCAGAGATAAAACCAAGCTGAGGAAAAGCTGGACTAAAATACTAAAGTTGCTTTTTCCTAGCACACAATCAGAAAGTAGCAACTTTGTGCCCAGTGTTAAAACGGACAGTCTAATATATCAACAAGCAATAAGTTTTTCTTTCTTTCTTTCTTTTTTTTTTTTTTTTAAATGGAATTTACCTATTGGTTTGGGCAAAACTAAGGATAACACTCGTCTTAGAATTATAGAATCATTCAGGTTGGAAAAGCCCCTTAAGATCATCAAGTCCAGCCATCACCTAACACTACCAAGTCTATCACTAAACCATGTTCCTAAGTGCCACATCCACACATCTTTTAAATACCTCCAGGGATGCAGCCTCAACCAATTCCCTGGGCAGCCTGTTTCAACGTTACACAACTCTTTCCATGAAGAAATTCCTCCTGACTTCTAGTCTAAAGCTCCTTTTGTGCAACTTGAGGCCGTTTCCTCATCTCCTATCCCTTGTCGCCTTAGAAAAGATGCTGATACCCTCACTACACTGAGACTGACCACCTCACTACAACCTCTTTTCAGGTAGTTGTAGAGTGATGAGGTCTCCCCTCAGCTTCCTTTTCTCCAGACTAAATAGCCTCCATTTCCTCCTCATATGTCTTGCATTCTAGTCCTTTCACCAGCGTTATTGCTCTTCTCTGAACGTGTTCCATCTTTATCAATATCTTGTGGGGCTATCTCTGATATCATTGCTGTTTTCAGTAGGCAATTGAAAATTATGTACTGTTAGAAATTTTGTTCCACATTTTGATAACTGGAAACATGTACATACCATGGAGGTATGTACACACATGTCTCTGGGCAATCTGGTCTGTGTCCCTGCTTGTGCAGGGTGATTGGATTTGATGACCTCCAAAGTTCCCTTCCAAAATCAATTTTGTGATTCTGTTATTTTATAATTTTGTGGTTCTGTCAAATATAATAGCAATGATATCCTCCATTGAAATATTGTGCATTCTGAAATCACAGATTACCCTTCTCTGGAAAGGATAACATGCTATAACTGTCACCAGTGACTTGACCACTGGCATTGGACCAATTAAGTTTCAAAGATCTATATGTTTCTCTATTTCTTAGAAAGCAATAAAGAACATACTACTGAACTTTTTTTTTTTTTGCTTTTTTTTTTCTTTTAATATATATCCTTTGTAGAAAAAGCCTCATCTTCTTTTAAATGTTCTAAATGTCTTCTTTTAAATGTCTTTTAAAATGTTATGGTATTTTCCAGTCATCTGGTAGTTACATGGAGAATTTGTTTTTAAGTTTTTATATTTATTATTTTTTATTCAGCATTTCTTGGATGAGCTTTGGTTTCAGCAAATTCTTTGCCCTGGTCTATTGAAATATAGAAAAACTTTCTTGTCTAGCAAGGTATCTACAGACTTGAGAATGATGACTATTGTATAATCACTGCAAGGTTTATTGCTAGGTTAACACACTTGTTTCAAGACAACAAAGATCTGATGAATATCAAAGATTTGCCTACTCAAGAACAGCCTCACTTTTCTTTTTGTATGTTATTGAAAATAGCCTGAGAGCCAGAAAGGAGATTTTTCTCAAACTTTCAAAGGAAATATTCAACATGTATTCAAGTGTGAAACATCTTGCACAAACTTGCATATTAATATTTCTCATTTACTAAGGTCTTCATGCCACATACTGAAGTCCTAGCTTCCCTGCTCTAAATACAAAAAAGAAAGGTAGTTTCTCATGACCTAACTAACAGAAAACAGACAAAACACTATTTTAATTTCCATTTTGTGTAGCCATTCATCTAAAAAGAAGAAATAGAACAGAAGACCTGTGAGTACTCTGAGGCTCATCCCTGTCTTAATTTCTAAAATAATAACTTTTATTTAGTGCACTTAAGTCTGTAAGCATAGCTTTTTGTAGGGTAGACAAGACTGGTAAGTTTCACAGAGTCAGTTATTGTGGATATGGTTGGTGTAATATTGTAAAGCAGACTGCAATATAATGCAGAATTTTTATACAATCAACCTGAAGCTTTATTACTGTGTTATTACTTTTGCGGCCAGCAACACAGCCATTGAGAGACTTTCTGGCAACTGTGATTCCACACAGGTATGTACATACCAGAACGTTCATTCTGATATGCACAAGTGGCAACTTGTAGGACTTAATGTTATTATACAGAAAAATAATCCCATTTTCCCTTTGACAGAGAGGTAATGCATAAATATCTAAGTTAAAACAATAACCTAGGAGAAATGAATGAATATAGAAATGGAAGCAAAGAAATACTTTGCTTAACACTCAGTGCAGTGTGAAAAGAGATTTAAAAAAAACTATCATGTTTTGCAGAAGCCTTACTTTGTTTTCCATTTCTCAGAAAAACATTAATATTTTAGAATATGAGCATATTTATAAATAATCTATAGCAGCCCTATAAATTATTACTAATTCTTTTAATGAAGAGCTAAACATGGGTAATCCATTGCTTTGTAGACCAACAAATGAATAAAATGACTTATTTACTACTAAATAAATTTACTACTCATGTATGTAAGTGTGTTTAAAAATAACTGGAATATACCAGTAGGTTATATATAACTTCTAAGTTCACCCCTGAGATCAGTGAAAAAAAACACACACAAAAACAACACAAAATCAGCAGCACCACAACCACCAACAAAAAAAACCACCCAACAACATCCTGAGATGTTCAATATCCCTGACAGAAATGTGTCTAATTTCTGCTTATTAACACTGGGTAGTGGCAGATATAGTGCTAATTTCATTTAGGTCACCCTTGCTCCACTATTAGGCAAGAAATGCTGGTCTAGGTTTCCCATAGACCTACTTGCTGTTTCTACTTGTAAATTTTAGCTGGAGAATTTAGTAATTATTTGGATTTGCCTGGGGTGTTGGGGCCTATGACTATTCTACTGGTGTAGATGATCATTAAGATCCCTTCCAACCCAAGCCATTCTATGATTCAATTATTCTATAGTGTATTAGTCTCTCTCTCTCCAGTCATTTTCTGGATGCCTACAGCTACAGTGTCTCGGTTGCTAAAGAGCAACCTCAAGATCAGACTGACAGCTGAATGGAAATATTAAAGGTTTGCCTACTGATAACTCTTCCCAATACAGTTACACACAAGTAAGCAAAACTCATTTTGTAGATGCACCTACCCCAAAATGAAGAATTTTTTTCTGGGGACAAGTATTTGCAGAAAATATGTTATTGTATGTTCTCCAGCTTTTTGTGCAACCAATCTGGATTTCAGAAAACTATAGGATAGTACACCCGTAGGTCTCCTCCTCTTAATTTTCAGAGTTCACAAATTGTGGGAAACACGTTCTTCATGCCATATTAGACATTAGGGAGTGGTAAACAACCTGGTGTGGAGCAAAACTGGTGGTCACTGACATCAGTACACCTACCAGATGTCGCATTGACAGACTAGTTTGTGGATCCAACACCTGGACCATATCTTTATTTAATATGGACTTGATCTTAAAAACTGGCAACAAGAAAAAATGATGGAAAAATATATGAAACCCTCTTTCACTTTTCATTCCTGTCATTGGAAAAGGACAGAAAACTTAGATAGTCCTCAAAAGAGGCAAGACTCTAAAAAAACACCTAAATCTTGGAAACTAAAAAACTAAATCTGAAGCTAAACCTTGGGATTTCTGAGTCTCACAACCCAGTAATAACCCATTTGATTACTTCCTGCAGGATGGCAATATTTAGTTCAAAACTTGCACTATATTCAAAGTAGAAGAACCTTAACAGATTTCAGTTAAAACATACCCTATGTTTTCAAATTCCACTTATTTATTTTGCCAGTACCACAGAACTTGTTTTGCTTTTCTCAGAGTTCACCAGCTGTAGTTAATGACCTAAGAGACTCAAGAACAATTACAGTTTAGGAATTTTCACAGTCTTCTCTTCCTTCACACCTTCTCTGGTTCCTTTGGGTATGAGCACCACCACATATCACAGTAATCGCTTTATAAAAGTTATTACAGTAACATAACCAAATTTTACACTGCCTCAGATTACATATTGGGGAGTTTTTCCTTGTTATATTTTGCGTATTTGTCAACATATTGGATGCTATGTCTAAAAATTATCTCTCCTTTCACACCTGTTCTGGAAAATGAAGAGCAGAAGAACTTCTACAGAGTATTCACCCCAAATAATTTCCATTTCTTAGATTTATGTCTTCATTCTGATTTTTGCAGTGAATTCAGTAAATCTAAAATTTCTGACAATAGACTTAAAATGACCAATTTATTTTTGCCTGTATATCAGTCATATGAGAACAAATAAGTTTTCAACAAACACATCTGATGAAAATCAGGTTTATTAGAGGAATATATAGATCCTTTTGTACTCTATCAATTACTTATTTATCTGTTCCTCAGGAACAATTTTTAACCTGTATGTGCTTTCTCAGAACTTTCTGAGATATTTTTAACTCCAGTGCCTGATCCACCAGCATCACAAAGCTTCCAATGAAAAAGGCTTATGTTTCTGATCTCTAACAAACCCTGACACCAGTCAAGCTTCAAACAGTTCTGAGGTTTCCTCAGGTTTCACTGAAGTCCAATTTACAACAGATTCCTACCCCTAGAAGGAAATCTGTACCCACATCTCCCTAGCTATGTAGTTATGAAAATGCACCTAGGGGTGCACAGAATATGAAGGAAAAATCTGAAGCAAATGAGAATTCCAATGCATTTGATGATGGTGCAATGGTCAGAGAAGATGCCAGTGATGACAGTTGAACGTCCCTTTGCCTTCCCAGCCCCCTTCATATATTCTCAGGCATAGGATGACAAAGGGAAGTCCACGGGTCACATGAACAGACATTGTCGACATATTACCTGTCCAAATTGCCTCATTTATCCAATCAAATCACCCAACTTTTCCATCTATTCTTTACTCAGGAATAAATTCTTTTCACAGGCCTACCAGAACTCATCTACATTCACCAACATTATAAAGAATGGCAGACCAAATACAAGGACACAGATACCAATGCCTGTCTGTTTTCGAAAAGTATACTCTAAAGGCAGGCCAGATCTTCAACACTCAACAGCATGTTTAAAATGAGAACAATTGCAGGTTGATAACGAGTAGTAATATTCAACATGAAGCCTTATATGGTCTAGGAGACAATTCTTCCAGAAACATACCAATTAAAAGAATAATAACATCACAAGGTGGACCTACATAACCTAAGGATTTTTTTTTTGTGTGGTAATCTTTCCAAAAAATGCAAAGTGCATTGAATGCTTCAGTGCCTGGAATTGATTCAGAAGTGCAGAATGGTTCTAGGTCAAACTGCACAGAGGTTTGTGCTTATTTTCATTGAGGGAAATGAAACCAAAACACTGAGAACTTTAGTGTTTGTGGGAAAGACACCAGACCTAAAACAAATGCAGTAAAGAATGTATATATTTTTTTCTGTTATTTTTACATGGTTCAGAGAAGATGAAGCATAATGAAGGTAACACTTAAGGTGTTAATGTTACAACATAAGAGTAGGATATGAAAAGTAGTATTGAAGATCACTATATATATATTTATTGTGGCAATTTTAATGTGGACATTTGGCTTTAACAAAAATATACATCTTGTTCTTCAAAATCTTCTGTTACAGTTCACCTCTTCCAGAAGGCTGGTACACAGATAAAATTCTTCTGATCTATAAACCACTATGGTTTTGAAGACTATACACCAGTATGTCCACTTTCTGTTTGTGAACGCTTCATACATGTTAAAAGAGTGTTCTGATTAAAGGAGTTTATGAAAGATATAGAATAAACTAGTCTACTTAAAATATTCTGACTTTAGAAGGAGTCTGCTTACAATTAAACACACTTCACCTTTATTCCACTGGCTTAACATTCTTGTTTCAAATGTACCTTTGGCATACATTTTAATATTTACCATACTTTGGAGTCTCACGGAAAAGAGAACTCCTCCCCACCCACCCCCAAATCTTCCTTAAGAAGAAGCTAGAAGGTCACTAATTTTAAGAAGAATAAAGAATTTCCATAGTGAAAAATGCCACCTTCTCTACCACTCCCCTCCCCCCCCAACTAAAGGCTAGTCTAAACTATACTATCTAACCTTGTTATCTTAATTCCTCATAATGGTAAAGTCTTTTTGCCTTTTCACTTCTCTGCCCTTCCCAAGGTTGTGTTTTATGCAATAAAATGTCATAAATCTAAATAGTCCAGCCTGACAAGTAAATGAGCCTCTTTAATATTATTAGAGGAATCATTAAATCTTTTTACTTTTTAATCTCTGCGGGTAACTGTTAACCCTAATTTGAACATAGTTGAGTCAGCAATGTGTCCTTGTGGCCAAGAAGGCCAATGGTATCCTGGGTGCATTCCGAAGTGTTGCCAGAAGGTCAAGGGAGGTGATCACCCCCCTCTACTCAGTCCTGGTGAAGCCAGAGTTGGAGTATTGTGACCAGTTCTGGGCTCCCCAGTACAAGAGGGACATAGAGCTACTGTAGTAAGTTCAGAGGAGGGCTACTGAGATGATGAGGGGACTGGAGCACCTGTTGTATGAAGACAGGCTGAGAGAACTGGGCCTGTTTTTAGGGTGGTGATTGGCAGCACAGAGTCTGGCTGGAGACCTGTGACTAGCGGTGTTCCCCAGGGGTCGGTGCTGGGTCTGGTCTTGTTCAACATCTTCATCGATGACCTTGATGAGGGAATAGTGTCTGCCCTCAACAAGTAAGCTGATGACACAAAGCTGGGAGGAGAGGCTGATATGCCAGAAGGCTGTGCTGCCATTCAGTGAGACCTGGACCGGCTGGAGAGATGGGCAGGAAGAAACCAAATGAGGTTTAATAAGAGCAAGTGTAGAGTCCTACACCTGGGAAGGAACAACCGGATGTATCAGTACAGGCTGGGGGACGACCTGTTGGAGAGGAGCTCTGAGGAGAAGGACATGGGGGTCCTGGTGCACGACAGGTTGACCATGAGCCAGCAGTGTGCCCTGGTGGCCAAGAGGGCCAGTGGGATCCTGGCGTGCATTAAAAGGAGCGTGGCCAGCAGGTCAAGGGAGGTGATCCTCCCCCTCTACTCTGCCCTGGTCAGGCCTCACCTGGAGTGCAGTGTCCAGTTCTGGGCTCCCTTGTACAAAAAAGACAGGGATCTCCTGGAAAGAGTCCAGCGGAGGGCAACAAAGATGATACAGGACCTGGAGCATCTTCCCTACGATGAAAGGCTGAGAGACCTGGGTCTGTTCAGCCTGGAGAAAAGAAAACTGAGAGGGGATCTCATCAATGTGTATAAATACCTGAGGTGGGGGAGACAGAGGGATTTGGCCAACCTCTTTTCAATGGTTTGTGGGGACAGGACAAGGGGTAATGGCCACAAGATGGAGCACAGGAAGTTCCACACCAACATGAGAAAGAACTTCTTCACGGTGAGGGTGATGGAGCACTGGAACAGGCTGCCCAGGGAGGTTGTGGAATCTCCTTCTCTGGAGATATTCAAGGCCCGTCTGGACGCCTACCTGGGCAGCCTGCTCTAAGGAACCCTCTTTGGCAGGGGGGTTGGACCCAATGATCTTTCGAGGTCCCTTCCAACCCCTACAATTCTGTGATTCTGTGTGATTCTGTGATTCTGTTCAGCCTGGAAAAGAGAAGACCAAGGGGAGACCACATCATTGTATATAAATATCTGAGGGGAGGGTGTCTAGATGATGGAGCTGGTCTCTTTTCAATTGTTCCAAGCAACAGAACAAGAGGCAATGGGCACAGGAGGTTCCGGCTGAATATGAGGGGGCACTTCTTTACTGTGAGGGTGACAGAGCACTGGAACATGTTGCCCAGAGAGGTTATAGAGTCTCCTTCTCTGGAGATATTCAAAACCCGCCTGGATGCCATCCTGGACAATGTGCTCTAGGTGATCCTGCTTGACAGGGGGGTTAGACTAGACAATCTTCAGAGGTCCCTTCCAACCTCGGCCATTCAATGATTCTGTGATTGCTTCACTGGTTGGACTTCAAGAATTTCCAAAATAAATTTAAAAAATGTAAAATCTCTGTTGCATAAATACAGAAAACAGAAAATTCTGGCCAAGATTTAAATCTTTTGATAGATGAAGTTTGCAACATAAGAAAGATATTTGGATATAAAAGAAAAATGTCACTAATACTTGATGAATATACATTCAAGACTGTTTGTCAGATCTGCAGACATCACACAAACCTCTTATTCTGCCCTCTGAATCACTACTCTGAGCACATTACTGCTTCATAACACATGCCAAACACAAATTTTATTATTGGTGTGTAGGTACTGATATGTCCTAGACAAAGATTCTTATTCTGCTGAAAGACATATATTCTTCTTAAGAAAGACTGAAAACATTCTTAATTAATTTACATTCTTTTTCATTCAATTTCTTTTATTTATTTATTTATTTATTTTTTGGCATAGACTATGTGTGATCATTTTTTTTTCTTTTTTTTTCTTTTTTTTCTTTTTTTTTTCCTTTTTTTTTTTAAAATATATATGTATTTTTTAATAAATCACTTGTGTCCTTGCCTTTCTCTACAGCTCCAAAAAGTTCACTCACATGAAGGAAAGTAGTGTGTTCATGTTAGAAGTGCTTGGTAACCATGCCGAAAGCACTTCAAAAATTTGAGAATATTTCAGTTAGTAGTAACTGACTGAGTATTCAGTTAATAGTAGAAATTATACCACAAGAACTGAAGGTCTTAATGCAAACAACAGGAATGAATGGTGAATATGCAAACTTTAATATTTTTCAATGAATGGAAATGTGCAAACACGAATGCAAAGCCAAAAGAGTGAAACTTTTGGTAGGATTTTGGAAGAAAGAATCTGTAAGTATTGGTAAAGGATCTTCTTATGTAATATGAAGTATTTCTAGATCCCACTTGATAAGGAAAAAACATTATTCTACATATTTACAAAATATACAAAAAACATGTCACATCAACCTACTGTAGTGACTTTTTGCCTGAAAAAAAAAATATATATATATTTCCTAATCAGATAACTAAATCCTTATGAAAGAAACCTGGGGTTACAGCAGATGGCAATCTGAAAGTGATCCAACTGCATGCTCTCAGTTCATACAATACAAACTATGCACTGTGCTATATTAGAGAATTCAGTCAAGTGTAAGAGATTTTAACCTTCTTATCATGTTCACTGTTAGGTCTGTATTTGGAAAACAGGATTTAAATTTGGGCCATCTACTTCAAGAGGCATGAGACACTGCAAAGTATCCAGAGAAAAAGTGTTAAACTATATAGTGGCCTAGAAAATATATCTGGCAGAGAGAATTTAAGAAAGCAAGGACTGTTTAAATTTTTGAAAATGTTTTTGAAAAGGTATCCATTATCTGCCTACAATTACCTGAAGGGGTATTAAAAAAGTGGTAGCACCAGACTCAGATCACTTTCAATATTTACTTTTGAACTTGAAACAGTGTTAGACAAGTTCATCTCACTTTTAACATTTTTTAATGCAAAATGACTCATTTCAAAACTTTGTAATTTTGAGAAAACTAGAGGCTCACCTCAGGGAACTGTTACTGAACTGTGGTAAAATCCTTTTTACTTGTGACAGCATGAAGGACCTGTCCTGAGCACTGAAGTGTCAAACTGACTTTTTTTTTTTTTTTTTAATACTTGTTTTGGACAAAACAATGGCTAGGGAAGTGGTAAAAGTTGAAAAAGGTGCAAGGGAAACAGTATTCAATAAAATCTTTATTTTTCTCTAGTTATATTCTATAAATTCATATGTGTTTAAGGCAAGCTTTTTATTATTATTATTATTCTATAACAGTGACATTCATTCAGGAAATTAGATATTGCTGTATGACTTGGAGTGATGTCATATTAGGAAGAAAAAGGGTTTTAGAACTATCTGGCATACTTACTGGCCTGCTTTAATCTTAGGTTTTATAAGAAGAGAGACTGCTACTTTCTTAATGTATTTGAGAGGAATACAGTTTTCTGTGTCTTTAATAGGTGAGCAGAAGCTTGAAGTTTCTCTTTGTGAATAGCATATGATCCCAAACATCTAGAAGAGCTATCACTGCTCTGAAAAAAGATACAGTTAAAGCAAAGTAAAGAAAATAAGAAGAAGTGACAAGGCTGGTTTGTAAAAGTCAGATAGGCTTAAAAATAAGAATAAAATCTGCTTTCAGTACTATTGTCCAGGGACAGGCTGTGAAATAAGAAGTTACAATCTGTCTATTTGTTCCCGTACCTGTCCCGGTTTTCAGTGCCCTATTTTTTTTGTTGTTATTTGTTTTGTTTCGTTTTGTTTTTCTCTGATTAACTAAAAACTGTATTTTCACAGCTCTTCAGTGAACAGAATTTTAACTGCCATATTTTTTTCCCCCAATCCACGTTTACTACTGGAAAATGGTAAACAAGGACACTCATGCACAACCCCATTCCTGTTCAGATAAAGATCCCTTTGCAGCAGTTCCCCTGCGCACAGAGGGCCAAAGACCTTCACTACTCTGCTAGGACTGAGGCATCAAAAAAAGGGCATCAAAAAGTGGCCATCTGTTTGGCTGACCCAGTAGGGCAGGTGGTCCTTCTCTCATCCATATGGTCACCTTCCTATTAACTACAGGCATGGCAGGACTAAGTCACCTTCTTTTAAAGCAGAAGAAAGCAAAACAAGTCTTAAAAAAAAAAAATCCAGATCCTTACAGTGTTAGGTATTTTGTTTGCTGAAGTTATAGTGTTACTCAGATCTGGAAACCATGGAAATTTTGGATGTCACTGGACGTAGGTGTAGAAATCTCACCAGCAACCTTCCCTCTCAGCAGTTCTATCACATTTCTGTCTTTGAAAGTGTTGTGAGAACCAAGTATTTTTGTATTTGTCAAGGACACTGATTTGGGAGAAAGAAGTTAAATGATAGAGTGATTCTGTCACATGAGAAAAGGGGAAAGAAAATGATGATACATACTCCTGGGCACAGAAAGGCTGCAGAGAGAAACCAGAAAAGAGAAAATATATATATATATATATTTTTTTGGTAGGTTTTTGATGAGGTCAGGCAAGCATATGACTTGAACTGCCAAAGTTCAAAGTTTCTTCCATCAGTCACATTTCAGCAGATAAAAGCTTTATATAAATCTGAATTAAGTAAAAACTCCAAAGAGATTTATTTTTTTTAATGTAAGGTTTTTCCTAAAACAAAATTTTGCTGTAAACTGCACATGCTGACATTTTTCTTTCGAGCATCCTCAAAATAATTACTATTTATGGCACAGTTTTCTATGGCTTTATCATATCATATATGCTATTTCATATATGATAGTCCATTTTCAAATATGACTTTGTGCTGGTCAGCCTAGGCTTAGAACACACTATCTACATCTGCTAAGGATACACATGAACACACCACTTAGAAGGCATACACACTTGTGTGTACAATACACACTATCTGAGAAAAAAACAATGTACACACTGATATCATAAAACATAAAAGCCTGGATTGCTCTCGTTTTGAGAGTAACTTGCAATCAACTGATTCACACACTGGTGTTGAAAGATCTAAGTATCAAAATATTTCAGTTTACGCACAGACTATACTCACGATACAGAAAGATACAGATCATCTGATGCCTGAGTGAGTAGATGTATTTCCTAATCTCATCCCAATTTCAAGTGCCCAAATCACAAAAATATCAATCTTTCTGGTCTCAAAATTACATGCTTACAGAGCATCAGAAAGACTGTCTATGATTACTTTGTAAAATAAGTTCTGTTTTTATTCTTAAAGGTAGCTTATGGAGGTACAACGCTGAGGTTTTCTCAGTCGGGTTGGTGGTTGGACTTGATCTTGAAGGTCTTTACCAAACCAAATGGTTCCATGATTCTAAGACTGAAAAAACTCCTACCTGGCAACTTCCCAGTGGCAGATTTTTTCCCCCGAGTAGGTCTTAGGCTCAATTTACAGAACAGATCTTTTTCTCTTTTGATAGCACTAAGTTTCTAAAAACTAAATGATTGTAAATAGAAGCAAATACTACTAATAAAAAAAAATATATTCAAAATATCAAAAAAGGTAATAAACTCCCCACCTAGGTTAATCATCTGTAATAGTACAGAAATAATAATACCAATATTGAAATTTAATCTTTTATGCAAATGATATATTTTTTCTCATTTTATGTAGAAAAGTGGGATATGCTTATAAAAGAAAAGATACAACTGTGAGAGAAGACATGAGGCTTCAGTCTGATCATGATATGGAATGTGGTATCTCAAATTGGTCATAAAAGAAGAAACCAAAGGACCACCTGGCCTTATATTCTGTTTCTGAATGTGGTTAATGACAGCTGCCTAGGACTAAGAAACATAGTGCAAACACAGAGTAATGCTTATGTGGAAACACTCTCTGCCTCTAAATATTGCTGGCTCTGGGACTGTTTGAGTTGTGCAGTCATTTCTCCTGCAACTTTTCAATGTCGTACACATTTGTCATTTCATATACCTCTGTACATCCACAAATATTAGAACTTGCAAAGGCCTTGTCATGAAAAGCTCTCCGTTACTTTTGGTCACCCTTTTCTCTGCCCTTATTGATTCTACTGTCTTCATAATGAAATGAAGGGGACTGGAACTATATATAGCTTTAAGGAGATGGGGTACCAAAGATCTAAGTTGAACCACAAGAGCCTTGACAAAAATATAATTTGAAACTTGCCAGAAGCAAGTTCATATATCTTTTCATGCTTCATCCTCACCCACAGTACTCTGAAATCAAATTTTATTCACTTTGTTCACTATTATTTGCTTCTATTATCTCATGCTCATCACTTTAGATAGTAGAATTACTCCCCAGAATATACAGACCTTATTGCCTATTTAAAATTAGTTACTTTGATAGAATGATAGAATTGTAATTATAAAATAAAACGAGAAAAAAGAAAGAAAAAAAAAAGAAAATGTTACTCACTTGTATTTATCTTCTGAAGTGAAATGTGTTTTTCCAGCTGCCTACGGAGTTTCACTTCTGCTCCATATTTGCCAGTAGTGCCATTGTCAGCCAAAATGAAATGAGAATGCATACTGTTGAGCACTGTCAACTTACTCATGGGATTGGACATCGTCTGGTATGGTCGGACCACCTGCATTTTAGAGACAGAAGAAAAAATAGTACTAAACAGAAAAGACCATCTGAACTAAATCAGTTACAGAAGAAAAAATAGTACTAAACAGAAAAGACCATCTGAACTAAATCAGTTAAAGATAACATTTGACAATACAATAAAAATAGTCTGTAAATGACTATTGAAATATTGCATTTGAGCACTGCTTGCTTCCTTGTGCAAAATAAAAAATAACCTTAGCACTTAAACCAGTGTGGCGACCTTTTACAAACACTGACTCTTTAAATGCAGACATTGCTTGAAGATTCTTCCAGAGTTACATCAATGGCCATTGTTTCAATGACAAGTCCAGCTAATAATCTCCAAAGGTCTATGACACTACACACATGCAGTCTGTCTGTTGCTGTCTTTCAATAGTGTTGTCCTAACCCCTGTTCTCTTCTGATTTAACTCTTTGATTCTTCTTTGATAGCCTCCACAAGGACCAGGCCCCTGTTTTATCTCATTGCTAGCCACCAGCTCAGGAGGACCCCTATAGACACCCCAGCACAGGTGAATGCCACTCTTGGAGAGGTATAAACATGGTATAACACCACATTTGCAATTTTCTTGGAAAAAAAACTATTGGGTTATTCTTATTGCAGTACGAAGACAGTTACTTACATTGACAATAGCTTCAGAAAGTTTCCATTCACTGAAGAACTTGCTACACTCCTTTTGATTTGTTTTCATCAAGAGAAACTCTTTTGTAGACAAGCAGATTAAATTGCTGCAGAGCTGTTCCACTCATAGCCTCCACTCAGACCAAGCAAAGCACTGTGTCATATCTGGCTGTCAGCTACTTCAGTGGGTCTACATAAATAAGGCTGCACTGATGTGACAAAGGAATTGGTGTTGTGTTGGGGGATTCTGGCTGATAGTTCAAATACATATGATAGAAATATAGTTCCCTGCAGTGTTTACATATACATTTTCTTTTTGGAAAGACAAAACTGACAGTTTGTAAGATGAAGTCCTGGCTGAAGAAATGCTGAAGTGACTTGTTACAAAACAGCTGTGTTATGCTTCCTCTGCAAGAAATTTCCTTCACAGCTCTGGCATTGTACTTTTTGGAAATCTAACAAAAACTTGTCCTTTTTAATGCACAAAAATGTTTACTCTTACATTTTGGCAGGACTGCTTGCACACAGAAATATGGTTACTAATTTGTTTCTAAAATTCTGTCCCTTTCTGTTATTCAAAAGAGTTCTTTAATTGATAAACATTATTTTTAATAAAAAAATAAATATATTTATAAATGTAAATATTTATAAATATTATGTGTTAGAATTTTTTTGGCCAGAGATCCCTATCTATTTATTTCACTTGTGAATTCTTGCAGCACTTTGGTCAACTCATCAATGGCAAGGAGAAACCCATGGACATCTGCTGCTGTTCTAAACTGTCCCACAAAGGGTACTCTGCAAGCTCTCTGTCCTGGAAAAGCGAGGAAATAGCTCTGAGAATGTGAGAGGGCAGATGGCCAACAGCAAGGCCATGCATTACACTGCAGGAACAGGTGATAGCTTTGGCTCATGTTTCTTTTTATACTATTTCTTTTCGAGTTCCATTCATAAAACATTTATTCTACAAGAGTATAGCTTAAAAGCTATCAGCATGCTGCTGGAACATGCTCATTAACTAGCTTCTACAGACACAGAACCATGTCTCTCTTGCTATCATCAGAAGGAGGTTCTTTCTCACACAATAAAATTCAAGCTAAAACAGTTACAATCTTGGCAACTGATACCTGTCTTCTCAGTATGGAAGGCACAGGACAGCAAGATCTGCAAGAAGAGGAATGACTTGAGTTGCCCATTCATTGTTCAATTACAAGAAAGAAAATCTGTTGCTGTGAATGTAGTTTTACAGAAGGGATGTGGTTTATCCCCAAGAGCCATATCTCAGGATTTTCTAAGGGTGACAGGTTGACCTACATTTCTAATAAGATGCAACACAAAAGACTCCACATATTGACATAGTAATTGGCATAGTAATGCTGCTTAAGAGCAGATTAGAAGGCTATGCTTTGGTTCCATGTCTGATGATTAACTACAAGGTGAACTATATTAATAAAATTTATAGACGTAAAAACAAGGATACAATTATTTTCAATCAAACTGCTCACAGCATGCACAGTTCAACAACAGAAAATCTTTTTTTCTTTTTTGTAATAAAGTTCACAAACTCCTATTGTGTATAAAAGATAAAAAAAATCTTCAGGAAGGCAACAAAATCTTAGGTTTTGAGGCTATTTCCTTGAGGCATATTGCTTTACAACATCGCTCAGCAGATTTCAGGTTCTCACTCTTGCAGTTCCCATTCCTTTGTTCTTTTTAATCCTTTACATTTTAAAGGCAATTTAAAAGGTTGGAAAAAGTTTGACTTTAATTTCTTCTCATCCTCTTTCTGCACTGAGAAGAGCGAATAATTTTGACCCACTTTCTGAATTGAGAGAAGGAAATAATGTCCCGACAGCTTCCTTTACAGAGTCGAAATGAAGTATTTATGCACAATATAGCCCTTCTAAATAGGGGTTAATGAATGTGAAAGCAGAATGCTGTAGGGCAATATACATGCTGCACAGGGTGAGGGCTGGGTCCCTTGGGCTGTCAACAGGTGAGGAACTAGGCCAACTGCAATGGTTGCCCTTGAATTAAAAACACTGCTATGCTTGGTTTTCATTCCCCATTGTCGCATGAGATTCAGGATAGGGACAATACCTGAAAAATCACTTGGGATATCTCAACATGGACAATAAGCAAAATTTAACGAGATAGGTGACAGAAGGAAGAACAGGTGCTGGATGCCCCGGGACAGGGGCATATCATTCATTGGCATTGACTGTCAAACTGATGCAGTGAGAGAGAGCCCAGATTGGGTGCTGTCCAGTACCACACCAACTAGCACATGCCTCCATCTCTCCCTATGTATGCTATCCAACACAAATCTGTGCAGTCTAGAAGAAGGCAAGGTATTTACAACTAACAACTAACTCAGTGCGTTCACTGTTACAGTGCAAAGAGAAAGAAAGATGTGTGCTTTTCTTCACAAAGACCTAGCTGCTGTTGTTCAAATTATACCTTATCTGAAGCCTCACTGTTCTGGGCAACACCAGGGAATAGATTAGTTCTTGGTTTAATTTAAAGGATCCTGGAAGCATCACGGTCTAACGCCTCTATAACATGCCTGTGCCCAGCTTTGCCTCAGGCATGGTTCTCAGATTGTAGTTTACAATGAGAGCTGAATTTCTCTTCCTTACAATTTTTCTTAGAGTAATTATTTCCTGGCCCAGACTAGGCATGGAAAAGGGGCTCCATTGCTTTGACACTGGAAAAAAATCATACTGAAATGAACTTGTGAATCATTTACGGCTATCTGTAATCTTCTTTTTCAGCAATTCAATTTAACTTCAAGCCATAATATATTTCTTTAAAGATAATTGCAAAATGTCTATCAAACGTAATTCAAAACTTGTAACAGCAAATCCTATGGCATAATGAATAATTAGTTGCCTGAGATTTGTAACTTCTCTTGCCATTCTGAAACTTTCAGAAAGCAGTTAAAGGAAAACATAATCTCTCACAATGTTAAACAAAGACATATGAAGGAGAAAAGGAAGTTGTCTCATGCTGTAAGCTAACATTATTATTCAGATGAACTAAGAAACAATGAAAAGAAAATATGGAGCTGATTTTGACAGTCTGAGGTATGTGTTGTTTGGTATGCACATACAACCAGGCAATATGAATGCTATACTTATACTAAGACTCACTGGTATGTATTTTAAAGAGTGTGGTTTAAAATGGTGAGCTCTGGCTACATGTCTATTATGCTTGACAGCTGTGTGATTTTTTTTTTCATATATGTAAGGAAATAAAAATTCTTAAGGAGACAGCAATTCTTAAATTAACACTTTTAACACTTTTTTTTTTTCTGGTTTAGATAACCTTTGATGATCTCAAGGATGTTGGTGGTATTCTGAAAACAAAGGGCAGTTAGTTCTGACAGAGTGGTACTCAGATGAAGTTATTTATAATGAAGGGTTTACAGATAAGATCAGTGAGAAAGGAATAGAACTTGCTGTGTTGGTGAAAAAAAGCCTCTGTCAATCTGACTGTAATAAATAGTAAACAATCCCAGGGCTGTAAGCTTTTCTCATTAGACATGTTTTCTACACCTCCAGTTTACTTGTTCTATAACTAGAGATGTATCTGACCCATGCCCAATGTTATAGAAATAAATTACTCTCTATGTTGTATATCAGGCCTGACACCAAATTTCAGCATAATGTTCATCTTACTGAAAAAGTATTGTTTCATAAAGTAATCAAGTTGTTAATTATTAAAAAAAATAAATTGTACTACAATATGGAAGGACCCAACCTTCCCTGAATAAGTTGGCTAGTCAGTTATTGTGCCAGTGATTTTGAGAGGTTCATACTAGTGCCTGTTCCATGAAAGTCTGACTTAAAACAACTTCACTTGTGACCCTGACACCCCAGGCGCATACAACCTTCCAGTGTCTAAATATCCTCCCTCTTCCACTATACAAATCAATACTGAAAAAATGGAAGATATAACTAAGAAAATAGAACAGGTCTGCAGTGTTCTGCTCTGAGTACTATTTGAACATCCTAGACAAAACTTTGGTGATGACATACTTTAACATCCAACTACAGTTATGAAATCCAGCAACTGCACCGAGATAAAAAAATGGTTACTCTGAAACTGCAGTTTCTAATAAATCAAAAGTATTTTTCTAGACACAGACTACGAAAACCAGCTTTTTGTTGTTGTTGTTTTCAACAAAACAAATATTTAAATTTTTATTCAACTTTTGTTTAATCTAATGTAAATCTAGGGTTTATATTAAAAGAAACAACTTTTTCTCCTCATTTTTGTGATTTTAGCTCTATGGGAGAGTAGGTTTCAAGTAGCAGTATACTCACCTCTTAAATATTATTATTATTATTTTTTTCTTCTTCTGAATGTTCTGAACAGTACAAAAGAGAAAGAGAAAAAGAGCAGGCATCTGTTCTTGAACATAAGTGAAGTCCGTAAAGAACATTTACAATTGGAAATGGTTTTGTCTCAAGTATTTGAACGCTAAAGCGTAAAAAAGATAATTCTGGGACACAGAGTACATGCACAGGGTTAGTGTATACTATATACATACACAGTAGTAATTATTAGGTTGATATATATATATATATATATAGGTTGATATATAGGTTGATATATATATATATGTAGCAGTATTTTTCTTTCTGATAGTACTTTTTGCTTACGTACTTTTTGCTTACATGCAGTACGTCTGTTTAGTTATGTTACAAGTCTGCAGAGAAGACTTTTATTTTCTATGTGTGTTCTGCTGTACTAAGTGATTTAAGCTGACCTCTGTTGCTTCCCCTTCACTGGTTAGAGCTTTTGATAAAATAGAAAGTATTCCACTTTCTCCAAAATTTCAGTTGAGCTTCATTTTTTCTATACGCTAGCTGCTGAATGTAAGTCAGAGATTAATGAAGTAATATGGGGAAACAGTGTAACCCATGACTGTAATCGTACTCTAAGTAAGACAAATAAAAAACAAGAAATTATTAGAGAATTTAGGAATTTCTTCTTACGTCAATCTGCTGGATCCACATGTTATTTTTATAGTGGGCATGGAAAAGCGTGCGACATATTTTGCAGTGCACAGGATTTTTGGAGTGGAACAACACAGGAGGTCACTTTTAGTTTCAATGAATTTAATAAGAAAAAGTGTTTTGGCTATTGTTTTTAAAACTTTACTAAACCAATGCTTTCTACTTAAGTTAGTAGGTCACATACTACAGCATTACTACTGATCAGTGACACACCATGCTGAAGATGTCCATTTCTTCATTATGTCACACAATAAAAGGATATTTTGATTTAACTCTAAAACACCCACTTCTGTGGACTGAAAATGAGATATCTTTTGGTGATTTCACTGAGCATAGGCAAAGCACTAAAATCAGTGCTCTACTTCTAATCCAGACACTGTTTCTCTGTGTATAAGGAGAAACAAGGCTGTGATATAAATATTCTACAAGACTGAGCAAGCCACCTTTCTCAGTTTTTCTAACAGAAAACTGGAAATAAGACAACTGACTACCTTTCCCTCATGTGCTTTGGTTTTAAATTAAAATTTAAGTTTGTTAAGATCAGCACTATTTTCTACTGTATTGCTTTTACCATACTGGAGTAAGACTAGTCTCCTCAGGGACCTTTAACCATCACAACAACAAACAGCAGAACAACAGTAATATGTTGCTTAATTTACTTGGACACTTCTGTTCAAGGGTCTGAGGAAAGCCCTTGGGCTTCCCAAGCTGATTTGATTGGTAGATGTAATAAAACTTCTCAGCTATGACTTCAAAGATGACAAGAGCTGGAATGCTAGCAGAGGTATAGCTCTGCTGAGCAAGCCCAGTATGCCATGAAGCGAAAAGAGGAAGCATGCACTGGGTGATCTGAAAAGGCTATAATAATGTCCTCCCCGCCCCCACAAATATTCCATGACTAAGAAAACTTTCTATATCTGATGCTGCTCTAAGCTGTGAGGGGATGTTTTGACAACTCTTCAGTTTTGATTATAATTTAACTAGACATAGTGCATAGAAACATAAAACCATGTTGATGCTGGATTTCAACAGGCCTTTTACTATTGGTTGACATTTCTTTCCCTACATAATCCTTTGTGCCTTGTGTTTCTTGCTTAATGGCAGTTCATTTTACATTCATATGGTTTTATTTATATTTCCTCTTCTTGGTTCATTTCACAGCATTTACCTCTAATGAGCCAGTCAATATAGTGCACTTAGATGTTCACAGAATCATAGAATCATTCAGGTTGGAAAAGACCTCTAAGATCATCTAGTTCAACCTTTAACATAACACTAAACTCTACCACTAAACCATCTACCAAGTTCTAATTTAGTTAGGCTGCCCTCGGCAGCCAATTCCAATGCCACACAACTCTTTCCGTAAAGAAATTTCTCCTAATATCCAACATAATATTTCAGAAACCTTCCTCACCAAATGTTTCAAAAGAAACTGCATGCACTGGACAAAAGGGAAAGTCCTTTTATGGTAAGAAGGTTATTTTTTTGCAACAATCAGAGTACTGTTCCATTTGGCTGGAACAGCTGGGAAGTCAACTTCTTTCTTCAACTTTTTCATAAAAGAAGGCTACAGAACACCCTTAAAAGTGGTTACTTTTGGGAACTGAGGTATGTAGCTTCCCAAAAGTGGAAATATCTAATGGAGGAATAAAAATGTCCTAGAATTCAGGACCAATCTGATGTTCTTATTTGACTAATTCCTTCTTGCAATGCTTCCAGAAGAACTCCATTCATAGTCAGTAAATTGCTTACTTGAAATCGATGTGTACATTAACCTTATATTTCTTTAACAAGATGCAGCTTATCTTTTTGATTAACAATTTCTGCCTTTTGCATTATACCTCAGAAGAATTTATAAGTGACTCTATATTACTTCTGCAGAACCCTATTCTGCTTGCATTTGTATATATTGATAGCCTTATTATACAAGCACTGGTGGTACTGGAGAATATAAACCTATGTTAATAAAAATTCCCCTTAATAACCGTGCTTTGATAGTGAACTGCAATGAAACCCAACTGGATCAATTTCTTCACATTCATTGTAGTTCCTTTGGACTTAACCAGTAATTGAATCTTCTTCCCCTCCCCAACTTGTTAATGGACAAATATACCAAGAAGAATGAGTTATATTGATTTAGAAAAGAAAATTATCATTATGAAGAACATTATGAAGAATATGTGCATGCACTGTATTACTTCTTCACTCATACTTATTTCCAGGTACAAAGTTTTAGAGTGAACCAGAGGTGAGGCAGAAAGAAACTCAGAAAATCTTCAACTAGCCAGTGTAAAACAAATAAAAAAAAAATAAAAAATATAAAATCATCTATTTCAAATCAAGTGGGTTAAAGTTTCTGAGTGAGAGTATGGATTTAAAAGAGAAGGATGATGTGAAGGACTGTAAGAAATACCAGCTCTGCCTATTAGAAGATGACTGGCATAATGACTCTGTGAGGTCTGATCTCATGGCCTATATTTATAAGTCTTTTCCCAGTTGCGCTAATAAGAAGGAATAGGATGGAATATGCTATACAGGGAACTGTCTATAATTATGAATTTAATCAATCCATCATAGTGTTGTTGCAAAGTGTATCAGAATTCAAGCTTTCCAATCAGATTTTGCTTAGGCAATCTTCAGAGTGCATAATGATGTAAGGATGGCGCTTTAGTATATTTGTTAGAATAACATTTAATGAAATTATATATATTTTTTAGAATATATATATATATTCTAGAAGGTAATGCAAATTCCCATTTCTTGACTTGCTTCTGTTCTTGTTGCTATATCAAAACTGTTATCAACTATAATGGCAACTCTATGTATGCATTGATTTTTTGCTGCAGACAATAATTCTGTAAGGAATTGTTAAGTGCAGGATGAAGAGAAAAAGAAAATAACTGGAATATTTATATACATTGGAGGTAATCTATGTCCATATAGGGCTTACATCTTTGCCAATCAGGTCCTCCTGATTTTCAACAATCCCCCAGGGAGCTATGCCAATGGTGCATATCTTCCCTCGAGATTTTGAGGCATGATCTTTCAGTGCATCTCCAACGTGGCGAATGACCCCTGAAAAAAAAAAAAAAAAAAGAAGCATAAAATACACATTTAAAATTACCTTACCTTTTATTGTTATTGTTATTATTATTATTATTATTACTATTATTATTATTATTACGGTATGGATGCAATATAGATTCCCTTTTTTAGGGAACTCCTATACAATTAATGCAAGCAACTTAACACTTGCAATTAAGTAAAGATATGAATATTTTCCTGATCTACAAAATTATTAAATGAAGTAGCAGGAAAACAAACAAACAAAAAAAAACCAACACAGGCCATAATAATAATAATAATCAAATAAATATTGATAGCTTACTGCAACATCAATCACACAACAATCTGTGCTTGTGTTCACACATGCACACAAGTAGACACATGGTATATGTATCCTTCCTAAGCATAGGAACAAGTACAGGAAAGAGAAAAATAAGTTTCTTTGTATCTGAATGAAGGATGGAAATATGAAAAAAATAATTTCACTACTCTGTGCTGAACTATTCAGTCATTCTTTCCAACCAAACTGCCACCTGAGGATCAGCATGAAAATAGAAATTAGTATAGAGAGAATGAGTGCTTCCCAGCTCTCTTCCCTGTACTTTCTGGTATTGCTGCTTATATGCTTTAGACCAGTTTTGTCAGTGTTTCAGAGGTGCAGAGGACGTGTCATTCCTCTTTCTTTTCAGAAAATAATTTTTGATCTGGGCATCAATAATATATATTTCTTTATGTGACTGCACTGAAGCAGACCTGTGGATTTGCTGTGGATGTTTTCTGTTATTTGGTTTCTCTGTTTGCCTCTTGTTCTGATTCCACAAATTTCAAAATGACTGGATAGGCATTGTAACAGTCACATAACAGGTACAATTTTAGCCATATATTACCCTCACTTTAAATCAGCCATGTAAGAATGAAAGAAAGCTTTTAAGTTCTTGTGTCTAATTTCCTTCCTGTGGCACAAAAGGAAAAATAAACACCCTATACCCATGTAAAAATCAGGTATTATTTTTTAAATTGTAACCAATCAATCCACATGATTTGGAAAAGAAAATTTAGCTAGACTACAAAAAAAAAAATCCAGATAATTAGGATAATCAACTTTCAGTATAGCTTAAATATTCAGAAAAAAACTTGTTTATTCAACTGTTATGCTTATAATTAAGTATGTACCATGCCTGTCACATCACTGCTTCACAATTCCACAGAAGCATTTCAGGATTTTTCAATTATACATTTTTTAAGAGAAATATTATGTAAAAATTCATCATGAACAGAACTAACTAGACACAGAAATTCTAAGTTTTTACAAGTTCACATAGAGATTAAACACTGAATTTTCACCTAAACAATTTGAAAACCTACCTTTGAGGCAACGAGATGTTTTATTATACAATTCAAAAGGAGCAATGAAAGGTAGCTGATAATGCAGAACAGCTTCTGAAGTTACACGTGTTTATAATAACACAGCAACATGAATTCAATTGTTTAGACTAGGTCACTTTTGATTACAGGAAAAAAAAAATCCTTTTCAACAATAATTATATTCATTTTTCTGCTTTGTTCATTCTGTTTTGGCATTCACAACTATGATGTTTTGAAAAATCGTATGATGTAGTCATCCATTTGCCAAATGCAAATATTATATTTGGTTGTCATCTACAAAATGTCTGTAGTCTGATTTCCAGAGCCTTTGTGGTGTTTACACTGTAGCGAGTGTACAACATCTACAGTTTTCTAATATGTTTTTATCTTAATTTTTATTTGTCTTTACCTTTGTCATTACAACAGTATCTGCCAACAAGTCCAATTATTATCACCACAGAACAGAGGTCAATATTTAACCTAATTTTCTTCCTTATTCATGGGGAACATGATACACGTGTGTATCTATTTATTTATCTAACAGTCCAGAATTTATGTCTCTTCTTTGCTATTTATATTGCTTCTGTGAATATTGTTTTAAATTTGATATGTCCTGGAAACTAAAAAGCCCAAGACTCCTGTTAAGCATTCATATTTAAATACATACGAGTTGATCCACAGCACACCAAATGTATGACAGAGTGATTATAATATTTTCCACAGACAGTAAGAGGATGCACTCTTTGAAATTACTAAAGCAATAAGTTATAGTGTTGTTACTGCCATAAATGGGAATGACAAGAATTGACAAGTATGTGTCCTGTCTCAAAACTTTTTACATTTATCTTTAGCAGAACTCTTTGATTTTCCCTTGACTCTTTCCTTCTTTCTGCCTCCTTCAGGGAAGGTAATTGGGAAGCTTATTCCCATTTTTTTTTTTCATCTAGGGAATTACATTTTATAGTTTATTCCCAAAACCTACATGCTGTCTCCCAGCAGAGCAGGGCCAGCTGCTGTATTGGGTTCATAGACGGCCCAGATGGTATGTTACAGATGTTCTTAACCTTGAATACAAATGGCAATATTATCTCTCTTGCTCCAGGGGTAATAGGAAAAAGTAGGTCAAGCTGTCTGCCAGAAAGGAAAAAGTGATACTTATTCACCATAATGTTTTCTATCACATCCATAAAACAGAACTTTTTTCCTTTCACACTTCAGATGGTCTTATAAGAGAAAATAAAAGGTCTTTTCTGAATGAAAGTGTTTTCCATTTTATGCAATAAGTGTTTGGCTTCTTGGGTTTCTGGTTAGTAGTCCTTCCCTGTAGCTGACTGTTGATTTTATAAAGTCTTCACTGGCAATGTACTAATATAATTGCCTCACAGGAGGCCTTATTTTCAGCTTCCCAGTGTACTTTTCATGCTTTAGTGAACCTTTTATTCCCTGGTAGCTGCCAGAGTGGTATGAACTTGCCATTTTCTTGTTTACACTTAGTACAGCTAGCAGTAATAAAATAAAACATGCAATATTTTCCTGATCTGATCAGGCCTAAATTTTTTCTGTCAAAATGATGAAATCTCCTAGTCACCACTGTGCTTTCATTTCAATGTTGCTGTTACCTGTGTTTACTCCTCCAGTGAATATCCATGCTCCGGTTGTCATAGCAGCCTTAATGAGGCCTTTCCCAAAGACTTGCTTGAGTTTTGGCTGAAGTTCAAAATTCTGAAGGCCCCCATGCACAGAGATGAGAAGTTTAGGGAGCTCAAGCTGCCACTCTTTGGTCATCAGGTGCAGAAGAAGGTCAGGCTTTGTGTCAAAAGACACACGTACATACTGCAGAAATAGGGGCAACAGTAAAGAAAAAAGGATTGGTTATACTCAGAGATGTCTAATGCATATCACCTACGCCCAACAGATTACAGAAAAAAGGCAACTTTCATAACAAAAACATTAATTAACTGGTAAGTTGGTGATTTCTAAAAATGTAGAAAACTAGGCAACTATGTTTAGTGGAACACTTGCAGTTTAGAGACTGGATGATTTTCCTGCATAAATACAAAATTAAGAAATTAAATCATTGTTTCAATATTCACAGCAATGTTTGATAGGTATTTTTCTTTAATTTAAGGATGCAGAATCTTGAGTAAAAGTTTAAAGGGTCCACCAAAAACAACCCAGGTAGTCAGAGTCACAATTGTGCATTTGCTTGTCTTATATTAAAATTAACAAAACCAAACACTCCAAAGGTAGTTAAGAACAGAAACATGTTTAGTTCTTCAAACACGCATGTGTTTAAACCGAGCAAGACTACTAAAGAGGTACTTTTCAAATGAAAGAATGAATGAATTAGACTTACAGACTAATTTGTACAGAATCATGAATTTGCATAATAAAGTGCAGGCACCTAAAATGATTTTGAAACACATTGATACGTTTCCAGTTCTCAGCTCTTCTCTGGTATGTCTGCAGCATTTTGTCTCAGGGGAGAACCTGTCCACCTGTGTGCATTCTCCAAGGTAGGAACTGCCTTCAAATTTTCTACAGCCCCACTATATCACACACATGCCTGTCTCTTCCTGATAAGCCATTCTGTATGGATGGAGCTTTTCTCAGTCTTTCTATTGATGGTATTTGAATTGTTTCACAGTACCAGTGCCAGGGCAGATGCTTTTTTTTTGAATTCCAGCTGCACAGTATAAAAGGGTCAAAAAGAGGATAAAAATCCTCTCTATAGCTTGTCAAATATGGAAGGACCACCGTAATCAAATAAATTGGGTTATTGAAAGCTACCCATCTACCAAATTTATGACTGAACCAATGCATATAGTGTTATTTTAAGTTGTCAGCATAGCCATCAGTTATATAACACTGGCACCTTTGCTTTCAGCTAGAAGAATGACCAGTTCTACCTTATTCATTGCAACATGACAGGTAATATAATATCCACATACATAATGTAATCATTTTGTCCCTTGTTAACGTCTAATCAGTATTTATCACCGTAAGATTGTTCTGCTTTAGTAAATAATATGACTGTTAGATGACTGTCAACTTTATAGTTGACTAAGAAATAAGGCATTGAGTTTTTCCAGAAAAAATTGCTAATAGCTAGGTTTCTTTGCAGGAATGAGTTGTCAAAAACAGGACAACCATTCTCAGCATTTCTGGAAATAGAAGACTATTCTGGCAACCCACCAGAGGAAAGCAAGATGAACATAGACAAATAGAGATGAGCAAGAACTTGTGAATCTTCCTTTGCTCCAGTACATCAGTATTGTTCCCTTTATCTGCCATGCAAATTCTTAACAACTAACGGATGAAGAGAATACAGTACTCATATGTGGCAATAGTGCACGGTACCTTTGAGCTTTTATACATAAACTATGTTACCAGCAGCTACCCATTCAATTACTTGCATGAGAGTTAAGAAAAACCTTTCTTGGTACCCGATTCCACTGACCAGATGGTGAAGTTAATAATTTTTATTAGGATTCAAGGGCTGTTGAATTTTTAACAGACCAGTGTTAGAAGAATAATTCTTATTCCCTTTGCTCTGGACCTAGGGAGAACTGAGGCTACAAAGTGCTACTGCTTGTTACACTTTGTTAATATAGAGACATCATCCTTTAGGGACCTACACAAATGCTATGCTGGTCTAAGTATGGAGATTATGTTTTAGTATCCTTGCCACCTTACACTGTTTGTAGCAAAGATAGACTATGAGCTTTAAGCAGATTACAGAAAGTGAATTCATATCAGTAATGGCCATACAAATTTTTCTAAAGCAGGATACACAACATCATTCTGGCTTGTACTAAAATGAAGGCACGAATAGCTTCAGATATGTATTGTATAATCTTTAGTATCTTTTTATCCACCAGAATATGTGACTCTGTTGTCCGTCTTTAGTCTATGTATTAATTGGTAAAAAAATCTCTTTCATTCCTTATGCACAAAGACCTCTGAGTTTCAATAAACATAAACCTATGTTGAATCATATATTAGAAATATTTTCTTGTATTTATTTGAAATTTAGACATATTTTATTACAAGTGACTGCTTGTTCTTTGTAATGCAGGTAAAACTCAATATTGGTGATAATAATTTATTTATTTATAAAGAGGAAATTTAAGCAAAAGTGAATCGGAACGTTTTTTCATGTAAATTTAAATTTACATCATCATTGATGAACTTTACTGTTTTAGAATCTTTTGAGAAGGGTGATGGCACCTAAAATGATGATTTTACATCTGTGCAGAGACCTTAGTTTTAGCTTTTACAGAGGGCATTTTCATTTTGGCATGCTTTGGATTGATCTTTTGCTATTTACATAACATGTTAACTAGTAAGAACAAGAATTTTGTTTATTTATTTATTTCTGCCATCATTTTCAAAGCATTGATTAAATTATTAATGAACACTTTTAAAGTAATTTTGTCCAAATTAAAAATTCGGTCTTGTAGCAGAATATTCAACTTTTGCAGTTTGTGTTTAGAAACTTAATAAGTATTTCTGCCATTCTTTAATTCTTTTGCTATAGCCTCCAGAGGCAGATTTAAAACTTAAATGTAAACATAAGCTGAGCCTGGTGTATCCATCTATCAGCTGTAGAAATGACCACTTCTAATGGCAAATAATTTAATCTCTCCTTTATGGGAATGGTGTATGGACAGGATGCAATAATTCAGTTGTAGCCAGCAAGACAGGAAAAAGAAGTACAGTTTTGAACCAGAAAACATGCTGGCAGATTTGACTGACTTCAGCATAAGACCGTAAGATGAAAGATCATCAAATTTATCATGCCCACTTGATCCCTAAACTAGTACAAAGGCTATCAGCAAGGGTGCCATTTGATGCCAATACTTATTTCAATGTTTTTATCAAATGTTTTCCTAAAACATAACTGTGTTTATCACCAGTCAAACAGCCAGATATTGCAGGCTGGACTCCCATGCCCTAGGGGAGAAGTCAAAGTTACTGAGTGGTAAAAATACTGCTCTGTTGGTCAAGCACAGCTATCTTACGAAAGATATGGTGTATGACAGCAGATGACAGCATAAATATACAAAGGAGAAAGATTCAGAATAGAGGTCCATTTTGTTGTATTTCTTCAAATAAAATCTCTTCGGATAATATTTTGTGATCTGGAAGACATTTTAACATTGCTCCTTCAGTTCTCTTTGATGCAAGCAAAGACTGGGTGAATATTTAACCTACCTCAAATAAGAATTCAGAGCTGCAGATAGTCCTTCAAGCTAAAGATTCGTCCCTCAAAGTGTGATCTTCATATAAAACAGGCTTGATCTAATTCCCACTATATTCAAGAGTAAAATTGTAACTTAGACTGAAACAAGACTGGTTCCTTAAAAGTTAATATTCTCAACAGCTGAAGGCTCCATCTAAGTTCTGCTTAAGCAGCCAGTGGAAAAGCTGTCATTGACTTACAGGTTCTTTAACTAGATGTCTTTCTGTGTTATTTTCCCTTTTTCTTCATGTAGGACACCATATTTGAGCCTTGTAAAAATCCTTTGAATATTAATTTATTATAACAAAAACAATGCTTGCTGCCATTTCCATGATTTATGTGAGTTAAAGTATTACCTCTACATTTTCTCTCTCAGAAACACTAATGGATTTTAAAAAGTTTTTAACACAGTTTTGACAGAAATGAATAAATTTTAAAAGCAAAAATATACATTTGTGTGCTTGACTTCAATATCATGAGTAATTATAATATTTAAAAAAAACAAATATTGGGAAGTCTATGTAAGAAACAGTATATGTACTTTGGAATTCTATTGATGTGTTTTTATGATTCCATGCCACAGAAGAAACATTAAGCCAAAAATACTGTAATAAATGTTATTTCTCCTACATCTTCCTAAAGATATGTTAGCTTCTTATTGTGCACATTAAATGTATTGTTAGAATGTATTTGATTAGGAAGAAGTTATTAAAAAATAGAACAAAAGTGTTTAATTCATTAAAGTTCCTAAAAAAGCCTGGCTAACCTTGAAAAACCATGATCAAAGTATATTTCAGTTCAGTGAAAAGTAGTCCTTAAAAAGAGACTGATAGGGAATCTAAACACACCAATTAATGAAATAACATTATGTCATTTATTTTATTTTATATTTTATTTTATATATTATTTTATTTTATTTTATATTTTATTTTATTTTTACTACCATCTGTTATGGAGAAGCAGATGTTAAATTTTAAAAATTGGTTTAGTTTGGTCATAAATTTGGTGCAAAATACATCACAGCAAGATTGCCTTAAGCAGTGTACTAATCCCTCTGTTTTGAAATCATTCAGATTATTGCTTGTAATTAGAATGGAATCCGTCACATTAGTTTAGTAATTGCTCTCAGAGTCAGGGTAATAAATTCCCAGTATATAGTTAGATGAATTCATGCATATCATTTCTTCAATACTAAACATGAAATGATATAAGTAGATTGTTTTATTAATCCTTTTTTTTTTTTTAATTCACTGATTGATTGCAAAAACTATTGAAGAAGTTTCTGTATCTTCACATCTTTCTCTGTTCTCAGCTGTAAAGAGAATTTCTTTCAGATGCCAAAACTGACAATCTATCATAAAAACAAACAAACAAACAAAAACAAAACAAAAATGCAATGTAAACATGAATAGCAAAATTGTTAAATGTGTTTCTTACACATGAGATGACACAATAGGATGAGCCACTTGTAAAGAAAATATGAGATTGATAGAGATCTAAAAAAACACAAAGTTGTTGCAGGATCAACTGTAGTTTCACAAAGACTGAAAGAAAGAGCTCTTTAGTAACTGACGTCATTTACAAATCTAATCTCTGCTATATGTTTCTGCATAATCTGTTGTACAATCTGATCAAATTATTAAGTACCTTAGAGTAGTCTCACTGAAGAAAATTTAACAACTCAATTGTATTGGCAAAATTCATACCACTTGAGAACTGTTATTCTATTTGACTGCAGAATTCAAATTAATGGCACAGATAATTCTACTGGCAATACATATACCTAAATGTTCTTTACTTTACTGTTTTGTTCCAATCCCCGTTTACTGTTAAATTTCTTTCTCTCCCCTTCTCCCCCTCCCCCCTCCCCCCCCCCCCCCCCCCCCCCCTTCCCCCCAACTAAACCATTTTTAATATTCTGGTGGCAACAGATGTAATATTATATCACTGCATTTGTAACTTGCAAGTAATGCAAGGTATATGTATATTTACCATCAAATTAATATATGTATTAATAAAATCCAGTTCTGTTACTATCAGTGGACAAAATCATTATCTGTCAGTCTTATACATACTAATCTGTTCCATGATTTTACAGGTACTAGTTTCCCCATTATAAATCTGAGGTTTAAGTTGTTTCTGTTAATAAATATCATCTCTTGACACGCAAATTCATGAAGCATTCCATATTATTTCGAGCAGCCCTGCCGAGAGGAGTTTTGGTTGATAGCAGGCTGAATATGAGCCTGTAGTGTGCCCTGGCAGACAGGAGGGCCAACTGTATTCAATTGGGTTCATCAAGCACGGCATTGCTAATTGGTTGAGGGAAGTGATTGTCCCACTCTACTCTGTGCTGGTGTGGCCTCACCTCAACTACTGTGTGCAATTCTGGGCACCACAGTACAAAAAGGATGTGAAACTGTTGGAGAGTGTCCAAAGGACGGCTACGAAGATGGTGAAGGGCCTAGAGGGGAAGACGTATGAGGAGCGGCTGAGGTCACTGGGCCTGTTCAGACTGGAGAAGAGGAGGCTGAGGGGCGACGTCTACAGCTTCCTAATGAGAAGGAGTGGAGGGAATCAGTCACATATCTTAATAATTGCTCTCAGAGTCAGGGTAATCTGACAGAGTCAGAGAGGGGCAGGCACTGATCTATTCTCTTTATTGACCAGCGATAGAACTGTGTCAGGTTGTGATAGGGGAGGTTCAGGCTGGATATCAGGAAGAAATTCTTCACCAAGAGGGTTGTCATGCACTGGAACAGACTCCCCAGGGATGTCATCATGGCATCAAGCCTGTTGGAGTTTAAGAAGCATTTGGACTCTGCTCTTAGTTATATGGTCTGAATTTTTGGGTAAACCTGTGTGGAGCCAGGAGCTGGACTCAATGATCCTTATGGGTCCCTTCCAACTCAGGATATTCTATGATTCTCATTCCTTGTAGCCTTGATTCAGATTACTAAATTTGCTGTTTACATATAACAAGATAATGCTTTTGTGTTTACCATGCTTAAAAAATTTCAAGTACAGGCATCCATTTCAGGAAACAGAGTAAAGTATAGGTGATAAATTTTATACCAAATTCTTCCCCCAAGTCTTTGTTTGATTTCTGTTATCTCGCCAAATTTTACACATTTATAAGATTATTCTTTTAGGCAATAGGAATAACATTAATTTACCATAAGTGTCAGGAAAAAGTCAGGTTGTATGCTATAGTTGTATTTGATATCTAGTAGTTAGAAAATAAATATGTAGTTCATTTTTAGAAAAGAACAAACATCTACAGTATTGCCCCCTGCAGTCCATTTTTATGTTCCAGTTTCACTTCTTTTGGTTTTGAAAATGTGGTATCCAGGTATTACTTGAATAAGACTGTTTTCCATGGTTTTTATGCACTTATTCCTTTTTCTGAGCCTTATTTTTCAATATACTATAACTGTTTTTTATTCCCCTTCTCTCCTGGCAAAATTGGTTCATTGTTTTCAGTGAGCAAAGGCTAAGTTTTCACATAAAATTTTTGATTTGGTAAAGTTAGTTGGTTATTATGAGAAAGACCTTGTATCCAGTAAATTCAGAGACAGGAGTTTCAGTTTTTTTTTTTTTTTAATAAAACTGCAATGACTATTTAGTCCCCTAACCTCCTTGACTATAATAATGTTTGGTACTGGAAATAAGACCATTAAGACACCTTCACACTCTTTTCAGTGACAAACACATAACAGTATAGCAAATTTCTTTATTATTATTACTATTTTCATTAAAATTTTGTCATTAAGGTTTTGCAAACCTCCTTATTTGTGCCTTGATCATATGGAAGGTGTTTTTCCTCACTGATGGTAACCAAGTGGAACACCCTTTCAGAGATTTTTAGTGAACAGCTTATTTTGAAACACTTTTCTCACTAGCAGGATGATTGAATTTCTGAAGGTTTTATGGACATATCTAATTCATGAAGACTTTTTTTGTTTGCATGTTTCAGCTGAGATTTAATGACTATGACTAGATGACAGATGCAGCTATCTTCCTGTTTCTAGTGTTGTCAAAATAAATCCAGAGATTTTCTAGAAATGTTTCATCTATATTTGACTTGTCACTTATTTATATATTTGAGATTCTTAACCCTTTCTTGTCTTCTCTTTTTTAAATTCTTCAGGGCTTAGTTTTGTTTGTTTCAAGTCCTGACTGTGCTCTGTGACAAGATTTTTCTTTTAATGTTGACTTTGACTTTTATCTCTACAGTTTCACTTCTATATTACTTTGAACACATGGCATATACTTTGGAACATCTCCTATTCTCTTATGACATTGTTCCCAAGACACCAGAATCCCAACAGAGGCCAGAAATCCTGTAGCACAATTAATATCATCTGCTTCTTTAAACTCTTAAACAGTTCAGAACTCTCCAAGATGACTTTTGCCTGGGCGGGGCAGTTTATTGCATTAAAGAACTCTTCAAGGACGTCACTCAAAATATTTAAAGCAAAGTAACCATATATAGGTAATAGCATGATGGTTACTACATCTCTGAATCTTTCTCTGTTTTGGTGAAAATCAATCTGTTTTGTTCTCACCCCTTGTGAAGTTATCAACAGCATGGTTTACTTCATTTGTGTTCTGAGGGAGGTGTCAATTTATTCACACTAAACAAACTTTATTTACTGAATCAGATTCTCTCACTAGCAATGGCCTTGCAGATTTTTAGGTGATTGGTTATTAACTGAACATAAGGCATCTGTTATGTTTGGAGAGAAATGACCTATTTTGAATGACACTGTTTCTGGGGGCAATGGTGTCTTCTAGTTTCTACCATCAGAATCCATCTATCTGGGTGAACAGTACCAACCACTCAAGTAATATTTCCATCTCCACCCCCCCAACATATGCATCTGAGGAAAATATCTGGCTCTTGGTAGAGCAGTATTGAGCTCTTCATCATCGCTAATCCATCTAGTGCTGCAATACCTCTGAGAATCCTGCAGGGAAGTATTCAGGCAAAAGAAGATTGCACTGGGTTGCTGGGCAGGTTATTCTGCAGAGCATCTGGGGGTTCTGTGTCTGCCCTCACTCACAGCTGCCCAGAGCAGTCTCTTGGCCACAGTATACTAGGTATATATTCATCTTTCATTTTCCTACTGCCAGGTTCTGCAGTTTAGATATAGCCAGAGATTCTTCCCTTCCTACAATGCTGTGTAGAAATATACCCATGGGTTAGTGTGGGCACTGGAAATCTCTGAGTTAGTGGAGAAATGCATTCAGATTAATATACTTTGGTATTTCTCCATAACATTGCATTATGACTAAGTGACTTGCTCAAGGAAATCTGTGGCAGAACAGGGATTTCCCAGTTCTTAACTTAGTGTGGCACACTTAGTGTGCCTCTTATTTCAGTGAAAGATAAACAAGTAAGTCTAACTGGTCTATCCTCCAACATATGTCTAGAGGAATATTAAAAAAAAAAATAAAAATTGAAAAGTCTATCTCAAATTTGTCAGCCTTACAGACACACGCCAGCAATGGGAAACCATAGCTGAATTCTAAAGTTATTCAGAAAAAGATAGATGGATTATCATTGGTAGAAAATCAAGATAGTGGTACATTGGCATATTTTTGGTCATAAAGGTCGCCCCTTTCATGCTCTCTAGCTTTTACAGTTCCTTCTCTTCACCAGTTCATTGGCACGTAATACATAAAAACAGATAGCGTGGTTTTATGCTAAATAATACATAAAAATGATATTAAGAACTCTATTATTTGTGTTTTTTGTTTGTTTGTTTGTTTGTTTTTAAGCTAGCAGCATTATTTATCTAAGAGAAAAACATGGTTACCATGGCTTTATTGGAGTGGCCTCCTCCTTGGAACTCAATAGTTCCAAAAGCGTCCGTCGGGCTGAGCTGTGTGTGCTTGCTGATGGACCACTTCTCTGACTGGATGTCATTGCGAGTAAGCCTGCTTTCATTTTTCTCATTCTGGATAACGGAGATACTTGGAGTCAGTCCAACATGTTGACCTATTAGACGCCCACAGCAACACCTATGACATTAAACAAGCAGAAAAATTGTGTAACATTCATTTACAAAACAAATAGAAAAACAAGCTATAATAAACAGCCTACAAGTCTTCCCCATTCCCTTCCCCCCTCCCCTCACTGCCAAAACCTTTCAATTCTGCTGAGGATGTTTCTGCTAACCAAAGCCTTTATTTTTGGAAGAAACATAGTATAGCTATTACCTTTCCTTTCTATGATTTTTCTTTCTTTGGGCTATATTTTAATAAAATCAATGCTTTGCTTTAAATATGTACAACATGAAATTAAAAATAATTTTTTACGTTTTCAGATAACATCAGATCAATAATCAGCTATTGAATTGACCATAAGACATTCTAAATTGGTAGTTTACTGCTATTGTTTTCTTGTTTTTTGTTTGGTAGGTTTTGGTTTTGAGAGTATTGTGTAGCATGCATCTAATTAATTTAGGCAAATATTTGAAAATCCAAAACTTTCACTAAGATGAGAAAATTAAAGATAGACACTATGGACCTTTAATGCCACTTTTTTAATGGAATACGTTTTCAAATGTAAATAAACGGTGCTCATGGGAAGCCAGCTCTCCATATGCAATTCAACCACCTCCTGATTAAACGTACAGCTTTACAAATTATTTTGGTCTCTATACATACATATAAACACACATATATAAGATATTTACTTGTAATTGACTTCATTTTCATACAAGTTACATGCAGTTACCTATGGGGGTCTTTGGTGCTGGGTATGATATGAACACATTCCCTCTTGTAAAAAGCTCTTTCTATCCATGATTTCTGTGCCTAAAAAAAAGAGAGAGGAAATACCTTAAGCTCTGTTTGCTTATTAAACACAACTTACAGTACATCTGAAGGCAAACTTCAAACACAAAAGAAAACTTCACTGACTCTGCAGCTATGCAGTGCCCATGCTGCATAAAGTAAACATTTTCCATAGGAACTGAGGTTCTCTTCTAGGGCTAAGCATCCAAGAGAAGGTCTTAAAATTGTTTTCATATTCACTAGTCAGTTGACTTTGATGCTGTGAACTATGTTCTCATAACAGCACATTGGAGAAAAATTATTTCAAACTTTAAATTACCATAGTTCTTTTACACAGTAGAGGAAAAACTCACTTGTTAAAAATACTTTAAAAAAGTAACAGTGATACAATTTAATCATTTCAAATTAAAAAATGAAATGAAATCATTTCAAATTAAAAAACAAAACAAAACAAAAAACTCAAAAACTAGAAAAATATAGAAGGAAAATTCATAACACCGTGATTCCTCTGCAGTTTTTAGTATAGACACTGATAATTATGTTTAACATGGAGCTAGAAAATACACTTTCGTACAAGAACAACCTAATAAAAAAAAAAATCTTTGTTACATTAAGACCAGTCGATGTAAACTCTGAAATTGAGTTCAATGAAATTATGCCAATGATTATCACTTGTCATGATCTTGTCCCAGATATTCTCAGGAAATCATGTAATTTCTCAGTTTTCCCTCGGCACAGTCTACATTATTGGGCAGAAAATAGATTTTTTCTTTTGTTTTTTCTTTTATTTTTTTTCTTTTATTTTTAATGTGGGTTGGGAAAAAACAAACTTACAAAAAACAAACTAAACCAGCCAAAAAACAACCACAAAAATCCACAAAAAAAAACCCAAACACCAGACAAAAAAGAAACACCCACAAAACAACAACAACTACAACAACAACAGAGAAAACTTCAGAATCCAGAAAAATTTAAAATAATATTTAAAATAATCTAGACAGTGCTCACTCCATGCAATATGAATCCTGGGAAAGTATCTAAAACACTCCCCCAAATAGAATTAAATTGTTCCATTTACTAAGGAGTTGAAATTTTCCTTTAAAAATGTAGTACAAACAGATAAAATAAAAAAATATATATCTGTTTGATTGCACACCATAAACAGAAGTATAAGAACTATTAAAAGCTACTTAACTGTTAAGTAGTGTGAAATGGACTTTAGGTAATTTAAGTGAAATCTGAGCACCTTGCATCTACAGAAAGATAAAACAGGAAATTACCTTTGTATAATTCCCTATCTACTATCTAATGTCAACTTTTGTCAGCTAAATCAACATCCTACTATTATTTTCAAAGACAGAAGCATGTGTTTTGGGACTTTTGGAAATCATTGTGAACTTTGAAAAGTTATTGAGTCAACGTCACTAGAATAAAGTACCAAAATAACAATTTCCAACTACATTTCTTACACCTTACTCACAAAGCGTAAAAAGTTGATCTTTCACCTTTTTTCACAGAACATAATTCCTTATGGGAATTAGTGGTCAGTCATGTTGCATAACAATATTTTCTCTTTGCTCTACTTGCATTTTTATTTGTAAAAGCCTGGTAGAGTTCATATTCTGCAGACACCCTGACAAGACTTTTACAGTCAGAGAAACAAGCCTATTAAAAATATTAAATAGATCTGTATTTGACAGTTGTTCCTTACTATATAGCAAATAGAAAGTTAATCTATTACAGAATGTGGGACATTTATTTTATTTTATTATTTATTTTATTATTTATTTTATTTTATTTTATTATTTATTTTATTTTATTTTATTATTTATTTTATTTTATTTTCATGTTTAAGCTAAGGAAATTTATATAGGGATTCTGAAAAAGCTAAATAAGGTGTAATATGCATAGAGGAGATTACATTGAACTTCTAACTTTTTAATGTTTAAAGCCTTGTATGCAGGCATTAATAATCATAACCATCATCACAACATTACATAATAAAGAATGAAATCAGCTTAAAATCCAGTGTACCATTGAGTAATTTCTCAATTTGTCAAAGAAAGCCTTTTTAAAATCTATCTAGATTTCTCAGGGCATTCTGAGTGGGCATTATGAACTTCACTTGACCCTCTTACTGCAGACATTAGAAGCAAAAATATGTGGGAAAATTAGGGCTTTCCTTCTTGTGGAGCATTGTAGAGAAAGAAAAGGAGTTACAGTTATTATTCAAGTACTGCAATACTAACATTTGAAATTACATACTTTACTGTATAGATTAACAGATAGAATAGAACAAATTACAATAGAATCTTCACCATACCTCTCCAAATGCAAAAATGAAAAGTAATAACCTGTTTTAAAAAGCTTTTTATTCAAATTGGGGAAAAAAAAAAAAGAAAAATATTTTCTGGATTTTAGGTCTTAAACAATACACCATCCTACCTGACCCATATATAGCACCAATGATTTATAGCACTATGATTTGGTCATTTCATAGTTCATACAAAGAAAGCATCTGTTTTCTGCCTCATGCTAGTTATAGAGATCATTTGCAATAAAATACAAGGTTCAGAGGTAAAGTAATTATAATTACAATTACGTTACTTGCAGTAGCGTCTTCATAGCAGAATTAGAATAACTTGTAGAAATTATCACTATTAAACTCTTGTTTATCACATGAATTTATAAAGCAGTAAATAGTTTGGAAAAATATTTTCAAAAATAGCAGAGCAAGAAGCTTGTTTTCTCTTTTAGTTGTCTCACAAATTCTCCTTCAATGTTAATTCATAAAACAATTTAACATCCATAGTGACCTCCTAAAGTACATTCTATTATTGATGCTTGAATTTAGTTTACTTTAGATTGGATCTCAGTTAAATACCTCTGTTAGCTGCATGCAAAATCCCGCCAGGACCATTTTTGCCCCCTCTTCTTTACCTGAGCATTAAACTTGGTGTTTAAGTCTATCCTGGAGCAAACTCTGCTGTCCACATTACGCTGCTGCCGGTCATTGCTAACAACACATTTGTGACCACTCCCTGAACAAGGCGTTCAGCCCATCTGCAGTGCAGGGATGGGAGCATGAGCAGAGTCCTTGTGCCCATGAGTTGCTTGGAATGTGCTGCCACAGGATTAGCCTCATTAAGGGTCCAGTGGACATGCTTCCATAGCCCCTGAATGCCCCTTGATTTGAGCATCTGATCTGACACCAAAAGAAAAACAAATCCCCTGAGAGCTTGGTTTTGACTGACACAAGCAGTGACAGGCTTTTTTCCCCCTCTTCATTCCCCCTCAGAAAGCAAGCTTGTGAAAGTGTGATAAGGTGCTCCGAGTCCTTAAAGTTCAATCCATGAAAACAAATCCTTCAAAAGAAACAGTGTATTAAGCTAGAAAGAACCTAAGCACACTAGAGAGATTGTTAATCTCCAAAGAATGAAACCAGTGTGTTTATTGGATAACTGTGAGAAATCTATACACAGCTGAAATATATTGCAATTAATCAACAATGGCATTTTTCCAGAGAGGCTGGGGTTTGTCACTGTTTCTCACCACAGTTGCTGAATTGTAATGAATGTAAGTTTTCAAAAAATTATAAGCATAACTTTTTGTCTTTCTGAGAAAAGTAACTGCATTATTTTCAGCTTAATTAAAAGTTAGTAATTTGAAATACACCTAGAATGTTTACAAAGTCAGAGATTAATTCTTTACTGTACACATCTGATATCAACTCCAAGGATCATTTTCATATGAACAACAACTAGTTTTTTAGTACATACCAATTATATCTTTTGAATCAATGACTTATTTCAGGCTTCAAACAAAAGTTAATATTTTTTACTCTCTTTTCCCCCCTAAGTTTGGATTAATTCCTCTCAAATCCTACATATGCATACTCCTTTTCTTTTCAATGAGGTTGCCATCTAACAGCTGAAAAATATGCTGTCTGCCTATTGCATTGATAGACACAAGCATTAAGCAATCCCACATGTCCAGATCTGCTGGACACAGGATCTACCAGAATGAGCACATGCATCAAATTCTAAACTTCTTATATTGTCAGGCATGTTGAGAAGCTTCTACAAGCCTGAATAATCTTTGAGATTTTTGGATATATATACATAGATGTATATACACATGCTGTTCCAACAAAACTATCATCTGTGAGATCTGTTAACCACACAGTTTAAACCAACAGAGAATGAAATGTTTCCAAGCACATCCTGGAAGATTAGCACAGATTCAGATGGTATGTGCAGGATGCAAAGAGACAAAGTTGCAGTGTCAAGAAGAGAGCTAGTAAGCAGCTCAGCAAGGTAAAGAATGCATCTGGGAATTCAGCAGAAAAAGACTGCTTGCTTTTTAACACAAGAGAGTTTGGGTTGATTGGGACAGTAGACAAAACATTAGGGGAGGAAAGAAAAAGGGTAAAATTGAGTAAAAACAAAAATCTGACTTTGAAGTGAAATATCCATACTTGGACTTGACAAGATTCTGGAAGTCATTTCGGGATTTAGGTTTCAGCTTGCAATGTAGCTGGGGCAAAAGCCACATCTTTATTCCTTTTTAGAAATTAACACAAGCAACAATGGCTATACTCACTTGCATATATCACCCAGTGGCACTCTTAGCACTCTTAGAGTTATGTTTTTGGGACTTAGTCAGTATAAACAATTGAAGCCATGGGAAACTACAGCTGTCTTCATTGTAGTATATTCAAAGGTGCTTTAAATTTATAATCCTCTTTGGTGATGAAAATATCAATAGCATAGATAAACCTGTATTTTGTTGAGTAGTAAGGATACAAACAATAAGCAAAGATTTTTTTTTTTGTTAAGCAAAAATATATTATTTTTTTTTCCCCTCTACAGCATAATCTGCAAATGCTTTTAGAGAGGTGGTTGCTGCACATTTGATCCTACAAACTTACACTTTATTAACATTTTCAACCCAGATCACTATTAATGAAACAAACTCTGAAGCAGTAGTTAGCAATGAAATCAGTACTGATACAGGAGAAGAACAAATATTAAAAATGAATCAAGAAAAAAAAATCAGGAAAATAAATTCTGGTAGATTTTAACATGTAATATAGCTGAAGTGCTTAACAGCTGACCTCAGAATTAAAGACATTTTAAAAAAGAGCACCAAGAATGACAATTTTAGAATCCTTCAATTTTTGTGGTAGGCCAGAGATGGAGCAAGTTCTAATCCTCTGATTCCCAAGTTTCTTAAACTCCAACAAGTGACCAGATTATAAAACAGGTTCATCACAAGAGAGGTGTTACAAGCTTTTCTCTACCTTTCAGTGGCGCAGAGCAGCTGGTCAGGCAATGGAATATTACTGAAGAAAATTACAGATAGGATTTGCAGGAACATCTGGTGACTGAATAACATCAGTGCTACTGCAATTTGAGTGGATTAATTTACTTTAATCAAATGGGCACTTTTGGAAATCCAACTGCCTCTGAGTAAGGACCTTGTATTAGTAAACTTTTATAGTTAAGTTAGTACAAAGGATAGCAATGCTTCAACATAATGTTGTTACTAGTTGTGCTTGAGGAAAATTTCTATCCCCCATTTCAGTGTTGTCCAGTTATAAGCATTATAAGAAGTTTTACGCCTAGCTTGAAGAATTAGGATTTTACCTTTTTGGGTATTAAGCTACATGGATCATGAGACCAGCCAAAAATGTTTCAGTTTCTAACAGATTTTTATTACCAGTGGCAGCTTAGAGGCTGGCCATCAGGCTTTTACCCACTATAGCTTCATTTCTGTACATTTTTTCTTCTGATTCCATAAACGTTTTATCACCAGAATTGTTTTAAGAACATTGTTGAATAGTCTTGAAAATCAAGCTGTCTCAAGGACAGACTAGGAGGTCATAGAATACAGTCATTCATTAATACAAGACTTTATAGAATTTCTCTATTGTCATTATTTACCAGATGTAAATTCTAATACTGTACTTAGATGAAACAGAGTAATTTTAAAACAATCAGGAACTATTTTTTTTCTCAATAATATATAATTTTAAGCATTCCATCTGACATTCTTATTTAAATAAATTAATGGAAAAGAAAATTGTACATCTCTGCTAGTGCCACTATGCAAATATTTATTTGTGCTTTATATATTTTCAAAATATTTTATACACTGAGCATATGTAGCCACCACTACTATCATGGTATTGCTAAATACCATGATACCAATACCAATACTGGAAAGATTAATAGAAGTTTCAAAAAGAATCAGAGAGAATGATTAGGTCCAAGAATTGGTGTAAACATAAAGGCTCCCACAGACTTCCTCAAAATCAGTAGCAATTCAAGGAGGAGATTTTAGAGAAAAGCTGATTAAAATGAAAGGTATGTTGTAAAGAGTACTTTTTAAAAGTTCCTTTATTTCCGTCTTATGGGTACTGGCACATGGGCAGAAGAATTAAGCCTAATGACTTCATTTATGATGTTTCTTTGGTGAACTATTGCTGTGGTTTAACCCAGCCGGCAGCTCAGCAACGCACAGCTGTTCGCTTACCCTCCCCCCTCCCTCTCTGGGATGGGGGAGAGAATCAGAAAAATGAGGCCTGTGGGTTGAGATAGAGACAGTTTATTAGGACAGAAAAGAAAAGAAAAAAATAATTATAATACTACTACTACTAACAATGTGTACAAACCAGTGATTCACAATGCAATTGCTCACCACCCGCTGACCGATGACCAGCCTATCCCTGAGCAGACGGACCCCCCATCCTGGCTAGCCACCCCTATATATTGTTTAGCATGACGTCAGATGGTATGGAACACTCCTTTGGCCAGTTTGGGTCAGCTGTCCTGGGTCTGATCCCTCCCAGCTCCTGCTGCACCCCCAGCCTGCCCACTTGCAGGAGAACGTGAGAAGCTGAAAAGTCCTTGGCTTAGTGTAAGCACTGCTCTGCAGCAATTAAAACATCAGTGTGTTATCAACATTATTTTCATCCTAAATCCCAAACACAGCACCCTACCAGCTACTAGGAGGAAAATTAACTCTATCCTAGTTGAAACCAGGACAACTATTTAAGTTTTTACTAAATTTATCATCAGGCTATAATTATTTAAAGAAGAAAATGCTTTTTTTTTTGAGCATTAACAACCCTACTTGATCAAATGATGGGTTCATCTATTGTGTCACTTGTGAGTGCCATAAACAAGTACTAGGGAAAAGGAAAATGAGGCAAATGTACATGATACATTTTTTTTTGTAATAATCTTTCAGCTTGCAACTATTTTTTTTTTTTTTTTTGCTTATGGACTTCCTGCATTGTTGTGATTTCTGTGTTCTGTGTTGCTTTGTGGGCTTTTTTCCACAAAATTATCTTCTGATTTCATGTAGATTTTCAACATCCATAACATCCTTCTCCCTGCTGCAGGTGGAACTATTTCCTTCATTTTGCTTTGAATGTGACTCACACTTTCTCATGGTGTTCCTGTATTGACAGAGGTATTGCAGAGTCAATGTCCATCCAGCCTGATGATGGAGTTCAGGATCTTACAAGAAGTAAGCAAGGCAAAAAATACGATCACAATCCTGTACTTCAGGAGAGCAAATTTTGGCCTCTTCTTTGACCTACTTGGAGTAATCTCATGGGTTAAGGTTCTAGAAGGAAGAGGGGTCAGGGAGAGCTGGTCAATATTCAAGCATCACTTCCTCCTAGCTCAAGATCAGAGTAATCCCCACGAGCAAGAAGGCAAGCAAAAGAGGAAGGACACTTGCATGGATGAGCAAAGAGTTCCTGGCAAAACTCAAACAGAGTAAGGAGGTATACAGAATGTGGAAAAAAGGATGGGCCACTTGGGAGGAATAGAGGGACATTAACAGAGTATTCAGAGATGTGACAAGGGAGATCAAAGGCCATTTGGAATTAAATCTGTGAAGGGATGTCAAGGACAAGAAGAAGGTCGTCTTCAAATATAACAATGCTAAAAGCAAGACAAGGGGAAATTTGGGCCCGCTGCTGAATGGGGTGAGTGCCCTGGTAACAAAGGATACAGAGAAGGCAACATTACTGAATGCCTTCTTTGCGTCAGTCTTCACCGCTAAGGCCAGTCCTCAGGAATCTCAGACCCTAGAGACAACAGAGGATGTCTGGAGAAAGAAGGACTTTTCTTCGGTCGAAGAGGACCAGGTTAGAGATCATTTAGGCAAACCTGACACCCACAAATCATAGAATCATAGAATCATTAAGGTTGGAAAAGACCTTCAAGATCATCTGGTCCAACCATGCCCCTACCACCAATATCACCCACTAGACAATGTCCTTAAGCATCTTATCCAACCTTTCCTTAAACACCCCCAGGGACGGTGATGCCACCACTTCTCTAGGCAACTCATTCCAATGCCTGACTACTCCCTTTGAGAAGAAATGTCTTCTAATTTCTAACCTAAACCTCCCCTAGTTCAACTTGAGATCGTTCCCTCTGGTCCTATCAATGGTTATCTGCAAGAAGAGGCTGATGCCCAGCTCCCCACAACTTCCTTTCAGGTATCTGTAGAGACCAATAAGGTCTCCCCTGAGTCTTCTCTTCTCCAGACTAAACAACCCCAGTTACCTCAGCTGCTCCTCATAAGACTTGTGTTCCAAGCCTTTCACCAGCTTTGTAGATAGGATGCACCTATGAGTACTGAGGGACCTGGTGAATTATTATTGCGAGGCCACTCTCCACCATCTTTGAAAGGTCATGGAGAACAGAAGAGGTGCCTGAGGACTGGAAGAAAGCCAATATTGTGCCAGTCCTCAAAAAGGGCAAGAAGGAGGACCCAGGCAACTACAGACCAGTCGGCCTCACCTCCATCCCTGGAAAGGTGATGGAACAGCTCATCCTGGAGGTCACCTCCAAGTACGCGGAGGATAAGAAGGTGATCAGGAGTAGTCAGCATGGATTCACCAAGGGGAAAACATATTTAAGAAATCTTATAGCCTTCTATGATGAAATGACTGGCTAGGTAGATGAGGGGAGAGCTGAGTGGATGAGTGAATGTTGTCTACCTTGACTTCAGCAAGGCTTCTACATTCATAGTCTCCCATAACATCCTCACAGGCAAGCTCACGAAGTATGGGGTAGATGAGCGGACAGTGGTGTCGACTTAAAACTGGATGGATGGCAGAGCTCAGACGGTTGTGTTCAGTGGCACTGTCTAGTTGGAGGCCTCTAACTAGAGGTGTCCCCCAAGGGTCAGTACTGCGTCGAGTCTTGTTCAACTTATTCGTCAATGACCTGGAGGATGGAATACAGTGCACCCTCAGCAAGTTTGCTGATGACAAAACTAGGATGAGTGGCCACAGGACTGTTGTCATTCAGAGGGACCTGGACAGGCTGGAGAGTTGGGCGGTGAAGAGCTGCATGAAATTCAACAAAGGCAAATGCAGACTCCTGCACCTAGGGAGGAATAACCCCAAGCACAAGCAGAGGCTTGGGGCTGACCTGCTGGAAAGCACCTTTGTGGAGAAGGACCTGTGAGTCCTGGTGGCCAACAGGTTAACCATAAGTCAGCAATGTGCCCTTGTGGGCAATGAAAAACACCAATGGTATCCTGGGTTGCATTTGGAAGAATGTTGCCAGCAGATTGAGGGAGGCGATACTCCCCCTCTACTCAGTCCTGGTGAGACCACACATGAAGTGCTGCGTCCAGTTCTGGGCTCCCCAGTACAAGAAGGACATGGAGATACTGGAGTAAGTCTAGCAGAGGTCTTTGAAGATGATGGTGGGACTGGAGCATCTGTCATATGATGAGAGGCTGAGAGAGCCAGGCCTGTTAAGCTTGAAGAAGAGAAGGCTGAGAGAGGATCTTATAAATGTCTATAAAATCTGAAGGGAGGGTGTCAAGAGGATTGGGCCAGACTCTTTTCAGTGGTGCCCAGTAATAAGACAAGAGGCAATGGGCACAAACTGAAATACAGGAAGCTCCATCTGAATATGAAGAAACACTTCTTTGCCATGAGGGTGACAGAGCTGGAAAAAAATGCCCAGAGAGGCTGTGAAGTCTCCTTCTCTGGAAATATTCAAAACCCACCTGGATGCAATCCTGTGAAATGTGCTGTAAGTGTCCCTGATTGGCAAGGGGTCTGGAACAAATTATCTCCAGCGGTCCCTCCCAAGCTCAACCATTCTGTGATTCTGTGATCTTCACGTCTACATGCCAGTCATGGTTTTCAAGATACCTTTTATTATTATTATTATTATTATTATTATTATTATTATTATTATTATTAATTTTCCCCAGATGAAGTATTTGCCAAATTCTCCTTTCACTGAAACTATTTGTTTCAGCCCCTTTTGTTTATTGTCCTTGCTGCCATTTTCCAACCCTTTTACTCTTCACTTTATTCTTCTGAGAGGAACCTTCAGGAACCTTGTGCAATGTTGAACTACAGACTGGTAATGTGGCATTCACTGTTTTGTTATCCACTTTTTTCCAAATAATTTAAATAAGTCCTATTAAAAAATATATGTTTTTCTTGACCACTACTGTAAGCACTGAGTTAACTCTTTCACAAAAGTACCTAGCATAACCCCAGTATTTCACTCCAGTGCACAAAGCATTTATAATACTAATTATAAAGAACTACTATAAAAATCAAGTAATTTTAATCAAAATCCAACAGAACAGAAGTATACCTATATGCAACTCTAATTTATGTCAAACACAGCCTAAAAAATCATAATGGAACGTGGTATCACAGAAATGTGTAGGTGTACATACATAACTGGAAAGTGAACAGAAAATACAGAAAATATTTTTCTGCCATTCAACACTGCCAGACTATTTATCTCTTAAATCACTAAGCTTGATTTTATCTTCTAAAAAAAGTGTAACACTATTCCTTCTCAAATTAAGGAAAGAAACTAAATACATTAAGACAAATCTCATTGCTTTCTAATGAAAAATCAAATTAAAATGTACATGTAAGTATTTTGTGCTGAATCTAATTTTCATCTGAACTACTTGATTTCTGAACTGCTCATTCTACATCACAAATGCCTGAAAGCTATAACATTGTTTGTTCTTTCAGATTTAAAGATTGTTATGGTTTTGGTAGCCACTGTGTGGGTGCTGACATAAAGAAGCAATTAAAATTAAATTACACATAATTGTATAAAACGACCTGACAGAATGGGGATTGCAGATGTTCTACAAGCCTAAATATTTAAATGGACCAAATATATGCTACTGTTCACAATTCATCTAATTTTCCTTCCCTACAACTATTTGAAATCCCTCCTGAGCTCCTGCATAATGTGGCCCTACAGGAACCCTTTGCTAAGAGTGTCTTGGTGCAGTTACTGGTTTCACCATACTCCAGCCTTCCTTCAGACACCATTTTGGAGAAATGGAACAGGAGAAGAGCAAATTATGTAAGACAAGAGATGAGACAAATTGCTGATTAGCTTTTCTGTCTGTCTCTTGCTCTGCTGGGTGGAACTCCTAATCTTCTCAGATGTTAACAAGGGGAAGCTCCCTTTAGTTCAAGAGGTGAAAAATTCAGTCTGAAACACCCAGAAGGCAAAACATCCAGAAAGTAAAACACCCTTCTAGGCCAGGCAACATCCTTTTCTCCCTCTATGGCTTTTTGTGCCTCCTCACCGGCCTCCCTTCTCTTCTGGAGACTGCATACAGGTATCCCCTACAGCTCATCATTTTTGAAAACACCTTCATTCACCAAACCAAGGGCAAATGTGTTACTGCCTCCCCTGTTTATTAACTTTCCTTGGCACATCATGAATGGATAGAGAGAATCCCCATGTAGAAAGACCTGGGACTACTGGTGAATGAAAAGCTCAACATGAGTCAGCAACGTGCACTTGCAGCCCAGAAAGCCAACTATATCCTGGGCAATGTTAAAAAAAGTGTGGCCTGCAGGTTGAGGGAGGTGATTGTCCCCCTCTACTCTGTTCTTGTGAGAGAGCAACCTGGTCTAGAAGAAGGTGTCCCTGTCCGTGACAGGGGGGTTGGAATTAGATGATCTTTAAATTCCCTTCTAACCCAAAACATTCAATGATTCTATGATGTTGGACTAAGAAGTAGGATCCTGGCAGGAGGAACAGACACCTTTCCCAAGTTCTGTCAGAAAAAAAAAGAGGACACAGATGAAAAGTTCAAGTAGTGACTCTCACCCTGGCAACACAGACTAATGTAGCAGTGATGTTTCTTAATCTTTCTGAGTAATGTTTGGTAGTTCTTAATTCTATTTTTAATTGGCATTTTGGATCTGTGTGAAACTTCAGGCTAATTTTTAATTATATATGCATTTACTATTCAGATATGATAATGTCAATGGTCTGATATAGAATAAACTATATTGTGCTTTCTTCTCCTGACAATCATACAGCCCAAGCTGCAATTACTGGAATGAAACACTTTATGATTTCTGATTATCACTAGGCAAATGGAGTAAAGCAGAATTTATATTATTAGCTTAGAAAAAATTGAACCAGTTTTAAATCATATAGGAAGATTTAACAACACGGTCTAAATCCTATTATCTCTTTGTACTAATGTGGACTTTAACTAAGAGAGATATGGAAGCAGGCATTCTTTCTGTTGAATTCACACCAGCAGCTCTTCACAGACACAGAGAAAAATGCAAAGTCACATACTCTTTGTATGTAGCACAATCTGATATATGAACATCTCATATGAAGGTGGGATAAAATATTACTGAAATATTTCTGCTTGATACTTTTGGATTTTTTTTTTCAGTTTCCAATGGAAACTTAATTATATGATCTTCATTTTTAAAGAAAAATCAAGCCTAGACCTGTAAGTTTGCTCTGAGACCTACTAGACTAGTGTGTCACTTTCTGAGCTATTCTAGCTTCTTATAGGACTGTCTGCCTAGGGACTTTTGCATATTTTTTGTACATCTACGCACAGTGGTGGACTTTCACTATAGATGTAGCAGGACAGATTTCTGCAAGAAAAGAAATTACAAAAGTTACATTTCAGAAAATGCAGGGTCAGATCAAGTGGATGAATATTTAACATATTAAGAAATAATTAGAAATTGCTGAAATACAAAATTACATTAGAATTCCAAAGCATAAAATGAAAGAAACATGCTCATAGTAAATTACTCCCACAAGCAAGCATGTTTTTTATCTTTCCTTTTAGTTTTTGCTTACAATGAAAGACCCATGCTTATTTTTCCAAACGTCTTCATTAACAGCTTTATAAAGAGACCATTTATGAAGGTTTTATTAATTCACTATGTAAAATTTCAAAGTGCTGTTGAATTGAATGAATGTTATTGAGAAAGAGGGGAGCAGAATTACGTGGGAGAAATAATTATAGATGACTGGTTTACAAAATAGGGTATAGTAACTCTCCAATGATAGCACAGAGCCTTGCATCAATCACCTACACTATGGGAGGAAAAAGGGCCAAAATTTTCATAAGTTAAAAGGCTAATTAATGTGTCTTATTTTTTATGGGAAATCTGGTAAGATGAACTTGCCAAGGTGAAAACAATATTATTCCTTGTTTACCATTGATTTCCAGTCCTTATTAAAAAAAAAAAAAAAAAGTCTCCAGGAATATGAACTGATATCAGAACTGGGCAACTGGGCATGGGAAAGAGACTGGGAAGGCGATGCTTGAATCACCTTCAGGTTCCAAAATGCTGGGGCACAGCAGACAACCCCAGAGGCCATAAATGACTACAAAGCTCAGCACAGATTTTCAGCAAGGCCCTTATTGTGGGACAGCTGTCACCAACAATTGTGGTTTATTCTGATTCACTGAACTTTGGTGCCAACTTAATCTTGTCTGGAGAACAACATGGCAGAACCTATGGAGTTTATCTTCACAAATATGAAGATGGTCCTCCATTGTGATGAGGTTGTAATGCATTATGAATCGTGGTCATTCACTTCCTAAATTTTCCTGTATATCAAATCAGATATTATACAGACAGAGAATGATCACTGTATCCTGTATGCATGGTAATCCACAATCAGCACTGATATTAGAAACCATTTAGAGCACCAACTACAGCAAATTTCAGCAATAACAGTAATAGGTTGGGAACTAAAACATGGATTCCAAGCCATAAACGCAGCATGGCAGATGGAGAATTTGGTCCCCAGAGTTTGTTAAAACTTCAGCCAGGGTCTCTAAGCTATACTTGTAACTATCTTTGTGTCAGATTCACCAGTGCATACACAGACAGGGTGCTGCTCCAAGTTAGGGCCTGTTCCCCAACCTCTCTTTTTTTGACCTCGCAAAATTTATTACACAGATCATGGAGATTAAAGAGTACAGATCTTAGATGTATATAGCTATTTAATTTAATGTTTTATAGTCTTCATTTCTCACTCCTGTTTTCCCAGCACTTCAAGCACCAAACTTTCCTGGTTTCTGCCCTAAGAAACATCAAAGAAAAGAGAGATACATTGTAGGCATGTGTCAACCTAATGCATCATTTAGAATCTAATAACAAAATAATGGCATTGACAACAAAAATGAAAGCCAATTTTCTGCATTAGCTCGCTTACTTATGTTCTTGTGAAGACATATTCTTGTGGACATATTCTGAATGAAGTTACCACAATATCACTCTCTCTAATTTGCTATTCAATTTGCTATTCAAACGAGAGTATACACAACAGATTCTGTTGTAACTTTTATTTCAGTGATACGTTGAACTGAAATCAAATATATTACCTTAGCTAACAGTTAAATAAAAGGAAAAGTTTAATAATTGATGCCAGTCATGTACCTCTTTAAATCAAACTGACTGAAATTCTAGAAAGTTTTGAATCTGATGTCAAACAGAGCTAACAAAAATATGTCTCAGCAGGTCAAAATGGATATTTAGACTGGAGATCACAGCTGACTTTCACCAAACAAGTACGTTGATGGGGAAACTAGACACCTGAAACTTCTTTACTTCAGGTGTGAGAGTTTACATCTAAGTCACAGAAGTTACTCTGAGGCTTGTACTAAGTGGGAAGGGGAAAGAATTCAGACACATAATGTATTACAGAAGTGAATAATATATATACATATATATTTTTTTCTGTTTGTACCTGCCCATGTCTGACTAGAACAAAGGGAGAAGATGCACTTCCATGGAGAAGTTAGAAGCACCACTCACCCTGATGCAGTTACTACTGCAGCCACAAGGCAATTCTTTCCTCCCAAGCCCTGTTTTGGAGGGTTTGGATCATTCCAGACTACTGCACAAATAGCTATTTCTCTCTTCCACATGCAGATCCTTCTTCTCTGCCTCATCTGAGATAGTGCAGTAGAAAATATCTGAGAAAGTCCTGTGCTGCAAGACAGATCTTCATCCATGCAACTCTTAGATACATTTTTTTTTTTTGAGGGGGGGAGTTAATAACAAAAATAAACTTTTATTTATCAAAAATATCCTTTAGCAGACATCTAACAAATATCTATTTCTAAAATGTCTGTTTACAAGTTTGTTTCTGAAAATGAAAACTTATTCTCTGAAGTATCAGTTACTTTTCTTTTAAAAACATTTCTGAGAAAATTTGGTATTACAATATTTAATTTCCTAAGGATGTAGGCATTATAATATTTTGGCATTGTTAGAATCTAGGAGTACATGTCTTAAGAGTATAGACAGCAGATTTTATTTATTTATTTTTTTCCATCAAGAGCCTAGAGATTTTTGACAACTGTTTTTTTTTTTTTCTGAAAAATAGTATCCACATTTCAGATGTCAACCTAGTGTAGTATTTCATAGCAGAATTAAGAAAGAAATGATGTAAGAAAGAAAAAAAATGCAGACAAAGTATAATTTAATAATTAAATTCCTGAATTCCTCAGGAATGTTCTAATATCTTATAGGTACATTTTCCTTATAAAAATACCTATAGAGTATTCGCATAACTGTGAATGAAATATTTGAAACTATTCTGAGACTGTAAGCATTTATGTACACATGAGTGAATCATGAATTTGAAACATTGTCAGATAAACTCTGATTCTGAGAGCAGTACAAGAAACTGTGCTTTTGTGCACTTTCCCTATGCTTTGAACACATAATGTTGTCATGGGTGAAGCATGTGTAATGCTTTAATGTAGGCAGCATATTTAAAATCTCACAGTTCAGCAAATCTGAAACAGTTAGATGGTCCCTCATAGAGCTACAATTAATTTTGCTTCTGTTTTTAGATATATTTCTACTCCAGATGTTTATAGCATTATGTAATTCAAATTGTTTTTTCCAGAAAATATTCAGATCAGATATTTTGCAAACTATGTTGCTTCATTAGTGCAGAAATAAGTCATGCAAGTATCCATGGCATATTTATAGTTTCTGACATTATTTAGACCATAAGATTTCCATGCCATAAACATACGCGTAAAGGTCAACAGACAAGCCACTATTATTTTTATGCCAAAGAATTTTCATTATTTTTCTAATACTTTTGAGTCAGAATCATAACTACACATGGTTTAGTGGGTGATATTAGAAGGGTGATGGTCAGACCAGATGATCTTGAAGGTCTTTCCCAACCTTAATGATTCTATGATTCTATACACTTCAGAACTCAAAGTTTGTTGTTGTGCTATAATATTTTTCATCTGGGTTGTATGCTCCAATTGATGCTCACTGCTCATTTACTTCTTCTGCAATGAAGTATTATTATTTTTTTTTTCTGTTAACAGTTTATACTAACTTAGATTCAATTAAAAAATAAAAATGATTGTGACTAGCGCTATCAGCTCTTCCTTCCTTTCAGATGAAGGGAATCATCCTACCTGAACCAAGAACACTGCAGTGTTCCAAAAAAGGGAAAATTTCACACAAATAAAATTTACAAGTGGATAACTCTGTCACTTTTAAATCTTGAACCCCGTTGTATATAAATACACGATGCAGGACATCTTTTTTTTTTTTTTTTTAAATCATACAGTTCTATGAATACCACAAGTACCTGTCTGTCCTTGTGACACGTAAAATTTCACATTGTAACTCAACATGCATTTTCTTAATAGGCAAAAGAAGTAAAATGTATTCAATCATATCTAGATGTAAATGCAATCATTATCCCTTCTGTTCTGTGACTCAAGTATGACTCTAAAAACACACACCTTTTCTTTTCAAAGAGGCGTGTGTAATAAAGATCTTAGCACCTTTTTTTAAATTTTATTTCATTTTTTTATTTTTCTCCTTTTGGTGGACAGGATTCAATTACTCCTTTTTCTTCCTGAAGTTTGGTCCTGAATATGCATTTATAGTAAACACATAATATTCTCTAATAACAAAAACCAACCACCAAATATGAAGTTATAAGTAAAATTTCATGATATTCAGGGTCAAACCAGAAAGCAAATGATACCTTTGAGAAACAATTTCATATTAAAACACAGAGAAGAAAAAGAAAATCACAGAAAATATAATTTAAGTAGGTGCTTTCATGGTTTCCTGTTTGATCTGAACAGAGTGTCTTACTTTAATGGTTTGTTGAAGAAAAGACATGATAATATAAAAACTTGGGCAGGATTTTATTTTTAGTTTCTTGTGTAATAAACAACTTTAAATATGATCTATATCAGAACTTAATTGTACTAACCATGATGTGTATTAACACACAGTTATTACCTACAGTATATAAAACAGCAAATATTTCACCAGCTTTTCCTGTTTTAATTTATGTTTAAATTATGTTTATGTTTAATTTATTTAATCCTGTTTTAATTTATGGATTTAGCTTCGCTTAATGTTTGAAAGCTTAACTGAAAGGTGTTCTTTCAGCTTATTCTGACTTTGACTTAAAAAGACTATTAAGCCAGTTCTACAATTCCATTTCTAATCCTTGGATTAATATCAGGCTTGCTATTTTAAAGTGAACATGGGTGGGCCTCATTAAATCCCAAATCCTTGCAAATTTCTCTATCTGGGCAACCCACTGTGCTATGACTTTGGAAAATCTGAAGGACTGGAGCCTAACACTGAGGAAAACAAGCCCCATGCTTTCACATGGTTACCATAATTGAGTGCTTCCTTATACACCATAATCCTTGCAAAGGTGTATATACAAAACAAAAATATGGTGGGGGGTCTGCTTTACATCAATCTAGGAGTAAACTGCAAAGATGAATAAACTAAGTAAAACATTGGGAAGAAACTCTGTCCCCTGGGCAAAGTGTTGGAAACCTTCATTGCACTATAACCCCACCACCTGGGATTGAACCTGCTCTCTTTCTCCCCACAAATTTGAAAACAGTTGCGGTAAAGGCAGCTGACAGATGAGCCATTTGAAGAAGTCTGAGAAATATTTTAGTAAGCTTACAATTATTGCACCATTACAAGAAGTGGCCTGGCACAGTGCTGTGCAGGCATTTGAACATGAAAACAAGAACAGAGAGATCTCTACATTTTTTTTTTCCTCCCCTGCAGTATCAAGTAAAATATCTTATGTGAACAGAAACACACATTCTGGGGAACAACTTTCTATGAAGTGTTGAAACTGTTTCTAATGGTTAGTCAGTCCTTCCTTCTCCCTCTGAAAGCCTGGATGACTTCCTCAAGGTGGACCTAACGTCAGCTGTAAGCTACTGGCTCAAGGAAATCAGTGTTGCTGTGGCCTGTTTTATGCAGCTGTTCAGACTGGGTATTCAGAGCTGAATCTTTTTACTTGAAAAGATATATGAGAGAAAGCAGAGTTGTGATGTAGGATATAGTTTAGACTATGTAGTATACCACATTAATACTGCTGGTATGGGAATTACTATTTCAGCCTTATCAAAGGCTAAGGTAGAGCTCAGTGTCATTGAAGGATAAGACAGTATTGGTAAAATAGACAATTTTTTTATCCGCTGATTGAAGTTCAACTTTGAGTCTATAGACACAGTGATACGGACTTTCCTAGTAAGTAGTTTACTGTGTTTTATTCTTAACTTTAGTCTGTTATAAGACCTATGCAAAGGTCTGGAATGACAGAAATCAGATCATATCCGTGTATGAAGTTCCTTATATTTCATGCTGAAAGTACTTGAGAAAACAAGGCGGCATGGGCCATTTATTAAATATAAACAAACCAAATATCATCTGTTAAATGACAACATAGTGCTAATATTAATCATTCTGAACTTCACAAGGTTCTACATACAGTCAAATATACATATAGGATATGTACTTAGGGTAAAAAATACTACCACGCTCCAGCACTGTAAGTTGAGTACAGCTTGTGGTGTTACAGACGGTTCTGGAAAGAATTAAAAAATACAAATTGAAGCTAATTAGAGATCCTTAATTTAGTGAATACTCATAGAACAGAGACAGAAAACACCCAGTCCAGGAGCTTAGTCTTACTTTCTGCAAAGATCTATAATGAAGGTCAGTCACAGAGAGGGCAAATAAGTAGAAGTAAGTAGTTTTAAATTACTTTCTTGTTTTGACTTAGTAATAAGAGTTTTAATGCTTTTGTTTTGTTATGTTTTTTAGAATATTCAGTTCTGAATATGCTGGATATTAAAATCTAGTGATGGAAAAAATCCACAACTTAAAAACATAGTCTATTTCCTTCTTTCTCTCTCTCTCTCTTTTTATTTTTATTTTTATTTTTTTTTTTTGCTAAGGTGTAAATCTCCTGAATCTCCTGGAATTTGATTACACAGCACATTCCAGCTACCTGTCCTAGCAGGCCCCCCAGTCAGGACTTGCTGATTACTACTTACTCTTTGTTTCAGTTTGAGCCCTTGAAGGACTTAATTTAATACAGATTAGTACCTTTATTAAACTGTGGCTAATTGAAACCTCTAAGCTCTGCTAACTATTGTTCAGTGAAGTGGATTAATTATTTTAATTTGTTGCTCTCTCCCTCTCTCCCTTCAAAACCAAAATAAACAAATAATAAATAAATAAAAACAAAACAAAACAGCAAAAACAACAAAAGCCCGCCTAAAACACCGAATGAAATAATTATCTATTCACACTGGGCTACTGTGACAGTATGACAGGGCTTGTAGCTTAAATATTTTTAGAGAAGTAATTTTCTTATATACAGAGAAGCCTATGGTTCAACAAACTATGTCAGTCTCTTGAACTGATTTAATTTTAAAACAGAATAAATTAATGCCAGCATCAAAAATGTCTTACCAAATGTCTAGATAAAATCCATCACTGCTTCCTTTGATCCCACCCCCGAAGAAAAAAAAAGATACATGCTGCAACATTTTAAGTTGTTATTTTATGTGCATTTATTTTCCCAAGAGTTTCTGTTTTTTTTTTTAATTTATTATTATTATTATTATTATTATTATTATTTTATTTATTTATTTTTATCTGACAACTACTCTGTTGAAACACAATATTGGGAAAGATTATGAAAACTTAGGGAATAATCTTGTAAATCTTGTACTCACTACAGTCAGTGACTCATTAAATAGTAATTTATTAAAAGTTTATTTTAAAAAGTTTTAGTTTCTAAAATAAGATATCATTCTTGTTACTTTTGAATGTTGACTTGTTAGGAAATGATAATTCAAGATTTAATGGAAAATAATAGATCATGTAAATGCTAATATACTGTATGTTCTAGTATGCCATCTGTTTTAGGAAAAAAAATCATTCTTAGCAAATCTTGGATATGAAGGTTTAAGGGAAGAAAATAACTGACCGAAAGCAACTGTCTAAATCACCTTGAAAAATCTCTCTGCTTCTATGATAGAGAAGATGTGACAACAAAATGGCTCTTGATTTTAGCCAGAAGTTCTGGTTAAACTAGGGGAAGTGTGAAGAAAGGCACAGTGCAGAGTCATACAGAGATAGCTCCAATTACTCATTTAATGCATGACTCTGGCTATGTTTGCAGACTGGTAACTGTGGAAAAAGGTTGCTCTAGTAGCTGCACACAACAGGTATGGTCTATATAACTATGTTTGCACTAGTTCTGCATTATTGTAGAGTGAAACCTGTTTATTACTGGCTTGGTGAAAGAATGAATAAGTACACTTTATTCACTGCTATTACTGTTGATAAACTTTGCTACCTTTCCTATAAACAAAATTATTCATAATAGCTTGCCTTATTATAGAAAGGTAAGTTTACCAGCACAAAGGTTTGTTACTTATGCTAGGAACAATTTAGTCTACATTCTATGAATAAGATATGTCACACCAAATATAATAAAAATAATTAAAAATATGTATTAGAAATTCCTGATATTTTCTGCTATTTTTAGGTAGACAGTAGAATAGAAAAAAATATTTGAGTAGAGGTGAATTTCAGAGATAAAATAAGGAGAGTATCCAAAATTTACTTTCATCTTCTGAAACAACATAAGGTGAGGACTATATTTGGCCAAACCTTTCTCTTAGTTTCTGACAGGTAAAGCCACTAAAATTAGTGGTGTGCATCAGTGACACAGAGGTTAATTCCACCCTGAATATGTCTGTTTTTATTTCAGTGCTGGAAATACTTGTATGTATCAGGCTTCAGTGATTGAATTTAGTGATCTTTAATGGAGTTTCCTAAGTTCTCTTCAGGTAACAAGAATCTGCAATAAAGTGAAGCTAAGAGTGTTAATATTTCCCCTACTTCATCTCCAGGGAGAAGAGACGCAATAGGACATATTACAACTAGAAATGAGTGAACTGGTTCATCTTATGCAATCCAGTGAAAATCAGAGATCACAGCATGAATGAAGGTCAAGTCTGCAACATCTGCTTGAAAAGTCTGCAGGCAGGAATGACAGCTCAAAGTAGAGTGGCTGCTGCTATGTAGGGAAGTCTGATTTCTTGGCAACCCAAAGTAGTGCACTGTAACACAACTGGGAATACTCCTCTCTTCCTTTTCCCTTTTATGTTTTCCCAGTAATTTTACACCTTAAAATAAAATAAAATAAAATAAAATAATAAAATAAATAAAATAAAAATAAAATAATAAAATAAAATAAAATAAAATAAAAGAAGAAAATGGATAAGAAAAAGATAAAGAAACACTCAATCTCTGAGGTTTTAAAGTGCTCTTGGCACTTCTTAATCATGCATGGAGAAAACACAAGTACTCCTTTAGAGTGCAGGAAGGTCACTGCTCCAAAAGCATGGACTTTTGCACTAGACTGGTACCTCAGCAGCCCCAAAGGAACACTGATAGTAAAGGAAAAGAGATGTGAGGGAGGAGGATAATTGCATCTGCTTTTCTCTACTCCTATGGTGTTGGAGATGTTGGAAGCTGGCCACAGAGACAATGCTAATTACAGCAGCCCATGCTTCTCCGGCAGACTTGCCCCCAAGCTATTACCTGGGTGCAGGTGAAGTATTTTTTTTTTAAGTGAACATTTCAAATTAATCTCTGAAAGTTAGATTCTTCATCAAAAGGAAGAAGTCTAAATGCTTCCTTCACAAGGGTTCTTCATTGATTGCCACAAGTACCAGTATTTTATCAGTCCATGCCTGCAAGAGTCTCAGCTGAGAATCAGAAAATTACATCTATGAAAATTAGACTCTAAACCTCAGAAGCTTAAACCTGTTTATGAAAAATGCTTGTGTCTGGATTACCCTCTTGTGAAGTCACTTCACAAGACTGTGGAATTTTATGTGCCTCTTTTCACTAAATTGCAATTTTAAAGAATCTGAATACAGGTATAATTTGCTTGTCAAAGTGAAGAGTATGTAAAACAGCAACAATGATGCTCTGAAAAAAATAGTTCTCAATATTCTTCATTTTAGACTTTCTGCATAGATAGATGGATTCTATGATATAAACTTGGACTTCTCAACTGTACATTATAGAAACTAAAATGTTAAGATACCTCTAAGAACTTGATATCCATAGGACTTCTGTAAGTTTAAAACCCATAAACTACAGGCTCAGAGCAGAGATGTTCTTTGCTTTAAATGTGTTTATTCTCAGAATAATGTGAGTATGACGACATTCTGCATTGCAGTGTACACATATCTATGACTATAAAATTACCTCTTTCAGTTACAATGTCATGATCTGAAAAACAGTCAAATCTATAAAAGCTCAAAGTGATCTTCCAGGGACAAAATCATTTGGTTCAAAGCACAAAACCAGAGCATTCCTCAGAATTTGTTTCTGCTGATATGGAATGGAGCTCATCTTTGGAGGAAAAAGCAAATAAATCCTGTATTTGCCTTTAAACATTTCTTTTCATCAGAAAATCCTGGCTCACCATTTCCCATCCACTCCATAGCTGCTGTTTCAGTAGGAATTGTGTACTTCAGGGGACAATGAACATCACAACCCTGAAACCTCATTCCATCTTCTCTTTGGCAGCTTGCTTTGGAAATCATTGTCTAAATGACACCTTTACTTCTCACAGTTGCAACTGGAGAGTTACAAAAAGCTGACTACTTCTTGCCACTCTTGTGAGCTTTCCAAAGTGAGTCACGGAAGTAATCTAGAAGCTCATTTATGGTTTTGTTACACATTTTCACTGTGTCAATATTGTAGAAAAAGAAGATAAGCTAAGAGTTTTAATAACAAACCTTGTGTCCCATGGTACACTTTTAAACAACATTTATACAGATTTTTCTCTCATTATTATCCATATATTCTACCTGTCTCTTACTGCAACAATACAAAAAGAAAAATTCCCGCAGTGGTGTGATGAAGTTTTATGTAATCTGAGTTTTTCAAAGGCAAGAAATTTTTAAATGTACGTGCCCACACTCCATAAGTACAAATACCAAGTCAGCTATTCATTTAAAATTTATCACTTCTAAGTTTTATCTGTAGTTACACTGTACTTAAAATCAGTAACTAGCAGATTTTAAAGTACTTAGTTTCATACCTTAACCCATCTCTATACAAAATATAAACTTACTAGAGTTCAATACTAGCCTTAGATACCAGGATGCCTGAGTCTTAAAATGAAGCAGTTCATCTACCTGATTTTCCTTAATAGAAATGAACACAAAAAACATACCATTAGTAGCAACTATCACAGATTTGGAGAAGAAAGTCACTACCTATACTTGTTTAGCTTTGTCAGGACTGAACGGCATGATGTTGTTATTTTGACACAGGGATATTTATTCTCTTAGGAAAGAAAAATCTTGTTATTAAAAGAAAAGGGGGGGTTGGAGGGAGGGAGGATATTAGAAGAAAAGTCAACTGTTGTCAAAAGATCTTGAATCTGATGTAAATTTGAAAATCTCTGTTGTGACTAGCTGAGCTTGCTAATAGGAATTATGTTTCACCCTGAAATATTTTGTAATATTCAAAATCAGAACACACATTTGTATAAATCTTTAAGGGCTGTGGCCATTTAATAAAATCCTAAAACCACTTTTATGCAATTGATTGTCACCAAAGAGAATAGATATTGAATTGAACAGGCTGAGAACCTGTAGGGTTTTTTTTTTTTTTTTTTTTTTTTGGTGTTTAGGGCACGTAGAAGAGGAAGATCAGGGCTGTGACTGCTGTCTGAAGGTGCTGACACACATATACCTATACATTACAGAGTAGAGTTGTCAGAAAAAAAAAGGTAGCTATCTGTTCCCTAGCTATTACGTATATTTATAGCCAATAATGTTGCCTTATATTACTGCCCTTGGAGAAGCTCAATGGGAGCTAGCCATAAATCAACATATAAGTTAACCAATTTTATATCTAAAATGCATTTATTAATATTTCTCATTTTAGACCAGTATGGTGTCTCCACAATTTTTTGAGACACTTTTTTGTAATCCACAGCTTTATGAGAACTACTTTAAGTAAACTACTACTGTCCTGAAATAGTGAAGGATTTTAAAATGTTACAAGCAACAGTACAGGTTTGAGTGGCAAGGAAGGATCTCCTAGAACAAAATAATTGCCATAGCATTATCTATATGGCAGCATGAAGTATACTTGCACACAAGTCATGAAGGTTTTTGGGCTTTGCATATTTATTTAAACCCAGGTGGCTTAAGTCTGGATTTCCAAAACAATAATGCAAAAGGAAGGCGGGATTTTACTATCTCTCAATTGCAAACATATTTCCATTTCTTTAAGCTTGAAACTAAAATTGAAATTTATATTTTACTAAATAATTCAGCATCAGGCTATCACTTCACCTATATTAATGAGTTACCCATTTCACTGCATTTTAAACATTTTTCATAGAGTGACTTGAATCTAAGCCATGTAAGAAAAAACACCCACACAAAAAAACCTTAGATATCAATACAGTGGTAATTAGAAAACATGGAGGGGCTGGATATTGCTAACTCATTTCCAAAATGAATGCAATTTTGAAATTGGAATCACTCAAAAGACTGAAAAAACTATCCTCTACCTTTAAATATAGTTTTTTCTTTGTGACTAAATGTATAAATGACTGACATTTAAATTTAAACATAGTGAGTAAAATTCAGTTTCAATCTCTGTTGACTGAAGTGAGAAGTGTGTGCTTACACTCGAGGAGAATTTGATCCAAAATACACAGGAGACAACTGTTTTCCCAGGCAGGTGTAATGTCTTGCAAAATTTAATTTGATTTTCATTGTAAGCAAATCTACAATTTTCTTCTTGCTATATTAAACCTCTTGGGCCATGGCTACAACATGAATGCTTTAGGCAGACTTTATTCAGGGCTTTTCAGGTAATCAGCTTGGAAAAAAAAAAGTCGTACTTGTTTATTTTAACTGCAGTCAGTAATTAATGATCTTGTGTTCATGGCAAGGGAGAAAAATGAAGGTTATTTTTGAAACTTTTACTGTTTACTTAACAATGGAGTAGATTTCTCTTTCTCCATGGACTCTACTTGTGTCAAGGCTGTCCCTATTTTCCAGAATTACTGGGATCTCACTTCCATAATGTGCAATAAACACATTAGCACCCTTTCACAAAGTGTTTCGTGGTGCTTCTTTGCCACAAAATCTAAAGGGAATAGCAGAAAACCCTGCAAGAGAGCAACTTGAACACCATATGTCTGTAACATTTTTGGAACAGACTTTGATTTTTTTGATTTAGGATGATGAAAAATAAAAGTGAATCCTCAACTGAACCTGGTTAAATGTTTCAAGCAGCCAAATATTTGGGATGTTTTAGCTCTGAAGTTTTAGTAAGCTTATTTTATATATGTGTGTGTGTGTAGGTGTGGGTATACATACATACATACATACACACACACGTTTCTGCTCCAATTCTGAAACCTAAATCTAATTCCAAGGAGTTTTCTGGAAATCACATCACTTAGATTAGCTTCCTTTCAGTTAATATTTTAAAAGCAACATATTAAAATGCACCCAACAAAAATAAAAGCTATTCAATGCCTTTCTTACATAGTGGTCCTTCAAAAAGTCACAGACTTCAGGTAGAAAATCATGTGGAATTAGTGGAGAACCAGGATGTTGCAGCAGGGATTCTGCAGCCGTTATAACTAATTCAATGTGCTGCTAGGATTAAAGGAGAGGAAAGAAGAGGATTTTTTTCAGTTATGCAGGGTGTTTTGCATCCTGTTTCTCACTTCTAAATTCTGTCCAACATGTAGGAGCACGTCAGACCTGTGCACTCCTGAGCTATTGTGCTGTGCTCAGCAGGGAACACAGGAGGCTTGGAGTCCTCCCATCCCCCAGGACACCAAGTGAGGAGGAGCGAAAGCTGAGCATTTTGCTCTATCACCTCCCCTTACCCAACTCCCCCTCCAAAACAAAACAAAGCAAACAAACAAACAAACAATAACAACAACAACAAAAAAAACCACCACAGGTGAGCAGGGTTAGATGCTGAACTCTTACTTTTGACAGGCTGAAGTGCTACCTCATGAACGGAGGATGTCTTATGTCTTGTGAAAACAGAGTAGTATATTCTGACCTCATAGAGTATACCTCTGTCTAGCAGATATAGTGAAAACATTATGTTTTGACCATAACTGAAATTTCTGCTCAGAGATACATATTTAGACAAATGGGTTCAGTTGTCTTATTCTGTGCATTAAGATTAATTCAATAGAATGTAAGACTTTAATAGATACCAAGTCCTTCCCGCTTCCTTCCATTTCCCTCACCAGTGTCCTCCATCCTACAATAATGTACCATATATGCCACAGCCCACATCAGTTTCTTTTACTGCAAATGAACTGTACTGCAAATCATTTTTTTTCCTGAAAACACTAATGCAGTAACAGTGACATGATCTGTTACTTTAAGGTCTCATGTGAAATCATAACAAAAACCTCTCTTACAGGAAAAGTCTTCTTAGTGATGTTTTTAGAGTTATGTACAAACAAACAAACAAAAAAACAAACAGTAATGCATTGTAATTATCTCATCTCTGTTTTAATCATCAGTTCCTCATGGACTCACTGCAGGTTGTAGAACGCAGTCCTGCTATTTATCTTATTTTAGCAATCTCACAAAACTACAAGAAAGTTGTATGGCTCTTCTCAGATCACTCTACTTATAGTTGAAATTGCTTGAAAGCTTGAAAACTTATTATAGATGGGAACACAATCTTTTTCAGGAAAGGAAGTGAGTTAGAATATAAGCTGAGAAATAATATTAGCAATTTTGCTTAAAATTCATTGGCAGTAGGATGCTATATGTGATGTATTTAGTCCCAACTTCAGTCCTGTGAAATGGCCAAGAGAGCAAAACCTCATGTTTGCTGTTTTTCTGGCTTGAGTGAAGATGTGGATTACAATTTACCATTACCAAACCTGTGAACATAAGCCTCCAGTTTGAACTGCATCGGAAATAAAAGCACTAGGTAACTTTGGCAAATAGTGGAGATCATGCTGTAACCACTTCTGTCTTTCACAGTTCTCTCCCTATATCACAAGATTATTTTAAATTAACTCTGCCATAAATTAAGCAAATTATGGTGAGGCATAGAAATTATGTTAGAGTTCAAGAAAAATTAAGAGAAAGTGAAAAGATCAGATAGCAACTGAAAGAGTCTAGTGCAGATATGAGATTTTCTTTCTGAAAGCTGCAAAATATAAGAAACAGTGGATGGTACAGAGCAGAGTGTATTTTAGAAAACCTAAATGGATTATGAAAGATATGGTGTCAACAGATGTATTAACTAGTCTGTAAGTACTGGATTGCTCAGCTTTGGAAAGATAGCATTGCTGCTGGGCATGCAGATATAAGATGCCAGAAGCTTTAATTTTTTAAACCAAAACTATGATAGCTAAAATAAGCATGCGGAAGTTCTGAGCATGGGTCTATTTTAAATGTTTAAATATCTTAGCAGACCATCAAGATGCCTTAAAACTTTCAGCTAAGAGAAGGAAAAGCCCTTAATCAGCAAAATGCAAATCAACAGTCATTCCAGAAGATTTTAGACATCTAAGTAACGCTCATTAAGGTAAACTGAAATCAAGACCACTAGAAACCAGTAATTTTGTTTTTATTGCTGATCTCTTTTCCACCAGCTGCAAATTTTCCCTTAACTTGATTGCACTAAGCAGAATGTTGCAATTATTATTATTATTATTTTTTAAATAGTTGGTCAAAAACCATCCCTTAGCTTATGCTTCTCACTCTGAAGTCAGCTTCTGTTTTCAGAGGCTTTTTCCTTGTGAAACACAGATATTAAAATATTCACATGACATTATAGGTCTTCCACAAAGATACTGTAAGGGGAGAAGTGATGATAACAATGGTGCAATCATGGGTTACAAAATGTGAATACCTCAATTGGTCTTCTGGAGCAGAAAGATGAGCCTGTTTTAAGTAATGTCACTTCTAATATTTTATGGAAGTGAAGAACAACTGAACAGCTTATTTCCCACAGGTATTTTCAAAGCTTTAGACACTGCCATTTGAACCATTCTTTAATTATTCCCGGCACAGACTTCAGAAAGCTCTGTGCAATCAAAAGTGAGAATTCTAACTGAATTTTGACTTAGTCCTATGGTAGTAAATATGATGCTCATAAAATGCAAGGGTCAACTTTATGCCATATGTAATGAATATGCAGATACTAAATATTACTAGAGTTCACTGCTTTTGCCATTGTGAAGATCCTGCACAGTGAAGTGCTGAATGATCTCTCTTCTCATTGAAATAGATGGGTGTTGTAGCTGCTCCATGCCTTGTGAAATCAGGATTTCAGCTCTGGCTTGGTCTGGTATGACAGAGCTAGGCCAGCCCACAAATGTTGGGTTGGGGTCTCTCTTTTGAGACAAGTTTTTATCTCCAGTGAAAATCTAGAGAACATGTATGGGGGCTGCTATTCCACATACAAGATGTGCGAATTAGTTTTTCATCTCATCTTTTGCAGAGCACAAAGGCTTGCAGTTTTTCCTTTGAAGAGTAAAGAAACATTTCTGGTGAATAAAAGACAATTCTCAATATGCATTTCTTAGGTTTTGAGTTGGCAGAGCATTTATACATACAAAAGTCACATCTTTAATATAAACCTCAATGATTTAATGAATTTAATGTAAATACTTTTCTAAATACAGATGTTTTCTTGAATTAATATCTCAATTGGCCAAAGTAATTAAACAATACTGTAAATACGGTCTTGGATTCTGGAAATTCTTTCAGCTTTTACAATGCACTAACTAATTACAACAACAGATATATGTATCATTTTAAAGGAGGGAAATTAGTGTTTTTTCTAAACAGCAGAATAATGTAATATAATAGAAAAAATTCTTTTATTTCTGTTGAACAAATAAACCATAATAAAAAGTAAAATGTAAGTCACATAAGGAAACAAACAAACATCTTTACTCGACCTAATCCTTACGTTTTCTAGAACAGCTCTGGCAAAGCATTGCTACAGAATCTAAACCTGACCCCAAATCAACTTGCCTGGCAACAAGCTTGAAAAACATCAGTGATATGGGAAATCACTGGAGGAGCTGTAGTGGGATGCTTCTTAATAATAACGTAACATTCTCAAGTTAGCCTTCTCTTTAATGCATTTCTTGTTGACATTTTTCCTTCCTCCTGGTTTTCATTCATTCCCTTCCTTATAATAGGAAGATCACGCTTCATCTCTACATGGAAAATTTTCGGCATCTCTCTCAAATCCCCTTTATTTGCCTTTGTTAGGTTGTACTACCTATATCCTCCATTGACCCTTGTCTCACTGCACCCGTTCTGCCCTTTTCTAATGTGCTCCGTCAGCCTCTAAGTTGACAGCACAGGTAGCCCTCAACTTCCTGAGCACTGCCTCCAGCCAGTGGTCCCTAGTCATAATTTGCATCAGCTGCTGGCAGATTAGGAGGCTTCACTGTACAACTAATGAGCCAGAAAATGAAGCTTTAGCTAAAGCTAAGTCCAGCATTCTTAGCTGGCACTAAGAATAGCAGTATGGTGTGACCAGTGAGAAAGACTACTGCTTGGTCAGTAAGGAAACTATACCTCATCCCTAAAGCACAAGGATTACATTGTCTCCAAGCTTCCTGTCAGGATTCTCAATTTTCATATCAACCTCTTTGCTCTTCCACATTGAAATTATCAGGCCAAAGATATTTATACAGGCTGTGATTCTGTCATGCATGAAGGGCTGTGGAGAATGAATATCATGTGCCAAAAATGTTGCCTTAACTGTCAACAGCTTCCAGTGCATCCCATGGAAAACAAGCATAAACAGAAACACCGCTGTGCTGGCCTGGGTTGGAAGCCCATAATAATGTCAGACCAGTACTGGCAATACAAAATGAAAGGACAGACAAACTGGAAGAAAGAACAGTGTTCATATATGACAGTAATAGAATTTTACTCTGGAAAGCAGTGTAGACACCTATAACTCTATCTGTCTCCCTACATATATTTGCATGGAGAAGACACCTTCCTTAAAACAGACTGGTGATGGTGTGATGTTAGTAACTAACTAGTTAGTAACTACTAGTTTTTAGTAACATATATTTATTCTATGAATTGATAAAATTTAGTCTTTGGTAGTTTTAAGCCCAGCCTAACACAGGCAAAACTCTTACTAGAGACTGTGGGAATGTGTAACTAAAACACAAACCAGGATTTCAGGATAAGCAAACAAAATAAATCATATGACACATATGCAAACTGTCTCTTGTAACAGGTATATGAAAATGAGTAAGTACATTACCTTAAGTAAGTACATTAAGTAAGTACCTTAAGTAAGTACATTAATTCAGCATTACCAGTGCTGAATCATCTGCCTTAAACAACAGTCTAATTGCCTTTCTTGGCCTCTGATGGCCACATGACAGCTTTTTTCTTTGCACACAGGAAAATGAATAGCACAACAAAGGTCTGTTTTCCTCAGGAAAAAGCTAAAGGACTAAACATAGCTTGTGCTCTAGTTTGCATTGTTTCTCTTTTACATTCTGTTGGTGAGAGATTTGTATGTCAAATTAATTTAAAATCCGTGGCTGGAGTAGCTTGGTGCATGAGAGCTTTTGCTTAGTGTTTCAGTCAGAAGCCAAGATTCATGAACAATCTTTAAAGGCTCCCATTAGGTCAGTCTAGTTCTCCTGTGTGAAAGGACCATCTCTTCAGGCAAGGGCATTTCTAAATAGGATAAAGCATTCTCTGAAGAATGTGTCTGTGCTTTTTATGATTAAATTTTCAGCTATTTTAAAAACTATTTTCTATCTTTAAACAGAAAAGGGACATCTTTAAAGGTACCCTTAAAGAAAATTTATGTTCAACTGATATTTTCCATCAGTGTTTTATATAACATTTGTCCTGTCACTTTCCTTTTTTTGTTCTATAAAATTTAAAATAAATCAGACTGTGCTGTCTGTTCCATTACAGTATATAAGCAATATATTCAGAATTGCATATTAGATATTTGCACTGGATATTTACATTTAACCTTTGTTATACCCCATAATTTTTATGCATTTTAGTAATATTGGATGTGCTGATTATTTCCTCTGAGACTGTTTCAGGCTCCCTGGTTATTTGGAAAGGATACAAGCTGAAAACTATTTTGATAGATTTATTTGATGCAATCATCTACTACAACTTATTCATCTTGGTTTGTCTTTAATTGCTGCCAGGTTTATAATCTGACAAACAGTAGGTTTGTTCTGCTTCTGCTGACAAGTTAACCTTTTTCTTCTGCAGTATTTGACTGTTCCATTGTGCAGATAGAACCTGAATAGTATATTTCCATGGCAAAACTACTGTGATCATTGGTCTACTTTTTTTTTTTTTTTTTTTACCAGGGATGGTGTTTCAGTTAGAGTAGGGGGGGGTTAATTTTATTGATCCATTTTAGGAAAAAATAAAAAAAAGTATTTTCTTTTGATTATTACAATTTTTAATAACAAACAATAATTGGATCTAAACTCAGTGCTCATATAAGTCTTACAGTGATCCAGAATTATACAAGTGAACTGAATTCATCCCTCAAAGCATACATATCACCCACACAAACAAAACACCACAGGTACTGGTCCTACATTTGAGGATAGAAACCAACCATTCCGTTTCCAACCCAAGCAAATGATCAGCATGTAAAATGAACAGCTCCAAACAAACTGAGGATTGTAAGCATGAAAATGAGCAGAAATGAGGGATTAAATGAAATTTTTACAGAACACCAATCCAAATGGATTATCATAGCTCTATGGCTCTACTTCATGAATTGCAATATGTTCTCCTACTAAGTGAACGTGGTAGGTACACTTTCCTGGCAGCACACTGTTAATGAGAACAACGCTGTTGCTCCTTCTAACTCATGTTTGTAAAGAGAACAACTAATGGTCTTTCTGATATGCAGAGGAGAGTGAGGAATCCACTCCTGATGTTTTCTCTCCAGCTTTTCTACAATGGTGCAGCTGTGTTCAGAATCTTACATGGCCACCTAACTTCACAGGCCAGGCAAACACTGTTTTGTTCTGTATGCACGATGGTTTCTATTGCAATGCAGAAGTATATTACTGCATTAAAAAAGATCACCAATTAAAGAAAAAAAGTCTTCATATAAAAAGTAACTGTCCCTTGTTTGTGACACAGATAAGCAGTCCTTTGTGCATGTCTCTTAAGGGGCATGCACAAAGATAACTATCACATTTAATGTAATCCAGCAAATATACCACACCATGAAGTAGGTATACTGCATAAATGAAGATGGAATGGGACTGTAAAGGCATCTTACTTTTGAGAATATCTTGTAGAATTCATCATTTGAAGAATAAAACTGTAATACAACAGGCTAACTTTCAAGTAGTTTGGAAACGTTTTGTAAAGACAAATTGTGGCACCACCTGTATTGTGCTGTGCTGAGTTCTTAACATATGCTGTGATTATTAGACTGCATCCATCACTCAAACTTTAGAATTTCCTCCTTAGTTCCAGTCTATTTATAGTATTGATGCAATTAGTCTGATATCCAGCTGCTCCTTAGGCAGGTTAGTTCCATCTGAGAAATTAGATGATGAAAATAACCCCCAGGCAGCTCTGCTCCCACTGCTACTATTTCTTATCTGGGAAGTCTAACTTCCCTGCTCAGCTCAGCACAACACCAGCTCCCTTTCCTGCTTGGGCAGGTGCCTCAGAGCTGCTGGTCTCAATGGCTGTTTACCTGTTTCACTGAGGCAGGGACTGTCTTGCCCCAGTCTCCAGACTTGGTCAGTACTGGTCTGTCAGAACTGCAGCCAGAAGCTTCACAAGGAAAGTTTGGTCCCCTGTCTAGACTGACTGAAGACTGATCTGTCCTCATCACTTTATGTTTTGTAGTAGGTTCTTGATCTAAAGAATGTAAAAGATGCTGCATGCTCTTTCAATAGCAAAAAGTGATTTCTTAGTTATTAAGAACCACTTGAGAAATTTTCATCCTTTGTAGCAACAGGAATCCTTATATGTTCAGCAATCTGATTATTTAAATGGCTAAAATTTTGATTTTTCTGGAAGTTCTTTGGCTTGATGCCTCAAACCCTGTAATTTCTAACTCCCTGTTAGCTTGAAACACGTTTTAACAGTAGCAAATACAAAGACAAACACTGAATAGTGTTGTTTTTATCCTATTGGTAAGTCCTACTCTACATATGTGCTTAACAGTAGCTTGGATTTCTTTCCTTACCATGACCTAGTTCTTACCCACAGATAAGTACACACAACTAGAACAATATAAATGTCACTTTTTACAGATAATAAGATCAATTATTGTCAACCCTTTCTCCAATTTCAACTAATTTCTGGAAGGTATCAAGAGCTATCTGGAGGATATATTTGACATAAGGTGATGATGGCAGTTTAGTGGACTATCTTCAAACAAAAGCTTTCTCTCTGGATTTCTGTAAGCGAAGAGAAAAAGAACCAAGAACCCAGGATATTCAAAAAAGAATCAAGAATTATTTGTAGGATGTATTAAATAAAAATGCTAAGAAAGTCCAGTAGCTTTCTACAAGAATTTTCATGTCTGTTCAGTGACAATTTCACTACCTACCTCACTGGTATTTTACTTTACAACATTAATGTGTCATTAGCTCTTCTGCAAAGCATTCCTGATCTGACAGTTCACAAATGTTGTCAGGTCTGTAAATACTTTCACCCTTACAACTAGCCTCTCTTAATTCATCATCAGCAAAGTGTCCTCCTTTGAACTTCTGATTCAGACGTATCACAGTGAATTGAAGAGAGTGGAAACTGAATGACTTCTATCAACAAAAAGTAATTAAACCAAGAGAAGGAATAGGAAACCAAATAAATGTTCCCTCCTCCCCCCCACGATCCTTAAGTTTTCTGTACGATTTTGGTGCAATGGCAGGAATCTCTCTCAAGACCAATATTTTCTTATAACTGAAAAAATAAAATGATGAAAACCCTTATTTAATCTGCAGATGGCTAAAATATCATCAAGACTTAAGCTGTAAATTGTTCTTATGAGCCTCTTACTACCTGCTGACAGATTGTGTAGCACAAACACATAGCCCATCTTCTTCTCTGTGTATATTTTATTTATTTGCACTATAAATCTTTTATTGTGGAAAAAAATGTTAATTTGAAATATCTTTCATTTCTTTATTATGCTTATTGACCAAAATCTATCATTAGTTTCTATTGAAGCACTGCTGCTCATGTTGAATACATCCATAATTTTTTGCTTTTGAATTGGAAAATTGTGAGTAATTCCTGCCTCAATAATTTACAGCATTCTGAAGACCGTAGTCATGACACTGGAAAAATATAAGATCCCACTCTTCTCACTGTATATAAAATAGCACTGCCTTTGCTGACTGGTCAACAACCACAACAATAACAGAAAAAAAAAAACACTGAAAATTTAATAGGAAAATTTCATATATACTTGATCCTTACTCCTCTTCTGCCCTTCCAGTGGCCTTAGTGAGCCATGAGAATGCTTCAGTTTTCTTCCTTTGCATTTTGCATTTGCAAATTCTATTCATACACAGATCTATAGATGACAGCAAAACTTATATGCAGCATAAATCTTTTAAAAAAAAATCTAGTAAAAATTAGTGGTTAGAAAATATTCATTGTCTTGCCTACTTGGTCTTTACAATTATTAAAAGCCAAACAGACATGACAGTTTGCAAATAACATTTGGAACATGGGTTGATAAAAATAACAACAATATCTTGTAGCCTTCATAACTTTTCTTTAGTTCTGAAACTGATGCAGAAAATATAGGAGATTCTGGAAGAGAAACATCCTAAGACCTGTTCTATTTCCCTGTATTTCTGTCCCTCACATTATCTATTTATGTATTTTTTAAAACTGCAAACTTTTTCTTTTAGAAGGATACTTTAAATTATATAACACTCTAGTCAACATCATTATTGCAATACAGTAGAGAAAGTGGAATACAGTTTATGATAATATATTCTATGATACTCAGACCTACTCCCGTCTGAATGTAATGACTGATTTAAGAATCAAAAAAGTAGAAGAGTAGAAAAAAAAAATGAAGCAGAATTGTCAAGGAAAGAACATATAAAAAGCAGTACCTTCTGAAAAACACATCTGTGCCACTTGCCACTCTCATAATTGTGTAGGGAACCAGTTTCCCTGACTGATTTCATATGCTTCAGTGAGCAAACCAGCTGGTCTCTCTGCTTCCTTTTGTTTCTCCATAAGCTAGGGATACTATTACTTGAAAGCCTTATAGACAGGAAGTGTAATGTTTAAAGTGTATGAATTGAGTTATACAATATTAATAGAATTATTAATAATTTATACCACACTCCTCAGACCACCATCTGAAATCAGAATCTAGTTGTTCCTGCTACTTCACATAGAAATAAAGGGAGTCAGAGTTCAGAGTCTAAAGAGCCTAGACAATTTGTAAGCAGAAACGCAAACAGGAAAAGGTGGACAGTGGGAAAACAATATTGTATTTACAGCACCAAAACAAATATTAGAACTGCATTTCAATCTATCTTTACTGATATTCTATTAAAAATATCTTGTCATTTGATTTCTTGGCTAACAGCCAACACCTGTTTTGAGCCACAAACCTGTCCCCCAAAGTGTCTCTTGGATTTATCTTGGGTCCCTAAATTTCTTTTGATTGCACCTTGCTTTCGTCTTGCCAGTCCCTGTATATCTGACAGCTGTTTGTTGTTACAGCCATTCACCCCCTTAACAGTCACACAATTTAATTGTAACTAGCTCTCATTTATCCTGTGGCTTGGCTGTGGATATTAGCTCAGATTTCTTACACCAAGAAAGATTTTAAGTTAGTCAGAGTCCTGGGGTTAGAGTCAATTTATATGACTTCTAATATGATCCATATACTTCTTTAACATTTATGCCCTAGGCACACATAAACATTGCTAACATACTCTTTTTCATTTGCTGCTTTATTAGAGCTCTGAAAAGCAAGAGCTCAATATGAAATGGGAATCCCACTGGTAGTAGCAAATCTTTCATATAGATACTTCAGACACTCCAGAGTCCCACATTATGGGATACACTTTATGGAATATGTCCACATGAAATACAAGAAATATTCACTAATATGTATGGCTTTTCAGTAATTTAATTTATTATTATTATTATTATTTTATTTATTTTTAATTCTTGAATGCTAAGTAACTTGCTCATACATAAACAACTTCTTAGACCTTGCATAACCCACAACAGCTCCTGTGAGGGAGGAAAACCTGCCTTGAAATGGCAAGAATTGAATGGATGGATCCCATATGACATGCTAGCATAAAGTAGAGCTTAGTGTGGGTCAAAGGAATAGGCACTGTACATGGCTCGCTGATTCTTTAAGCATCAGTGATCTCAGACAGAAGCAATCTGTTTTTTCACCTGTTAGTTACTACCTCCTGATTAGTAGGACTCAGGTGCTTAAAAAAATTCATGCTGCAGCAGATTGTCACCGAAAATTGGAGCCTGCAAAATTTTAGCTAACCATATATGCCAATTCTGTGTTCTCTTTAATCTTCTTTCTTACAAGCATGAGTACAGGATATATTGAATATTTTCCTTCAGTGGTCAGAAATTTATCTCCATACACATACCATCTACATATACTAATACACCTGAAGCCCCAGTATTGCCAGACTTTGTTTACAAACACTGTACAAGTAACTTAACTGATATAAGCAGGGACTTCACACTAAACTAAAGAGTTCACACTCGAACTCTTTCTGGCTAGTATGCGTGGTTTTGCCCCATAGTCATTTCCTTTCCCTATTTGGTAGAAAGGGAATAAAGTTTCTTAGTTTTAAGTCAGCTGAATTGTGCCTCAATTGCCTAATGTAAAATAACACTCATTGCTCTTCATATGGTGACTCTTTCACAGAATCACAGAATCACAGAATTGTAGGGGTTGGAAGAGACCTCAAGAGATCATCAAATCCAACCCCCCTGCCAAAGGAGGTTCCCTAGAGCAGATTGCCCAGGTAGGTGTCCAGACGGACCTTGAATATCTCCAGAGAAGGAGACTCCACAGGTTCCCTGGGCAGGCTGTTCCAGTGCTCCGTCACCCTCACAGTGAAGTTCTTTCTCATGTTGGTGCGGAACTTCCTGTGATCTATTTTTTGGACATTGCTCCTTGTCCTATCCCCACAAACCATTCAAAAGAGGTTGGCCAAATCCCTTTGTCTCCCACACTTAAGATACTTGCAAACATAAATAAGATCCCCTCTCAGTCTTCTCTTCTCAAGGCTGAACAGACCCAGGTCTCTCAGTCTTTTCTCATAGGGAAGATGCTCCAGGCCCTCTATCATCTTTGTTGCCCTCCGCTGGACTCTTTCCAGGAGACCCCTGTCTTGTTTGTACCAGAGAGCCCAGAACTGGACACTGCACTCCAGGGTCTGACTCCAGGTCTGACCAGGGCAGAGTAGAGGGGGAGGATCACCTCCCTTGACCTGCTAGCCAAGCTCCTTTTTATGCATGCCAGGTAGCATCAATCTATAAAAAACCTAGGTAGTTTTTAGGTAGCATCAATCTATACCCAACATCTGAAATGCAATAGAAGGACTGTAAATGGGCAAAAAGGAGGGGAATGGGTCAGTTCTTTTCTTCAGAGAAAGTGAAAAGCAAATGTTTAATGGTCATGGCCTTCACCTTATACATGATCTTTAATAACTAGTGAGTTCTATAACTATTTTAGTGAGGCATCTATGGGTAATGCTATAAAATATGAACCAAAATTTCAGCAGCTTCAGAAAGAGCAGATCCAAAAATAACCCACAAAGTTTTAGAATCCAAGCATGACATGCAGACTTTTTTAAAGGATGAATGATAATCTTTCAACAAATCTTGTCTGTGAAAAAATTGTTACTGATTAAACAACTGAAAATCTTAATGGAGCTCACCACTTAATAGAAACTTGAAGTTAACAAGAAAGGAAGAAGGGGAACTGACTTAAAGTTCAGTTGAGTAAATACTGCCACCAATACTGTTTAATATCTTAATTAATCTATTAATACTAATATTGATATTAAGAGATTAGTTAATATCTTAATTAATCTTCTGGATGTTTGAACACCCTCAGCAACTTTGTTGACAACAGGAAATTAAGAGGAATGGTTGATATATCAAAATGGTGTACTGCCATTGAGAGGGACCTCAGTAGACTGGAGAAATGGGCAGACATAAAGTTCAGCAAAGGGAATTGTGAAGTCCTGCACTGGGGGAAGCACAACGCCTGACACTAAACATTCTGGGGGCTACCCAGCAGCAGAGCAGCTTGCCAGGAAAGACCCTGGAGGTCTAGAGGGACATCAAGCTGATGTTGAGCCAGCAATGACCTTTTGCAGCAAAAAAGGCCAAAAGCATCTTGGGCTGCTGTAGGAGGAAAGCGGACAGCAGGTCAAGGGAAGTGATCCTTCCCTCAGCTCAGCACTGGTGAGGCCATATCTGGGGTGCTGGGTCCAGTTGTGAGCTCCCCACTACAAAAAGAGATGGAACTACTGGGGAAACCACTGAAGAGACATGAAGATAGTTAAGAGACTAGAGCACCTCTCCTATGAGGAAACATTGAGGCTGGGACAGTTCAGCCTGGAGAAGAGAAGGCTTAGGGAGGATTTTATCAATGTATATAGATACCTGAAAGGCATACATGAGAAGAAACTTGTCTCTTACCCAATGTTGCTTAGTGACAGGACAAGAGGCAGAATCCATTGAGATACAGGATATTTTATTTAAAATTAGGAAAAAAACTTTGGCTTATATGTGGAACATGTTGCCTAAAGAAGTTGTGGATCCTCCATCCCCAGAAGTATTCAAAACCTAACTACATATGGACCCAAGAAACCTGCTACGGCTCACCCTGATTGAGCAGAAGAGTTGGACTAGCTGATTTTCAGATTCCTTATGACTTAGCTATTATGTAAAAAGCAAAAAGTTTTCCTGTATTTCTAATTGTAGGTGCTTACTCTGTGAAATATCTCCATTTCATCAACCTGATTGGGTTGCAGAGGGTGTGGAGAACATTCAGGTTTTGAAGCAGCTGCCACAGATCTGCATAGATGTAAATCGTGTTGTGATAAAGGTGTGAGTGTGATAAGAACTCTTCTGTGCCATTGCAGTGAATGTTTTCTGTAGTAAACCACAGGGATCATCTGTTGTTGATGTGAAAACTGTCTAGCACAGTAAGAGCAGTTTCAACACATCATTTGAAGACATCAGAAAAACTTCAGGCCATGTAGCTTCCTCCCCTTCCCCTTTTTCTTTCCCATCTTTGAGTCCATGTTAACTTTGGGAACATGCTGAGTATGCAAAATTTAGCTTGCTGTATCCTTTTCCAGAGCTCATTGATTGTATGTCATCATCTCACTGGATAAAGAAACAAAACATCCTGAAATGATGGAGAAAGCTCTGCAAGACAAAATGTCTTGGAATAAAGAGCAGCCCATAATGCTGTGGAACAACCTCAGAGGTTTACCCATGGCGAATTTTTGCAATGAAGAAATTTCTCTGGTAGGCCATGGTGGAAAGACCAGTACAGGACCAATGCTTTGACTGAGGTACAGGCAGTGGATGTCAAAAGTGTAGGGTTGCTTCACAATGAATTAGTCTGGTGGCTTGTTGCTACCACTGCAAAATGCTTGACTGTAGATATAGGTACAAAACAAAATTCATGTTTGGAAACTCAGGTATTAAGTGTCACAAAATCACTAAAACCAAATCAAGATGTGAACTGCAAAATCCATCCTGAAGGCACATTGGCACATTATGACATATTAACCTCTGTAATGGTTTGACTTCAGGACTCATATTAGCTGAAAGCTAGCTTGGATGCATCAGCATGAGTTGAATCAGCTTTTTATTACGGCATGAAATGTTTAGCAGGAATAATGGCTAGCTGTAAGTCTTTGAAACAGAAAAATGGATGGCATCACAAAAGAAAAATAAAAAATGCCCACGTGCTGCACTGTAGTATATTCTTTCAGCTTGCCATTCCCAAACTGTTCCTTAATAGTTGATTATGCTTAAAGAAAATTAAAAACAAACAAAAAACTATTTTGCTGGAGATCCTTTAAAGGAAGCAAAACATAGGTGTCACGCTACTTGTGAAAAGCTCTATGCCATTACTCCCTTGCATTCCCTGTACTGAAACTCCTGACATTTCAAGTCTGTCTGTTAGTACCAGAGTTCTAGTTTCTATGTCACTGAACCTGGACAATGAGGAGGACTTGGATATAGTCTTCATTGTAGAAGGGCTTTGCATTTGAAACAATTATCAGAGGTTTTTTGTTTTGTTTTGTTTTGTTTTGTTTTTATTTTGTTTTGTTTCTCAGAAGAGTTCCTGCTTTTCACCAGACCTTTTAAAATCTCAACACGTTATTGTGGTAGAGAATGACTGACAAGTTTGGTTGTGGGGATTACAGCCATTATATGTACATGACAAATCAAACCCACTTAACTAACTAACTAAATAAACAAATCCAAGAGTCTAAATGAAAGCTGGGTTCTAGTTACCATTCTCTTCTGCAATAGTCTCTCCCTTTTCTCTCAATTTAAAGGATCTCATCTCACCCTCAGGTATTTAAAATAATAAGTCTGAACTTTCATAAGGGAGCCATGAGTGGAACTGTTGTATTTATTTTTCCAAAGTGTAAGGACAATTTAGAGACAACATCAGGCAGAAATTAAAATAATAATAATAAAAAAAATCAATAGTTCTGCAGAAAGCTTAAAGGAGTTAAGTTGTGGATTTTATGTTACTTACACTTATAAGTTTTTCTCTTACTGCCAAAGAGATGTTAGGAATTTATATCGCTCAGTTTTGAAAAAAATTAAAGTAATTATTAATCATGTACTTTTAAGCAAACAAGAAAAAAATCTGGTGAAGCAGGATTTTAGTTCTGCTTTTCTGCTTTTTCTTTTTTTTTTTTTTTTATTTTTATTTTCACCAAGAACCTTTTATACCACAAAATGGTGGCATTATTATTCATATAAAAATAAGTTATGATTGTGGGATGCAGACCCACTATGATAAGTACTGCACGTTTTCACATATTTACTCTGATGAATTTAAGTGTGGGTCAGTTCAGAGCCATAGCATCTCTGTTGTTCTTTTGTCTGAGTATTAAAAATGGAGCATCACTCAGGGCCTAAAAGAGGGGAAATGCAATTTCTTCTTCACAATAGCTCTCTTCTTCTTCACTAAGACTGCAAAACACAGACTCTTTCTGGAGGTGAAAAGCAATATACAAATTTTAAATAACATGATTTCAGTGTATCACCAATGGATGAAAACAATATCGGGTCTTTCAGTTTATAAGCAAGAAAACTAGACTGTGACAGCTGCAAAAATACCTTTCCTCCCATGATATTAGTAATATAAAAAGAGCTTTTGAGGTTTCATGATACCAATGGAACAGCAACCTCAAAATTTAATTTGAAATCCTACCAAAGTCACATTTTATTGTCACTTTCATTAACAAACAGAAAGCCTCTAGATTGAGTTAGTGTGGCGAAGGGCTATAAAACATCATCTGATTATTAAATTTAAAAACACATTTCTGATTTTTCTAGAAATGTGCATTGCTCAAGGTTAGTTTTATAAACAAAACCCCAATAAAACTTTCCCTTCTTATCTAAAGTCATGAATCAAATACAAAAGCCAGCTAAATATCCTTATTTTTAGGCATATACTTTGACAACTTTTGACAACAAACATTTAGACTGGTAGTGAGCTTCTAGTAAATCTCCATATTATTTCACTCACTAGACTGGTTCATGAACCAGTCTCGGAGTGTATGAGCTAGACTCCTTTTGGAAAACATTAAATAGGAAGACCTTTTCCCTGTGGTTTCCAAATGAGTTCCAATCCCAAAAAGGGATGCAGGGCTGATGACCTGCATGAAGTCCTCCAGGACATAATATACAATGCATGTGCCAACAGAAGGCCTTTACACCTTCCACAGACAGCACAAATATCTGGAAGTGCTTTGTATATGTACAAGCCAAGCTATAGCAATATATATCCAAAGGTTCCTTTGGCTTTTAGCCAAAAGGCTCCTTTTTCTGATCAATAGCAAAACAGCTGCAGGAGCAAAGGCTTCCAGATATTGTCCAAGTTTTCTTTCTCTCACAAAAGGATGCCCCTGTGTGATAAGGTCTATTTATTCAGTGTGTGCTCCTGGAACTTTTGCCATACTTGCAAGTTAAGATCCAGCATACCTCACCCCCCTTTTTCTGAGCATTCTTCTTTGGCTGCTTGAGTGAGAAGGAAGTTCAAGCCACAGGTACTATGGTGGCACTTGGAGGTAAGAAGGGAGAATCAGAAATAATGGGAGAAAATAAGCAGGAACAAAAATAAGTGATATTACCATGTTGCAGTGGCATGCTGCCATCATCATCTGCAGGAGAAGAAAAGGTGGAGTGATGTTTCTTGGACCTCTTAGGGTTTACAGTCAGGAGAGCAACATTTCTTTGGACAGTTTCAACCATATTCATGACAGATATATTTGATCCATGGGACTGGTGTAAAGTCTGACTGAACTAAAATGTCTGAACTGATGCGCACGTCATATAAATCCACAACCTTAGCAACAATTGCTTTTGCAAGCGGTTCAAAATTAATACACACCTTTTTTTTTTTTTTTTTTTTTTTAATGTAAACATAGCCCTAGAGGAGACAGATCTCAGGACATTATCTCTGCTCTGTAGCCCCATGATTATTATGAAGCATTTTCTTTAGTTATTTTAAATTGCCTATTTGTGCAGGCAGAAAAGACAGAAGCTAAATACAAAAATAACTTTGAAAAGTTACACATTTTTTTTCATTGTCCCAAATATAATTGTATATGGTGTTTTAAACAATAATGGTGTGTTAAACAATATGTATAGTATGTATGCTCATTTGCATGTGTAAATTGTTTCCATCTTAAAAAGCTTAAGTCAATTCTAATTTTAATACTCACAAATTAATTTTTTTTTGAATACCGGGTGGAAAAACAACAATCAGTAAATTAATAAAATTTCATAATTAGCAATGCATTAATTCTTAATTTATCGGAGCTATTTTTATTCATTTTGGATAGCTAGATCTCAACTGTTACCACAATTAAGATGCGAAGCACGTAAATTTTATTTCTAGTTCCAGCAAAATTATTTACACAGACCAAACCACTTCTCCTTCACAACAGACTTCTCGAGTTACCTATATTCCCACTGAGGACTAAATTATTTCCTTCAGTACAAGTACATAAGGTTTCTATAGACCCAATTACAACTGTGTATGACCATGAAGAATCATATGTTTTTAGAAGAAAATCAATCCAAACACTTCTTTAAACACAACCATCACAACCATAAAGGCAAGCATCTCTGTCCTTTATCTCTGTCTTTTTTTTTTTTTTTTTTTTTAACTGGGTTTCTTTGTAGAGTCTTGTTTGATGCTTGTTTGATGCTGTTTTGGATCTGTGACCAATCTAGTTGTGATAACACACCAATGTTTAATGTTTTAGTTGTTGCAGAGCAGTGCTTGCCCAGAGTCAAGGACTTTTCTGCTTCTCATGCTGTCCTGTCAGGGTGCACAAGCTGTTGGGAAGGGACACAGCTGGGACAGCTGGCTCTGACCGACCAAAGAGATATCCCATAGCATACAACATCATGATCCACAACAAAAGATGATGTAAAGAAGGAGAAAGGGGAATATTAAGAGTAATGTTGGTCGTCTCAAGAAACTGTTATGCACGATGAGCCCCGCATGATAAGGAATTGGCTGAACACCTGCCTGCCTATGGGAACCAGTGAATGAGTTCCTTGTTTTAGTTTGCTTGTGTACACAGCTTTTGCATCTTTAACTCAACCCATGAGTTCTCACACTTTTACCTTTCCAATTCCCTCCCCCATTCCACCCGGAGGGAGTGAGTGAGCAGCTGTGTGGGACTGAGATTCCTGCTGGAGCTAAACTACAGAAATATCAAACATAAAAAAAAATATATTTTTTTTCTCAAACATATTCAGGTATTTTGCTCCTGAATTATATTCTCCAGAAGAAAATCTTTGGGTCATCTTGTAAACAAAATAATTTATCAAACGTAATTTAAATTTATTTATTTATTTATTTATTATTATCTATTATGCTGCACAGTTCCCTGTGCTCATGTCAGGAAGCAGAGGTCTCTTACTGACTGTGTAGTGGAATATGGATTTTAAAGCCAGGAATTTATGCACCTGAAAGTAAAACCAGAGAAGGATGGCTACTGAAATATAGAGACAGAACACATCTGAAGATATCTTTCTTCTGGAAGGCAGTCACATCCTTTATCAATCATTAGAAAGCATCTTTTTCATTAAGAACATATAATCGTAAAAAATGTTAACTGAATGCTCAGAAAATGGACTCAATAATTTTATTTACATAATATATGCATCTGCATATAAAGTAAGCAAGGATGAAATATTATTAACTACAAAGGTTTCTAAATATATTTTACCAAAAATCAAGTAACATCTCAATATGAAGCATTTGATTGGCAAAGTCACTTATATCCTTTTCAGCAGCTGTTAAAAGTAGTTTTTGATTAGTTGAATGGCTTTTTGTATCAATTTCAATTGAATGTGATATGCAACATATCAAGTAAGTATTTATTTTTACTTTTTTTTTTTTTTTACTGTTTTTCTGCTTGTTTCTTTATTAAGTTGCTGGAAATAAAGTTACTAAACTGGGCCTACCATTTTGCCTAAGAAGGTTTAGTTAGAAAAAAAAAAAACAAAACACTTTGGAGTTTAGTTAAGAAAATTACTGATGTGATAAATTCTTTCTGACAATCCATTTTTATGGATATATGAGCAGCAAAATGGAGTGTTAGTCCAACTCATGAAATTGAATAGCAGGCGGGCCATTTTAAGTAGCATCACAAAAATACTAAGCTCTGAAATCAAAACAAATGACAGTGACCATCTGCTGACATAGCCATTAAAATTAGCCTTTTCATTCCAACAAAATGTTTTGTGGCAATGCTATAATGGTTCATTGATATATTTCAGTAACTTCTTTTGGCAAAGTTTGAGAATAAATTTCTAGTTCTGCAGGTGATGGTAGGAAAAGGTGACCTGGATTCTGATGCAAATTCCGCAATGTACATGAAAGGGGCAGGTCCAGATCTTTCACTGCCATCATTTCCCTCTGTCTCTCAAATAAAAGAGGGAAAGAATGTGAATGTTCTTTGCCTACCACAGGAACCAACACCCTTGTGACTAGGGTTTGTGAAAGCACGCACTCACTACATCTATGGAAATAAAATATTCACATATTTTTTTCTGTTCCAAAACAGATTAAAACCAAGTTCTGGAACTTCCAAATGACCATGAGATCACAATACAACTCTCCAGTCACACTGAGCAGTAAAGGCACCTTTGAGTCTGTTTCACATGGAATGTTTGCTTCCATAATACATCAGCATGTACAGAGAGTACCCGAAAGGACCCATCTGCACCAGAGTTGTTGATCCATCTTTATAAATACTTACTGTTATTTGTGACTTTTGGTACCACTGTGCCTCTAGTGTACATTCACACTTAGAAGACACTATCACATGCTATCAATGATCCTGCTCTTTTCCCCATGCACTGAAGGAGAATCTCTAACTTCAAAACAGTATTACAATTACAGCAAAATAGATTGTGCATTGTTTCCTGGTTCTAGAATAAGAGTATTTGACCATCAGACATATAATCTCTACTTTCCTTTTGGATGTTTTTTATATTGTATTGTTTTCTATACTAATGGTCTTACTATGACACACCCTCTGCTTTGACACTATAACAATTAATCACAAAAGTTCACAGATGTAAACGTCTGGAAAATCTCTTGGTTTAAATTTTGTTATTGAAAAGCTGAAGTTGTAAAGCTATTTTTCGCAGTAAAGTGAAACTTCTATCCTTACGTTCCTCTTTGACCATAACATCCAGAACTGTTTTCCTTATGTATATATTCATCTAAAGTGATACATACAAAAACAAGTCATTACAACTAACAAATGATTGTGTCAAATAACGCACGGTCGTTTCAAATTTGTAAGACATTCCTTTCCTTCATTAGGTCTTAAATATATCATCCAGCATTTGGTTATAAACATATCTCTCCACTATTGTTCTTTGCAGTCATTAGCAACGTTGTTCACAAACATAAAGCCCACTTTCAACACTTTTCTAACTACTGATAATGAAAAAAGAAATAGTTTGTTGAAAGAAATATCATGACAGATATCATGATGAGTGAGAACAATGTGTAGGAATCCCCTTGCTAAAAGAACTTTCCAAGATGTATCCAAGTAAATGAATTCCAGAAGAATACCACAAGACTGAAGCTATCATTACCTTCAGGTTTTGGAAATCCACCAAAAATCCGCCCTTTGCACCTTTAGCGTTGTGCCACCCAACATCCCCTGGGAACAGTTATTGTCACCTTTCTGACAAAGAGGCAATTCAAAAGGAATAGCCTCTGCTCTGTCAGAAGGGCAGTGCCCACACACAGACTTGCTTTACCATTCATGATGTTGCACTCCGTGCTCTCCTTTCAGGGTAGAAAGACCCGAGCACAAAGGTTATGGAAAACCTGGACACAGACTACTTATTTGAGGTAGAATAGTGCTTTAATCTAACCTTGACAAAAACAAACAAGCAAACAAAACCCATAAAATAAAAACAAAAACAAATCAAACATACCAAACCATGACAGAAACCACAACAGTAGCAGACAACTAACCCAGGCATCCTGAACACAGAGACCACTTTTTCATTTACATTGTCCATATCCTTCTAAATCTATGTGTGGAATCTCAGAGCAAAATTAAATTACAAACAAACAAACAAAACAACAACAACAACATCAAAAAACTTTTCCAGACGATTAATACAAAATACTGTTAGTCTGTCTAAACTTTAATGCTTATTATATGTTTTTGCTACATAAAGGCCACTGAAGTGACAACACTACAACAGAAGCGTTTTTGTGATTGATTACCCTAATGAGATTCAGTATAAAAAGAAAAGAAAAATAAAAAGACAAAATGGTAGCAATAAATGTATACAGTCAGTAAATTATATGGGAAGTCAGAATTTGTGATTCAGGATAGAAAGGGGCATTTGGAAAACTCTGGCCACATACCAGTGGGTCATCACTACTTTTCAGCAGATGGCAGTACAGTGCTAGTTCTGGACTTCATCATAAAACTGTGTACAAAGCATTTGGACTTCCAGAATAGGATTTCCTCCTTGTTTATGCACCCTGCTTCACAAAGGGATTTCACACTTCACAATTGTTGGAGAAACAATAGCTCAAGGTTGCCAGACAGAAATTCCCCTGTGAATGCAGATAGTTCTTAAATTGTAGAAGTCAGCAGATATTTACTGTCATAAACAAATTACCAAATATTCTGAAAATGTAATCTGACTATGCTATATTTAAGAAATACATTGTGAAAACAATAGTGTCAGATTTCCCTAGGCATTTATTAGAACACTGTGAGCTGTCAAATACTAAAAAAACATTGCAGAAAGACTAAAATCATTTTGGCATATACACCTGTCTAGACAAAAAGCAAATGCAAATTGCATAGATTCTATCAGGATCTCACAGTAAAGATACCATTTTAAAAAAATAACACAGACTCACTGAACACTAAGAAAGTGCAAAGAAGCATTTTTTCTTGCTGAGAACGATAGGAATTATAATGGAAGGAGATTCCCCACTAGCTAAGGCAAGGAATTGTTATGGCTTTTTACAATGAGGGCAGGAAATCTCAAACAATTCCTGTCGATTGCAAGCAAGTTCTCCTAGCAAACTATACATATATTTCATCTTAAAAAAACAAGATCAGCAACAAAACCACCAAAACCAAAACACCATCAACAAAAAATGACAACAAAACAAAACAAAAAAATCTTCCTGAGGTAAACAAAACAGATTAAAGAAAATCTGAGAGATTGAGATCTGGGATTGAGATCCCAGTCTTCAAAAACAGCTCCAGGGTTTTTAGTACAGCTGAAAGAAAAAGCTCTGAATTCTAATTGCCCAAGAGCATTTGACATTATAAAGAATATGTGCTCTGTGATTCACAGTAGGCCATTCTCCTCACTTCCTGACTAGCCATTTGAGGTTACACTGGATATATGTATGTATTCAGTTTTATCAAAATTGACAACTGGAAGACACAAAATCCTATCTGAATTTGGTCCCAGAAAGTTAGGAGGTGTCAATTTTAGAAACCATGTCTGCTTCAATTTTTCTATATTTCACATGAATTTTAAATCATACTTTTGACACTCTTTCCCTCCTGAGACTCGCCTGTTTTTCCTGCTTCTTTGGAGACTATAGGCTCTCCAAATAAAGTATTGAAGCTTTTATGGAATGCAAATTCCAAATTTTCCCCAGCTCCAGTGATGAATTTATAATTTATGTAGAGCAATTTACCTCAGATGAGGAAACAAAAATTGCTAGAGGAAAGTTCAAAACAAACAAACAAACAAACAAAAAAAACAGTGGCACACTACGGTGGCTTCCGAAATGCTGCAGATGATCAAAGAAAATGTATTATGACTATGTATGTCAGAATCCATTGAAAGTCCTAATAATAGCAGCATGTAATATGCCCTACATCTAAGCTTGTTATTGCAGATGCTGACTAACTTGACTGAAACACTGCAGATGCTTTTCAAAGATGCATAATAACCAAGTTAGACTCAAGGCAGAGGTGCTATGATATTATTCCTCAGAAAAGAATCCTTCCCATCATTCTTTTAAAAGCTCTATTAAAAGCACAGCAAGAAGATGATATATTCTTTAAAATAATCTCATCAGGATCCCTGTGGAAAATGATGGAAATAAATAAAGAAGAAACCTTTTAAATAAAACTCTAATTACAGAGCCTTGTGATAAAAGGGTGCTCAAGTTAAATTAAAGTTTATTTATTACAAATTTTAATTAATTCTGTAGCTTCTGAAAAAGCATAAGCACAGTGCTCTTTACAGTGCTACCCTGGAATGTGGATGGCTAACTCAGAAAAAGACACCATGGACAGGGGAGGAAAAGATGCCAGTCTGGTGAACCCCTGTGTAAGCAATATTGTGTCTCAAACTGCCTGAAGAAAATGTTGACACTACAAAGCTCCTTTACAACAAACAGTATAGTTTTACATCTTAAGTTTCCACAATGCAGAATTATTGCCTGTTCCTACTACTGCTTCAGTTTGTGCCCATTGTGTCTTGTCCTGTCAGTGGGCACCACTGACAAGAGCCTAGCTCTGTTCTTTGTGCACCTTCCCTTCAGTATTTGTTGGCACTGGTGAGATCCTCCTGAGCCTCCTCTTCTCCAGGCTGAACAGTCCCAGCTCCTTCAGCTTTTTCTCATAGGAGAGATGCTCCAGCCCCTTTATCACCCCTGTGGCCCAGCTTTGGACTCTGTCCAGTGTATCCATGTATCTCTTGTATCGGGGGTCACAGATCTGAATACAGAACTCCAGCTGTGGCCTCACCAGCACTGAATAAAAGGGAAAGATCACCTCCCTCAGCATCCTGGTAGCACTCCTCTTAATGCAGCCCAGGATATTGCTGGCCTTAGCTGCAATGTCACATTGCTGGCTTATCTTCAACATGGTGTCCATGAGGACTTTTTCTGCAAAGCTGTTTCCCAGCACATACTGGTGCCTGGGCTTGTTCCTACTCAGTTGTGGGACTTTGCACTTCCCCTTGCTGAACTGCAGAGGTTCCTGTCAGCACATTCCCCCAGCCTGTCCAGGTTCCTCTGGATGGCAGGACAACCCTATGGTGAATCAGACACTCCTCCGTCCTAGTTTTGTCTCATCAGCAGACTTGGTAAGGGTAAACTATACCCCATCATTCAGAACATTATTGAAGATGTGAAACAGGACTGGACCCAGTATTATCCCCTGGAGTACAGTAATAGTTACTGGCCTCTAAATGGACTTCAAGCCACTGATCATTACACCATGGCCCAGCCATTCAGACAGCTTTCAATGTACCTCATTGTCTGCTCACTCAGCCCATACTTCAACAGCTTTTCTATAAGGATCTTATAGGAGAAAATGATGAAAGACTTACTGAAGTCCAGATAGACAATATCCACCACTTTCCCCTTATCTACCAAATCAGTCATTTCATCACACAAGTTTATCAAATTGGTCAAACTGACCCTGGTGAATCCATGTTGACTAATTTACTTCACTTTCATATTTTTTGGAGCCACTTTCAGCTTGAAAATAGGTATTTTTCTTTACCCTATGTAGAAAGCAGAACAAATATACCTCCTATATTCATTTAATTTGTAAATAGTTTTACTGATTTCACCAAGCAGTTATTATAAGGTCACAGTTTACCCGTATGAGCTATTTGACACTAATATTATTTAAATACTTCTTTACACTCTCAGCGTGTTCTTTACAATATTTCACAGTCCAGCATCCTCTGTTACATTATATTAAGTCCAGCCCTATTGTTAAAACTTCTCCATCATCACAGCAAGAGTTCTAAGGATGGTTTTCTATGGAGAGACAGCTCAAAATCCAGGCTAATTGCTGTTTTCTATAATCCAGGCTAAGTGCATATTTTTCTATATGTACCAGACCATCAGAACAGCAGAGGAAAGAATTAAAGCAACTGAAGCAAATGTAATTCTTCTTAATATTTCACAAGTCTTCCGAGACTTCACAAAAAGTTTGAGGTGGAGAACCAGTTTGAGCTCTTTAAAATATTTCCAAAAACATTTCCTTTGCTCAGAAGAACTGTTGCTTGTCACAGAGCAAATATGTATGGTAGACTGTACTTCTTAAGCTTCAGTTTGGACACTGCTTTTGCTCACCGAAGTAGCACAGCAGAAGATAAGGTCAGATAAAAGAATTATCTTCTCTTCTATACAGAGCCACCTTTCTTGGATTACTTCAAAATTGCATCTTGTTTCCTTTAAATATGGTCATCCAGTTTTGACTGGCTTCCAACTCACAGCTAGATCAAAAAAATTTCTATTAACTCAGTTTTAGCTAACAGGAAAGTTGAGACCCATTCAGTGGTGTAATTTGCCTGGTGAGATGTCATTCTGAAACGTGTATTTTATATTATGTTCTATATTTAATTCCTATCCATTCTCAAACAATAACATTTTTTTTTCCCTATTTTTAAATGTTTAGTGATTTTCTGCCTGTTATTCTGTAAAGTCAGAAAGTAACAGCATTTACTCATTTATATCTGTTTACATCACAGCTCAGACGTTACACATGGCCTGAGAAAACACTCTTAGCTCTTTATTAACTGAATCACTACCTACATTGCATATTGTGCAATGAATGGATTCAATCCTTTAAGGCACATAGTGTATAAAATTCTTACCTCAGTGATGTATACTGAGCTGAAAGATTATGCCCAGAAACTGTAGCTTTTTGATGTGATAATATATATATATATGCATTACTATATACATATTTATTTATTTATTTATTTATATAGTAGTGCATTTTCTTTGGGGACCTTCTGATAAACATATTCCAGTTTTAGGGCCTATTTTACCTGAAAAGAAACTCACTTCTGCCTTAGCAAAACACAGCAGTTACAAAAAGTATTCTCAGACATCACTTTCAGATGCTAACAATAGAAAGGGGACTTTCTACAAATCAGTAGAAAGAGAGAAATATTGGGTCACAAGTCAATGTCTTTCAAATAACTGTTCAACCATCTGCAAACAAAATAAAGTCTTCTGGGTTACATAAGCTCTGCCATATCTATTTTGTGAGGTACCTGGGCAATTATGTAACTTGTAAACTTTCTTCTGCATCTGCCTTGTTCTCAGTACATTTTCCTAAATAATCAAAAGTCTGCTTCCAGTTAAATCAAACTGTCAGTACTGATTTCAATGGCAACAGAGATTTCAGCACAAAAAAAGGAATATGGCCAAAACTCGAATACCTCATTGAAGGTATTCACTGATCAACATATTAACCTTCTAGTATTTACCACTAAAGTATCTGTAGGTTGGTGTTATGAATGGGGTATAAGGCATGTTAATATTATTTTCCAGCAAAAATGTTTATTTGCAAAAGAAAATGGATGGCAGAATGGGAAATGCCATTGAAACTGTATGGCACATTCAAAGGCCATTCTAAGGCTTCTTTATACATTCACGTTCATATATTTATTGTAATTTTCTGGTAATTACAGAAGCTAGTACACCAGAAAACATGAGGTTTTAAGCAGTGAAATCAAGCAACGTGTTTGATAAGTAGAAATGAGCTTATGAGCTTACTACTCAGAGTTACTTCTGGATTAGGAGCTGTGGCTTGTCCTTGCTACACATAGCTGTGGTCAAATACAAACTCTGTTGGACAGCTTACTCTAATTAAAGGATAAACTGTAATTGATATGCACTTCTGTGTACTCGCAGCAGGAAGAATTTCTCTTGCTTAAAAAAACAGTCAAAGCTAAACACAGGCAAAATTTCTGGGAAGAGCAGACAAAATACAGTAACCATTCTGCAATTCTTTGCACCCAAAAGAATATTTCACCAAGCCATGTGTGAGAAACACCCAAGAGCATTTGCCCAGTACTTATTGTTTCCTCGCGCTCTCTCCCATGATGCTCTATGACAGACAACACACTGGATTTTTCTCAAAAAGTATCAAAACTACTGTGCTCTGAGGGTATGATAGTGAGTCAAAACATTGTTTTACTACTGAAGGATGTTGCATGACCCTGTTTATAGTAGCTATACTTGACTCTTGCAACTTAATGAAGCATACTAATCTTATTTCTAGGGTAATTCTATCCTCCAAGTTGGTGATTTTTTTAATTTTTATTTTTTTATGATGTATCACTTTCAACATATGTGCCTTGTAATCTCAGATTTAATGTCTTACAAAGCTGATATGTCCTGGAGATGGGGGGAAGGATGACACTGCATACAAATAATTAGACAATACAACAACTGAAGTAGAGATAATACAACGACTAAAATCTAGAGAAAAAAATAATTTTTCCTTTTTTTTTTTTTTTATTATTTACTCTTAATTTACACTGAAATTCTTTGTACTCTATTTCTAAAACTCATTTTCCAAACATTTCCCATCTTGCTTTTAAACCATGTTCTTTGTTCTTTTGTCCCCTATTGAAGTTTTCTTCTGTGTCTACCTCTTGACAACTGATGTAGCTCTTCCTTTTCTTTTCTTTCAGTGTTTTCCCCTTGCAATCTAACTAATCTAATAGAAAATTTAGCTATTTTTTCTTCACCCCTTTTTATACATCGACACTCAGCTACCTAAGACCTGTTTCTTTGTTGAAATATTTGATTTAATATTCTTCTACAGAATATGATTTCTACAAGAACTGCAGTGAAATATGACAAAGGTTTTCATGCTTCACATTGAGGCCTGATTTTGAGCTTTCCTATACTGACTATATACAGAGAAGTTCCAACTACATCCAAGAAGAAAACTCCTAAGGAAGATGCAGTACCAAAACTTGATATGACAGTTCTGAGTTACATACTTTCAATTTTACTTCAGTAAGATCAAAAAACTATATCAGGGGTAAACATAAACTAAGCACCCTGCTAGGGACCAATATTTGAATTATACCTGAGAAATTCACTAATGCATTTTTGAAAACCAAGTAATTCAGCAGTATGCTTGTAACACTGATATATATATATATATATATATATTTACTGGAAAAGTTTTTCAGAACTTACTTAAAGTCTTATGGAATTGTAATAGATATTAGGATATGAATAAAAATAAGTATATGAAAATAGGAAGGAAGATTCCTTCTGACGAAGCAGAAATTCTTTGCCAAGACACCCTCCATGCAACCAACCACTTAAGAATGAGAGGTGCTCCACCACATTAATTCCAGATCTTTGCTTTGGAATTTCAGGGAACTCAAGCTTTTCATCATTAGATCAGTTAAAAATTATTTTTACTATTAGTAGGGAATAATGAAAGAAGCTTCCACTGAAAGGGTAATAAAACAGTTGTTCCATTGTACTTGCCACATTACAGTTACCATTACTTGTACTGCAGATGGAGTTGTACAGAAATAGAAAAATACATGTAAAACCTCCCAGTGAGAAAGTGAGCATACATGAGAAGCTTGTATCGTGGAAGCTCCTCCACATGGAGGTAAAAACTGGAAAAAATATTTGATCAATATTTCTGTGAAAGAAGCACAGATTGTTATAGTAGTGAGATGTCAGAAAGTATGTAGTGTGAATGTGTGAGAACACTTCAACAAAATTGTAAGGAAATATTTTATTCTGTACTAATAAGATTAAAGAAGTAAAATTTTCTATAGAATGCCCTTTAGTAACTAACTTATCCAAAAAAAAAAAAAAAACCATGAAAAATTAACTTCTTAGTCTTCTAAATACAAAGTGGGAACTATTCCTACAAAACAGAATTATCTTATCAAATAACATTTTTTCAAAAAAAAAAATTATATGTGAATCAACACTACATGACCAACACAATGTGAACCAACACTACCCTTGCAAATCTTTAAAATGACGTGCAATATATCATATCATCGCTACTGTGGCTGGACAACTTAAATATAGAATTTAGAATCTAAAACACTGCTATACGGCTACTGATTTTGATGAGAATTGCAACACAAATTGCAGTAGACAAGTTCTTTGCTTTATAAATTACAAGATATAAAGTATTTACGTTTAAAATATAATATCTGAAGAACAATAAATTCATGTTTATAAATTCCTTTTTCTTTGAATCTTCACTGAAGTGAATTCTAAGTAACTGAGTAAATAGAATACATTCTGGTAAAAGTAAAATCTGCTTAGTATTTTACATGTAAATAAACCTCACAGAGCAGTATTTTGTACCGATTCTCTAATTATCTGTGATCTTCATTGTTAGTTAATAATTAATGATTTAGATAATTCCTTGGATAATTTAGGGCTACAATAATTTTGAATTAGTATATTATAAACTATTTCTGTAATTCTGAAAAATTTCAGTTCACTGTGTATTTCCCTGTCTAATTTTTTTATGTGTCAAGAAAAATTAAAATATATGTCAAAAAAATGGTAAAATTAAAAAAAAAAAAAAAGGTCATTAAATATTTAGTATGATGAACTTCATAGAACTAAGGGGTAATACACTGAGAAGAAACTGAATGAAGGCAAATGAAGAAAAAGCAAAAACTGGTGGTAGAGTTAACAAGAAGAATATATATTGAGGAGTTATAAACACTGTTCTACAGCATTGCTATGAAAGTTTTTCTGTTTGTTTGTTTGATTTTTTTCCAGTAATCTGTAAGCCTGATCATGATATTTATTCCAAAAATAAACATAGGCTACAGGTAAATTTGGTGAATCACATTTCCAGCCTTCCATAGAAGGAATGTTAATCACCAGAGTGTTTAGGAGAAGGGTTTTCCCATTCTGTCCAGCTGACACTATTTGTCTCTGCATATGCAAACTGTCATTGTCATAAAGGATGGAAATCCAGTGCTGCTGGGTTTCCAGCAGCTGCTTTCACCAGGATTTTTCCTCTTGCTCTCACTATTTCGTACCTTGTTAGTCATAGATGTAGAGTGGGACTTAAAACAAGTTCTGAAAAAATGTCCCTTACCTCTACCCCTCAAATAAAAAGGGGTAAAAGGGGTAACATTTGAAAAGCAAATGTTAAAATACATGTAAAACTTCCCAGTGAGAAAGTGAGTATACATGAGAAGCTTGTATGATTTTGTCTGATTTAAAATTTAACCTGCTGAAGCAGATAATAGAATCAGAATCTCTCTCTTTGGTCAGTAATCAAGGGGCATAATAACAGAACACCAGAATTACACTTCCAACTCCAAGCACTTAGTTATTTAGAAAACTAAAACAACATTGACTTTTGTTTCCTATGTATTCCTATGAATCTAAGCTGCACACAGGCAAAAAGGTGGTCTCAACTGTCATTTTGCAAATCTAGCCTTTAATTTGCTTTACATTTTAATTGTCAGCACTAACATATTTCATATCAAGTCTAATCGAATAATTTCCTTGACACAAAGACAATTCTTTTCTCATGTTCAGAAAAATGGGGAAGAGGAAAAAAAAAAAAAAGTGATGTTCAGTGGAAACATTTCAGAGTGTTTATTTTTTTTTGTGAAATTGATACTTTTATTTTTGAGTCAATTATTTCTCCTCAGTTCATGCAATATATGAAGCATAACTGCAATATTAAAACAAAATTAAATGCAGTATACTTTTAAATATTGCTTTTTTGATATTTGTTTATTCGGAACCAAATGGTAATTTTGGAGGTAAAGTACTGCATTTGCTAAAGCTTTTCTTTGCATTGATCTGTTTGATTTATTTTTATTTTTCTACAGAAAAAAAAAAAGGTTCGTAGCTTTCCTATTTTCCTAAAAGGCAGCCTATTTTTAAATCATGTCACTTCATTTTTTCTTAAAAGTGTATTTATCACCATGAAAGCTAAATCCCTAATGTTCATTTTTCTTTAATATTATACATACAACATCCTTTGCATAGTGTTTGTGGATGTGATAAAATGTGTTTAATTTCTACGCATGAAAGACTTTATTTAGAATTAAATATTAAATACACTTAATCACAGACTTCCTCAAATGCTTGGTATAAAAGTCATTTGAAATAAAATTAAGGCCTTGCAGCAAAAGCACTAACAATTTCTTACCTTCATTGTAGGTATTATTTATTCTATTTGTTTCTAAGTGTATCCCACTTACATTTCTATTATATTAATAAATACCTGCGATAACAGTTGTCTTTTAAAACTCCATTGCATTGATTTTTCCTAGGTTTATTTTCAATAGAATTGTTACATATGTTCAACAAATAATGCCAAAAATGCTAAACAATTAATATATACTAAATATTTGTCATATAAATCAACATACTTGTTGGTTCTTTGGAGGCTCTGATAATCTCCATCTCTAACAATTTATAGTCCACAAGCTGATCAAAATCAATAATCGAAAATATTTTATTTTATTATATATATTTTATATAATATATATTATATATTATATATATATGTGTATATATATATATATATTATATATATTATTTTATTTTATATATATTACAAATGTTCCATAGTGCTATCCTACAGTAGCTATTCTGGTAAATTTCATTTTAAGTCCATACTTAGATCCCTATTTATAAATTTATATTATCTGTGATAGTTTCTTTTTGTAAAAAATTCAGATCTCTGCTTCTTTTGGTACCAACATTGTTTAAGACAATATACTGCAGTTTTGCCTGTTAATATTTCTGTAGTTTCAATGAGTGAAGTTAATGGAAAGCAAATTAGAGACACATTATGTTCTATAAAGCACGCTTAGAAAGACAAAAGGTTAGATGCAGTATAATATGTTAACTTGAGGGGACATGGGGGAAGACCCAAGGATGTCAAACTGCATGAAATAAGGAATCAGAGAACTGTGTGTATGGTATGCATATGTCCATCTCTCACTGGGCGACAAGAAGAACCTGCCAATACAGTCATAGTGATCTAAAAATACTAGAAGCAATGCAAACTCTGCTGAAGAACTGGAATACTATTTCCTGTTCTCTTTCCCAGACCAACTTCTAGGTTTTGGCTTGTCTGCTGTTTTCCTCTTTGAACCACCTTAAGACTTTATGGATTCTTATTCATATACACAAGTATCTAGGGTGCTTATTTTAAATTGGATGAACACCATTAATTATATGCTATAGAAGGTTATATTTCCAACAGGGGTTCCTATTCTTTCACATTCTTTTGCAATTTATTCAGCCTGCCTGCTCTCTTCTTGTTCTTTTTCAAATAACTTTTCAGATGTCATAGTAGAGAAAAAACACAAAGCCTTTGTTTGTTTATATTATTTAGGCCCAGTAGTTAGCATCCCAAAGACTTAGTATAAGTCAGGTTTCACATCATATCAAGATGCTATTGAGAGGTTCATTACCCTAATGAATTATAGTTGTTCATTCGTCTGGAATTGTAAGTGCAGAGGAATGCAAGAGAAATTCAGCAAAAAGAATTCAAAATAATGTTTAACGGGAACAGAGAAACATTACCAAGTAACTCAAGAACAGAAACCAAAATAATACATGAACTCTGCGTATTTTATCTAAAAAATTCTGTGAGCAAATGATGATGATTATGATAATAATAATAATAATAATGATAATAATAAAGGCAAAAAGCAGAAATGTCTACATAAGGCTTTATGTCACTTAGGGCTTACAACCCTTGTAAAATTTGGAAATTTTGTGATTCTAGACAAAAATACATTGGGAAATAGTTAACAGATATATGTCTGGTCTTGCACATAATGATTTCTCATCTTATATAATCAATACTGGCTTGATTTTTCATCAGAACCTCAGTGCAGCTGCCAGTAGAAGAGGTAGGGGACCACTCTGCTCTCTCTGGTATACACCTGCTCTCTACAGCCTCTGACTTCTGATTTCAGCTCTGATGTGATCCAGAAATGTTCTGGCAATACCTACCTGTTAACAATGTGGCCACCCAGAAGAAAGAAGGAGCCATCACAGCAGTTACTTCCTATTTAAAGATTTGCTTATATAACATTAGCTGCAGCTAATTTCCTTTGGGTATGGGCCAGCTGCCTGTAGATGCAAGAGCTCCCAAGCTCACAAAGGACAGTTTGTACAGCACGGCTCTTGTGCAGGCTCTGTGCATATGTTTCTTCCTGTAGGCTCCCTGTGAATATATAGAGATGCCAAGAACCAGCTGATTTTCAAAACATTCTTCAACTTTTCTGCCATCTAGAAATTCCCTGCAAACTTCATGTGCAGATCTCCAATGTCATCTTGACTTCCAAGAAGTTGATGACCAGTTAGGACTTATGCTTCAGCAGAGCTGAGATGTTAATCAGGTGTTACAAGGTGTCTTTGAGCAATGCAGCTCACCCTACATTTAGCCATGAACTTGTACAATATAAAGTGGTTGGGAAGCAGAATGTATACTGTATGCTGTAAGCTGAGATACTTGAATATTTTTCCATGTTTAGTGTAGATTGCTTAAAAATAATGAAAGGAATTTACCTTATCTCACTACATTATTTTCCAAAAATAAAAAACGTTGCTCTTTCATGTGTTAACAGAACACAGATGAATGTGTTTGATTAAAAATAGAACCATTTGAACAAACAAAGAATTTGTGAAAAATAAACCGCAAAAGACTTTGGTCAAAATTTAATGTGATGAAATGTGATGAACTCTTCAAACTACATCAAACTGCAGTTTTACCAGCTCTATCATAGGTAGCACAATTGAAACAACAACAACAACAACAAACAACAACAAAAAACTGCATAAATGTTTTATATCTTTCCTATCAGGTATTCAACTGTATCTAACTAATTATCATTATTCCCACAGAAATTTTAGAAACAGAGGGTGAAACAGAATCTGACCAGTTAATGTATTCTGTGAAAAATTATTCAACAAAATTAAAGTTTTGGATATTAGATTCGACACAATGAAAATTTGGCCTTTGAAACAATTCAAAATGTAATATTTCTTCCTACTTCTGATAAAAGAATTACCAGAAAGCAATGGATTGCTATATTATATGACACTAAAAAGTAGCCAATTTTGCAATATTCAAATAAATATATTAACATACTCATCTAACAAGACAGCAACATATTTATTTCCTGAAATCTATTTTATTGGGGTGAACTGCCATCAAAATGATTTATTTATTTATTTATTTGTTTGATTATCTTAAGAATACTCCATTCTTAAAGGCTGTATTTGGACTAGATGTGCATATCTGTATTTTACTTTGGAAAGGGTATGGCTGTAAGTGAAGAAAAAGAAGAGCTAGACCATGCAATCCGTATTGTACTGCAATGTGTGTGTAGGTCATCATTGTCTACAGATGTGATAAATTCTTTTTTTTTTTTTTTCCTTCTGCAAAAGCTACATTTTGATTTGTACACCATCTCTCTCCTGTTTCAGAGTTCTCCCTATGACAGCTGTACTTATACATTATTAGTGCAACTAAATTATTCATCTGCTTTTAATGGAAGATCAATCTACCTTCAGCAGTAAAACAGGATACCAGTGAGACCTACGGTTAAAGAGACTGCAAAAGAATTTTTCTTGAACATTGGTGAAGAGTACTGTACCAGTAAAAAAACAAAGCACAAAAGTGTGTGTGCTTTAGAAAGGGGATCATTTGAGTGCATGAGACAGACCTTTTGTAAGATATGTTAGATTTCAAATAACAATGTTTATGTTAGGAGGAGCAAGTGTGCATCATAAAAAGACACTCAAATGGGGACGTGATTTGGGGGGCATATTGCATGATCATAAATGAAGTATTTTAATAAAAATCACTAGAAGGAATATGATGAAGTTTGACAATGAACTTGCTCTGAGTATTATATGTCTTTCACTGAAAAACAGGGGAACTAGGGGAATCGAAAGCATCTGAATTTGCAGAAAATGATTTTTGTTTCTATATGTTAGTACTATGCTGGTTCACATAGCACCAGCAAAATGCAAGGAGTCTTATAAATAGTTACAAAGAAGAGATTTTCTGCTCTAAGAATGTAGTTTAAATAGCCCATGCCTACACAGAACAAGCAGAGGAGGACAGGAATGAGGAATAACAACACCAGCAAGGTTAGACATAGTCATGCACACTTATTAATGTCACATTTATATTTCCAACTGTTTGTTTTGTTGCCATTTTCTAAAGGAAGAACGGTGAAAAACCTTTAGAAAAACAAAAAACAAACAAAAAAAAACAGACAAGAAAGATTATTTCTATAGGCTGTGAGAGACTGGAGGATCTGTTATTTTAGTATATCTTCAAAAATAGCATCAGAAAGAATAAATGAAAGGTTAATGCTTAAAAACAAAGGTCTTTTATTAAATCTGTGCAGGTGTTGTGATTATTTTTTTTCTCAGTCCAGAGTATTACAATGAAAGAAGTCTTTCTTTGAAAGAAGTCTACAACATAAGATTTTGATACATATGGATGGAAAACTGTATTCTTACTCTTTTCTGTCCAGATTTCTGTGTTTTGCATGAGAAATACTTACATTTTAAAGGAAGGGAAAAAACAAACAAACAAACAAGAACAGTTTATGGAGTACTGTCTTCATGGCTACAGATGCCTCACTCCCTAAGACTGAGATTTAATTAATCAGAATGCTTTAGTTTCTGTAGCTAAGTTGATGACCTGTCATGCACACATACAAATGAACTACAAATCTGCAAGAGAAATGCCAAGCAAAACACAAACAGACAAAAAAAATACAGGAATGAGGGGAGGTAGATGTGTGGTGGATGCAAGAAGGAGAATTAACATAATATGAATGTAAAAGCACATCATTGAGTAATAAGGACTCTCAGCTACAGCATGGAAAGAGCTGCAGGCATCTTAAATCCAATTAAACAAAATTATTCCCAAGGGTTTGCAGAGCACTGGTCCAAAGTCACTCAAGACAATCTATTTAAGAAGCCTGAATTCTCACCATTTCCACACAAATACAGTGATCATAAGGTAAAAACAAATAAGCAACTAAGAAAAATTCACTCACCTATCCCCCTTCCCTATCCTCCCCCGTCCTCCCCCCCCCCCCCCCCAAAAAAAAGGAAAAAAAGTAACAATAACTTATTTGACTACCTCAGAAAATAACATTTTAGAACACTGATGTCTGGCTTTGCAGATGAGATGGTGATTGAAGAAGGTGCAGCCTAAGGGATTTGAAGGGAGTCCCTTCAAATCTGCATATCTGCTCTGCACTGATTTTCACTATGATTAAGGCTTGGATAAGTCTCAGCACCCAGCTTTAAACAAGCTTATCAGTAGCATGTGGCAATCTTCTACTGGCCATTTGAGCATAAACATGTGAATATCTCAAGTAACACTGTGATGCATCTGTGTTTTTGACACATCAAGGAACAGGATGCAGCGTTCAGTTGTGTGTGGGTCACACTCCCATTCACAGACACTGTACCACACTGTGTAAAGGGATGGATCCTGAGAGGAGCATAGTCTTTCATACCTACTATACTCATTGTAAGTTTATGTCTCAATAATACTGCAGGGAACTTTTTTCCCCCAATGTACATTCATTAACGGCCTGTTGTTTGTTTGTTTTTGTTTGTTTGGTATTTTTTTCTCTATAAATATATATATTTTCTCTATAAATATAATATTTTTTCTCTATATAAATGCACATAAATGTTGCAAGACGAATGAGTACTTTCACTCCCTTGTTATTCATTTAACTATATTTACAAATACTTTCCCTAGCATTTGTTTTTTAAGGTAAAGAAAGCAGACAATTCATGCCTCTACTTTTAAAATATTTTCTAGTCACTCACAGATCACCAACACTCTTCTGTGTGACTTCCAAATTTAGTGATACCACCTGCTGAGCCACTTCATAAAAACAAAACAAAAATATAAAACACCACCACCACCAACAACAACAAAACCACAAAACAACAACAAAATAAACACCCCACAACCAAGTATCTTAATTGTCCTTCCCTAGAGGTTACTATCCTGCATTTGTTCTGCATTTGTTGTTGTTGTTGTTATTATTAATTGATGGGATCCAGTCCTGGCATCTCTCCCACTAACACTGTGGTATAAAATTATTTTGAGATAGAAGCCAATAAACAACCCCAAATATTATCAGGGAGAAAAACTTCACCTTATAAATAGAAATATATTTAAAAGAGACTGGAGTTTTGTCCCTCCAAATATGCCCCTCTATCCCTTTAATATCATATTCTATATAAAGAATAATGAAGTATGTATTGATTAAAAGAATCTTCAGATGTTGAAGGCAAAAAAATGAAAGTTTTACCTATCAAGGTTCACTAAAAGGTTGCTTATACTAATCTCAAGGTTTTTGCACTCTGGGACATTCTGATCTCTCACTTAATCGCCCCTGACTCATCACCAGAAAAACAGAAGCTAAAAAAGCCATTAAATTCTCTTTTTTATTGTGTTCTCTCTGTTCAATTATTTCTTTGCTGATGCACAAAAAGTTTATGAAGACCTGCTACTTAATAGGAGATTTAGCTACACATTTAAACACATGTGAAATGTGAAGGGGGATTGGAGAGTAAAGGTCAATGACAGCTTAAGATAGAATAAATAAATAAACAGACAGGATATAAAAGAATTAGGGGTATTTCAAAACATGAACTGTTTGAGTGACAGAGCTAGTTCTACCCTCTCATCTAAAGCAGGAAAAAACAAGATAATCCATCACAGAGAAAGTAGGGCATAATACCAGTTTGTTGCAAAGATTGTGGTGGTGTTTTGTTGTTGTTGTTGTTTTTTGTTTGTTTGTTTTTCCCGTTAGTGCTTCTTGGGACTTAAAATACACAATATGCTAATGACATCAGCAGCACAGAAGTGAGGATCAATGAATCTAGCAGGCCACTCTTGCTGGGTGTTGCAGAAATGGAAGCTTCTTTCACATACTTCCTCTAAAAGCACATCTCACAACTGGAATACTTATAGATATTACCAGAGCATAACAGAAAAAAATAAATAGAGTAACTCTCAAATGTAAAAAAGACCTAAAGATGTTTCAACAGTTTGTAAAGTGATAAAGCAAACAGACCTCAAAAAACAGCCTTTAGTTTAGATCAAGTACGCAGTGCATCATAAAATTTAGCAGACATGCAGGAAGTCCATAATGCTCTGAGATACTTAGGCTGCAATAGTGCCCAGAGAGCTATCTACTGTGATCTTTATGAAATTGTGAAAGAGGCAGTTCTGAGTCCAGTCTACCTGAGAAAGCAAATTCACATAACTGAGATTTCAGCGAGTTAGTTCAGTCCTTCTAATCTAGAACATGAACAATATAGAGCAATGCAGAATTCTCTCTCTTTTTCCTAAAAAGAGCAGGAGGAGATGCCACCACAGTAAAAAAAGGTACCTCAACCACAGTCATGTACGGAAAAGGACAACTAAAGAAGCAAGCAGCAGCCCATATCGGCACTGAAAATACTCAAGTAAACATCTGAAAATCTGAAATTACTGGTTTACTGTTATTTACTCACTATTTTTTTGCAGAAAAGTCTGTCATCAGCCAGTCCTTCTAAGAGTCTTTTCTGGGCAATTTGATCTAGTGGGTGGCATCCCTTCCCATGGAAGGTGTTGGAACTAGATGATCTTTAGGCTCCCTTCCAAGCCATTTTATGATTCTACGATATACAGCCAGGAGTACATAAAGTCAGACTTCATTTCATGCCATCTGAGCTCTTTAGTAGTAGTTACAGCTGTCCACATCACTCTTTGAATGTAAACACTTTTTCCTGGCAGAGCTTGAAATCTACAATCTGCCTGAGACTTTGATGATGATGCTGTTTTCCTTTTTCATTCTGGGAGTGTGCATTTCTTTTCAAGATACTGGCCTGCCACAGAAACCAATGTTTAACATAACCACTTATTGTTCAGAGCCAACAATATGCATGTTCACAGCACTGCAACCTCCATGAAAATGACACTGGCTCATCTCAGGCAAGATGGTGGAAAAGGGCAAGCCGCAGAAACAGCAGTTTAAGTCCTACTAGAATTCCGGTGCAGCACAAAGGGCAAGTTTCAGTCTCATTTCACTGTATCTTTACATTTGATACTTCATTGGAAACAGAATTCAAATATGATAAATACAATATACATGTGAAAGAAAGGAAGCAGAACAAGAGATGATAGTTTCACAGGTGAAAACGAACAAACAAACAAACAAACATTAATCAGTTAAAACTAAGGTATTATTTATACCTATGAGTTCATAAAAGCCCTACTTATCCTCTTGCAAACTGATGGGAAACAAATAAACAAACAACAAAACAACAACAACAACAAAAACATACACCTAAGCCTATCAAAATACATTTCTCTAACACCTGCTTTCTGCAGCTTCTATCACAGCGAAACACTCTCTTCTCCCTTTAGAAAGCCACCCCCCGTAGAGTGAGTCCAAAAGAACTATGACTTTCACAGGCCAGAAGTGTTTGCTAATAACTGAGCCTTGAAAAGTAGGACATGGAAAGAGTCAGTAAAGAGGGTGCCAAATATTCATTCTAACTTTACAAGTAAATGGGGATCACCTGTCAGGGTGAGTGAATCTAAGACCTGGTCTAAATAGCATGCAGTCTTCTGATACAACTGCACATTATAGGTACCCCTGCAAAGAGGTTTCTGATAGGCAAGGAGTGGCTCTCCAGAACTGTGACAGGACACAGTGAATTACATTAATACAAGTTGCTTCAGTAAAACCTACTTGTTAAACAATCTAGAATGACTCCCGTCTTTCTGTAAAAGATTTCCTAAGCAATTATGACCAGATCCCTGAACTGAGGGAAGCATGTGATCCCAGCACATTTAATTAAAATAAAGATAAAAACCTTCTGCTGCCAGACCTCTCTGATTATTAAACAAATTGAGCAAAACCACTGTGAGAATTATAGACTTCTTACCAAAGCATAATTTGTCATTTAAAGAACATTTACTAATACTATTTTATCCCTTGGGGTAGAGCCTTCTGATATCGTGTTTTCCTCATAAACTCAGTATACATTCCTGCCCACACACCACAGTGAGTTTCTTTTCAGATCAGTTCCTGATATGATCGAGCCCTTTTTTCATGCTTCGGGCTAGCATATCAAATAATAAAATAGTTTACAGTGCTAATAGTGACATGGAAGAGAAAAACACTGGGACTGCATGAAAACAATTAGAAGGCCAGAGATAAATGAAATATCTGTAATCTCAAAATAAACCTATGACCTACAATAAGATGACTGATGAGCAGACCATCACTTAAAATAAGTAGACCATGACATGCAAAAATATTGATGGAGAGCATCATATCCACCCCTTCAGAAAACCAACAGCCATTATATCTGAGAGAAATAGAAATGGCAGAATAGATGATCTAACATGTCCTCCTGATGTTACAACGCTGTGCAATAGTCTTTCACACATGAAATCTTTAAGCTCAAATCCATACTAAAATCACTTTCTCTTCTCTTGGATATCTATATGTAATGTACCATAATATAGGAATTGATAGTAACCAGTTATCCATTTTTTAATATATACACCCAATAATAATTTACTTTTGAGTGTTAGTGCATTCTGCAAGAACAGGTACAAATATATTAATTGCTATCCATGTATTTCAATTGAAAGAAACCCTACTATCTCAGGAAGTTGGTGTTCATTTTAATTCTGAGTCAGTATTCATAATACAGAGAGACTAATTGTGTTTTAGACACATTTGAGTTACTCCTGATAGTCTCCATATACAGAAATGTAGAATAGGAACAGGGAAATGGAAATAACAGTTTAAAATTGGCAGATACATTCTGAAAGGAATATAGAGACATTGACCAAACATACAAGGATGCTAGCTTTCTTGGGCTCCTCTTCCCCTCAGGGCTTTGTCCAATGGTACACTATCAAGCAGGTCCCTGAAGGGGGAAAAGTCTGCTCACCCAAAGTCCAGGATAGTGAGGTACAGCCTCAGCCTTCTGAATGCAAAACACCATTTCATGACCACTGCAACCAAGGCTGCCCTTATGTTTCACCTTCTCTGCCACCCCTCCTTGCTGGTGAGAATGTAGCCCAGCATAGCACCTTTCCTTGTTGACTCCTCTATCACTTGGAGAAGGAAGTTGTCATCAATGCATTCCAGGAACCTCCTGGATTGCCTATGCCCTGCTGTGCTGTTCCTCCAACAGATATTGAGGTCTTTGAAGTCCCCCATGAGAACTAGGGCTTGGAAATGTGAGGCTGTTTATGTCTATAGAGGGCCTCATCTGCTTGATCTTCTTGATTGGGTGGCCTGTAGCACACTCCCACTATAATGTCCCCTGTCTCTGGCTTGCCTTTAAACCTGACCCCTAAGCTCTCTGTCAGCTCCTCACCCAGCCCCAGGCAGAGCTCCATGCACTCCATCTGCTTGTTGATATAGAGGTTGACACCCCCATGTTGTTTCCCCTGCCTGTCCTTCCTAATCAGTCTGTTTCATAGACTCAGATACTCAATCATAGAATCATATAATCATAGAATCATAGAATGGCTCAGGTTGGAAGGCATCTTGAAGATCATCTAGTTCCAAATCCCCCACCACAGGCAGGGATGCCACCTCCCACTAGACCAGGTTGCTCAGGGTCCCATCCAACCTGGTTTTGAACACTCCAAATCACTCATCTTTTAGTTTAAAACAATTACCCCTTGTCCTGTCATTATCTTCCTGAATAAAATGTTTCCCTCCATCTTTTTTATGAGCCTCCTTTAAGTACTGAAAATCTGCAGTAAGGTCACCCTGGAGCCTTCTCTTATTTGGGCTGAACAGCCCCAGCTTTCTCAGCCTTTCTTCATAGGAAAGATGTTCTAGCCCTCTGATTAAATTTATGGCCCTCCTCTGGACCTGCTCTAACAGACCCACATCTTTCTTGTGCTGGGGACCCCAGATCTGGATGCAGCACTCCAAATGGGGCCCCACAAAGGCAGAGTAGTGGGGGAAAATCACCTCACTCAACCTGCTGGCCACGCCTCTGTTGATGCAGCCCAGGATACAGTTGGCCTTCTGGGCTGCAAGTGTGCACTGCTGGCTCATGTCAAGCCTTTTGTCCACCAGAACCCCCAAGTCCTTCTCTGCAGGGCTGCTCTTAGTGAGTTCTTATCTCAGTCTATCCTCCTGTCTGGGGTTGCCTCAACCCAGGTGCAGAACCTTGAACTTGGACTTGATGAACCTCTGTAATTTCACATAGGCCCAATTCTCAAGCTTGTCCAGGTCCCTTTAGATGGCATCTCTTCCTTCTGTTGTATCAACTGTACTGCTCAGCTTAGTGTCATCTGCAAGCTTTCTGAGGGCACACTCTATCCCACTGTCTATGTCAATGATGAAGATATTAAACAGCACCAGTCCCAGGACAGACCCCTGAGGTATATCACTCATCACCAGCCTCCACCTGGACATAGAAACATTGACCACTACTCTCTGGGTGTGAGCTTCAAGCCAACTCCTTATCCATTGTATGGTCCACCAATCAAGTCCATATCTCTCCAATCTGGAGATCAGGATGTCATGTGGGACTGTGTCAAAGGCCTTACAGAAGTCCAGGTAGATGTCATCGATAGGTCTTCCTTTATGAATAGATGCAGTCAGTCCATTGTAGAAAGCCACCAGATTGGTCAGGCACAGTTTACCCTTGGTAAAGCCATGCTGGCTGTCTTGGATCATCTCTTTGTCTTGCATGTGCCTTGACATTGCCTCCAGGAGGATCTTTTCCATGATCTTGCCAGACACAGAGGTGAGGCTCAACAGTCTGTAGTTCCCTGGGTCCTCCTTTCAAACCTTTTTAAAAATGGGAGTGATGTTTCCCTCTTTTTAGCCACCGGGGGCTCTGCCTGACTGCCAGGACTTTTCAAATGTGATGGTGAGCTCCTTCCCTCAGGACCCTGGGATGCATGTCATCAAGCCCCATAGACTTGTACCAGTTCAGTTTCATCAGGTGGTCTCGAACCTGCTATTCACTTACAGTTGGTGGGACTTTGCTGCCCCACCCTCCATCTACAGTTTCAGGGAAATGAAAGACTTGGGAAGCCTGACTGGCAGTGAAGACTGAGGCAAAGAAGTTGTTGAGTACCTCAGACTTCTCCATGTCTGTCATTAATAGTTCACCCATCTCATCCATCAGAGGGAGGATTTTGCACCAGGGGAGGTTTAGGTTGGATATTAGGAAGAACTTCTTTACTGAAAGGGTTAGGCATTGGAATGGGCAGCCCAGGGAAGCCGTTGAGTCACCAACCCTGGAGGTCTTTAAAAGACATTTAGATGTAGAGCTTAGTGACATGGTTTAGTGGAGGACTTGTTAGTGTTAGGTCAGAGGTTTGACGAGGTGATCTTGGAGGTCTTTTCCAACCTAGATGATTCTGTGATTATGTGATTCTGAGGGGGGTCACTCTCCTTGGCCTTTCTTTTCTGAGCAGTGTACCTGTAGAATCCCTTGCCAAGCTCAGTTCCATCTCTGTCTTGGCTTTCCTGATCCCATCCCTGCACATCCGAACATCATCCCTGTACTCTTCCCAGGATACATATCCCTGTTTCCACTGCCTGTGCATTTCATGACCACTGCAACCAAGTGGTCAACCTGTGCACTTCCTTCAAGTTTGACCAACAGGTCTATTCCAGTTTTCTGCCCTCCCCGCCTGCTCTCTTACATAGGGGGTGGAGAGTTCTTGTGCTCTAAGGAAAATGTCCTTAAAGAGTTGCCAGCTTTGTTCAGCTCTTTTGTGCCTAAGGACAGTGTTCCAGGGGTTCTCTTGTACTAGGTTTTTATATAGCTTGAAGCTTGCTCTTCGGAAGTTCAGGGTCCTGACTTTGCTCTTCATCAGGCCCATATTCCTCAAGATCACAAACTCAACCAGAGCATGGTCACTGCAACCCAATCTGTCTCCAGTCTTCACCTCTTTAATGAGTTCACCTGCATTGGTGAGTACCAGGTCAAGTAACGCTTCTCCTCTAGTTGGTTGGTCTAATACCTTGACCAGGAATTTATCCTCGATGCGCTCTAGGAATCTTCTGGATTGCTTACAGCCTACTGTGTAGCTTTTCCAGAAGACATCCAGGTGGTTGAAGTCCCCCAACAGGATGAGAGCATGTGAGCACAATGCTTCTTGTAGTTGAAGCAAGAAGGCCTCATCGACAGGCTGTCTTTGATCAGGCGGCCTGCAGTAGATCTCGACCACAAGGTGTCCTTTATTGGTGTGGTCCTTAACTCTCACCTACAAGCCCTCAACCTCTTCATGGCTGTTTTTCATAGGCATCTCTTTGTGATCAATCCCTTCCCTAATGTAGAGGGCAAAATCCCCTCTGCTCCCTCCCTGCCTATCTCTTCTGAAATCTCGTAGCCATCTATTCCAGTGTTGTAGCTGTGTGATCCATCCCACCACATTCCTGTGATAGCAATCAGGTGATATTTGTCTAGTTGCACCATGTTTCCAACTCCTCTTGCTTATTTTCCATGCTGTTTGCTTCTGTCTAGAGGCACTTCAGCTGGGCTATCAGTCACATCACTTTTCCAGAGGAACCCTTCCTGATTGCATTAGGCCAGTTAACCTCTGTTTCCCTGTTGTTTCTTAGAGTGACAATGCTTTCAGGTTTGCTTCCTTCACTCAGAGGTACATCCTTTTCCCCCACCACATCTAGTTTAAAGCCCTCCTGATAAGCCCAGCCAACTTACTGCCCAGAACACTCTTGCCTCATCTGCTGTGCCCCATTCAGTGTCAGCATGCCCAATTTCTCAAAAGTGCGTCTAAGATTGTAGAACCCAAAACCTTGAGCATGGCAACAGCATCATAGCTAAACATTTATGAAGCTAACATTTTCATAAATGATTTGCATGTAGGACTAAAAGGTGTTTTGAGCAAATTTGCTGATGATACTAAACTTGGGGGAGTTGTTGACTCTGCTGAGGGTGGAAAGGCCTTGCAGAGAGATCTTGACAGACTGAAGAACTGGGCAATCACCAACCGCATGAAGTTTAACAAGAGCAAGTGCCGGGTCCTGCACCTGGGAAGCAGCAACACTCGCTATAGGCTATACGTACACACTGCGGGACAAGACACTGGAGAGCAGCCCTGCAGAGAGGGATCTGGGGGTTGTGGTTGATAGCAAATTGACTATGAGCCAGCAGTGTGCCCTGGCAGCCAGGAGGGCCAACTGCATCCTGGGGTGCATCAAACACGGCATTGCTAGTCAGTCAAGCAAAGTGATTGTCCCGCTCTGCTCTGTGCGGGTGTGGCCTTACGTCGACTACTGTGTATCAGTTCTGGGCACCACAGTACAAAATGGATGTGAAACTTCTGGAGAGTGGCTACAAACATGGTGAAGGGCCTAGAGGGGAAGATGTACAAGGAGCAGATGAGGTCACTTGGTCTGTTCAGCCTGGAAAAGAGGAGGCTGAAGGAAGACCTCATCACAGTCTACAGCTTCCTCATGAGGGGGAGTGGAGGGGCAGGTGCCTATCTATTCTCTTTAGTGACCAATGATAGAACCTGAGGGAAAGATGTCAAGCTGTGACAGGGGAGGTTCAGGCTGCATATCAGGAATAGGTTCTTCACTGGGAGGGTGGTCGCTCACTGGAACAGATTCCCCAGGGACATATTCACAGCACCAAGCCTGTCGGAGTTTAAGAAGCATTTGGATTGTGCTCTTAGTCATATGGCCTGAATTTATTGGGTAGACCTGTATGATGCCAGGAGTTGGACTTGGTGATCCATATGGGTCTCTTCCAACTTGGGATATCACAAATGCAGGCCACAGGCAGGCAGCAAACCTCTCTGAAGAGGTTATCTGGATGACAAATGTGTGCTTCAGTGCCTCTCAGAGAGAAGTCTCCAATGACTAACACCCTTTGTGCTTTTTGTGTGGCACTAGTTCTGATGCAGGTGGGAGACTGAGCCAGCTTTGTATGGTTAGCTTGTCTGAGGTCCTTACTCTTACTCTTGGAATCTCCTTCCTCCTGCCCTAGAACATCGAATCTGTTGTGCAGGGTCACTTCAGGGGCATGGGGGAGACTCCTCTTCCAGCTCTGATCAGAGACAAGGGTCCACTCTCCCTTGTCCTGCGAATCTTTCAAATGTGTTCATTCAGGGCTGGAAGTTTGTTTACCATCCCCTTCTCAGGATTTAAGGCAGGGCTGTTGCTGGGCCTGTGTTAGCGCATGATACTATTTGTCAATCTCCTGCTAGGATTCCTGGATGCTATGTCATCTGATGAGCTCCTCTTGTAACAGAACCACTTGTTAGAAAAGTTCATCCAGCTGGGCACACTTGCACCCATGATACCTACCTCTCCCTTCTGCTTATGAGAACTTCCAGAAATTGGAATTCTCTAGAACTGTGGGTCTGGGCTACTCTTTTGATCCTCAGGAGGTCTGTTTGGGTGTAGGTATCACCCCCGGAAGACTGCGACCCCTTTGTCTGGGTTTCAGCCTCAGACTGTCAGGCTCAGTAGGGGGACACCATTTGTGTTGCAGTGGAAGGCCCTTCCTCTGTTCCTCCCAGAATACAAAGTGACTGACCTTGCACCCTCCCTGCTTGCCCTGCCTACCTGCACTGCCGCACCACTCCCTGACTGTCTGCCCAGTTTGCTGAGCTCCTGGGCACTTGCACTCCCCTAGGGGTTGCCTTTGTACAAAGGGAAGAGGGGGGTAAGGGAGAGAACACTACTGGCTCTGCCCAAGCCTCCTCAGCAGCTCCCATGAGGGCTGCTGGCTCCTGGAGGCTCCCTCAGCTGCCTCAATGCATGAAACTGCAGGCCGTGATCTCCCTCTCTACTGCAGAATGCATCTGCCCTGGAGCTAATTGCTTCAGTGAGTGACTTGAGTATCGTTCTATTCCAGCACTCCAGTCATGGGATCCATCTGACCCACCATGTCTCCATAATGCCAATGAGGTCATAGCCCTGTAGGCGTGCATATATCTCTAACTCTTCTTGTTTATTCCAGCTATTACTTGTGTTAACATAGAGACATTTAATTTAGGCCCCTGATGAAGCTGACTCACTGGCTAGAGTGGCTGGAATTCCCTTGTGCTGATCTTCAGGTGCTCTCCTGCTGACCTGTGACTCCTCTCCAGGCTCAGGACATCTGCCACTGACTCTGGCATCAATCTGGGAGGAGCAGGTTGGGTTGAGGTTCGTCTCCTCTGGCAACTTAAGAATACTTAAGCAAATTGGACATAAGATGGGATGCAACCACAAGTGCTGAGGGAACTAGCAGACATCATTGTGAGAACACTTGATAATGGTGACTGAAAGAAGTGCCTGAGGACAGGAGGAAAGCAAATATCACTCCTATCTGCAAGCAAGGCAAGAAGGAGAACCAGTGGAAATACAGGGCAGTCAATTTCCCAACTGAGATACACCCTGAGAAGGTGATGGAACTAATAATCCTTGGAGGCATTTCAAGGAATATGAAGGACAAGAAAGTCAGCAAGATTAGTCAGCAAGGATTCACCAGTGCAAAGACATGTTGGACCAGCCTGATAAGCTTCTACAATGAAAAGACTGGCATGGTAGAGAAGAGCAGTGCACGCTTAGAGATTTCCTAGAGACTTCAGGAGGACTTTCAATGTTGTCTCTCATAAGGTCCTTGCAGAGAAGCTGTTCAAGTATGAGCTGAATGAACAGGCAGGGAGGTGGACTGAAAACTTTCTGAATAGCCAGGCCCATGGTGTGGTGATCAGTGACTTGGAGTTAGTGCTAGTAACTAGCATTGTACCCAAGGCGTAAATCCTGGGTCCAATCACATTTAACATCTATGTTAATGATCTGGATAATGGGGCAGAGTTTATCCTCAGAAAGTTTGCTGATGACACAATACAGGGAGGAGCAACTGATATGCCAGAGAGTCATGCTGCCATGCAGTGACCTGAATGACAGCCTGGCTGTTGAGAGACTGGAGAAATTGGCTGACAGGAACTTCATGCAATTCATCAAGAACTGCAGAGTCCTATAGATAAGGAGTAATAAGAAAAAAGAAAAAAGAAAAAAGAAAAAAGAAAAAAGAAAAAAGAAAAAAGAAAAAAGAAAAAAGAAAAAAGAAAAAAGAAAAAAGAAAAAAGAAAAAAGAAAAAAGAAAAAAGAAAAAAGAAAAAAGAAAAAAGAAAAAAGAAAAAAGAAAAAAGAAAAAAGAAAAAAGAAAAAAGAAAAAAGAAAAAAGAAAAAAGAAAAAAGAAAAGAAAAGAAAAGAAAAGAAAAGAAAAGAAAAGAAAAGAAAAGAAAAGAAAAGAAAAGAAAAGAAAAGAAAAGAAAAGAAAAGAAAAGAAAAGAAAAGAAAAGAAAAGAAAAGAAAAGAAAAGAAAAGAAAAGAAAAGAAAAGAAAAGAAAAGAAAAGAAAAGAAAAGAAAAGAAAAGAAAAGAAAAAGAAAAAAGCTGGCTTCTGCTATTTCCTTAAGCATCCATCTGCAGTTACAATTTCTCTAGAAATTTTATTTAAATGAGTTCATAAAAGTTGACCTGAAGGAAACAATTGTCCTTCTCATTACAGAGTTCTCTGTGGTGTATAAAGTGTTGTAATTAACAGGTACACTACTGACAGAACAGACTTGGTTTGATTTTCACCAACACTGGTTTACACCATTAATTTCATCAGAAACATTTAATTTACTAATTTACTTCAGGGAACCAACTCTGAATATTACCGAAGTTTCTAGGCAATTATCATAATTTCATAGTAAATATGTGAAACAAACCCAGTGCAGTCCTTCCCAAATTATTTCTTGAAAATAATTCACCAGATACATTAGTATACCAAATGAATAGTAAAAGTCTACAAATGGAGTAGGGAAAAGTAAGTGCCAGGAAGGTATTAACCCATTTTATGACTGTGAATTTTGCTTTTTAAGCACAGATAAACTGAAATTTTTTGCATGTAAGGACCATAAGTAAAATGTTAATCTAATCAAGCAACAATTAAAACCTCTTTTCATAAGTATGTAAGCAGAACTGACAGATTCAATTTCATTCCTTCTGCAAGAGATTACTGTGCTGAGAATGTCTCCAGGGTGTTCCCAGAGCAATTGCTAAAGCAGTGCATACAGTTTCTATTCTCATTATACTCGATTCAGCACAATGAACATCCAGCTGCTGCTCTGTAGGCAATGACCCTTGGGAGCGTGCATGGAGTTAGAAAGAAAAATGGGATTTTTTGCTCCTTTGCTCTGTTTTATCAAAGTCTACATGGAGTCTTTACTTGAAACTGGAGAGAAGGAGATGACAGATGTCAAAGGAAGCAGTTGATTCAGCTGGAAATGATGAATTGCAGGAAGACAAGATAATTTTTAAGGCCTTTTCTAAAGTGAATATATAGATCTGGAATCACACTATATTAAAAATTAAAAATATACAAACAAGTAACCATGTGAAAACAATATCTTTTTCCTCTTGTCTTTATAATAACTCCTCATGTCTCATAATTTCTTTTGTATTTGTACATGATTCTATGCAATATTTTTTCTTGAACTATGACAACTTGTTTAATCATCTTAATTAATACAAGAAAAGTAGGCAATTGCTAAGAGAAAATGTATTATGATTGTCACTGGTTTGCTGCTTGATTGTTTCTACCTTCACTTACAAACCAAAAGTTTTCCATAAAACAAACAAACAAACACTTGTAAGATCTTCTTTTCTGCAGTTTTTCTTACTTATGTCACTTTTTAATACCTCTCCATAGCATTCCCCTTCATCAGATTATTTCTTTCATCTAGCTTTTTCTTTTAGTATTCCCTTTTCTCAGTTGTCTCATTTCCTTCCTGTTCCAACCTTTTCCGTTCCATTTGCCTTTCTGAACTTAGGATATTTGGAGATGGAAATACAAAGCAACCAAATTCTATGGGTCTTTGATTTGCAGATCGACTTTGTAGATCTATGCATCTACACAAATGTTCAGCGTCTGATGATGAAGTTCATCACAAACTGTCTTTCATGCTCTGATATTTTTTCAAATTACCTGAAAATAGGATGGAGCTCAACCCCCAGGAAGAAGCATCCTCATTAAGACAACTTTATTTCCAAATCAAAACTGCACGTATGTTTTCAAGAAGGGTAGTCATTTTTTCCAGGTAATGAAAGAACTGAAATATGTTATGCATTAATATCCAATCTTACAGTATGGCAAATAATTTAGTCATAAATATCAAACAGCAACAATGTCAATAAAATGCTAGCTATTCCCAAACAATTAAGAAATTCATCAAATGCTATCAGATGTAAAAAATATCCACAAAGAACTATGGTGGCAAAGACACTTCTCTAAATGAACAAGCCATCCCCAATTCCCTCTTCAACCTAAGAAGATTTCAATCTAAATTTGTTATTGATTAATCCTCGGATAATATTGGGTCAGGGATTCTAGGCTCTTATAAACCTTATATTCTCAAAAACAGATGTTCACTGTAGTTAGGCACTCATCTCCTGGGTGAATACATTCTAACCACTGAATCTTGTCTGTCTTGCTCACTGTCTAGAATATACATATAAGAATAGTTGCAAACAGGATAAACTGCTGATAGAGATACTGGAGAAAGCAAAGAGTACCCCTGTATGTCTTACTGTCACCTGAGCAAGACATTCAGACTGAAGGTGGTAGGGAAACCTCATTCAAATCTATCACCAATGACCAAACATGATTCAATGTCTTTCATCCTTCTTCTACCTTGCAGACACCAATTTCTCTTTTACAGGAGGCTGACAGATACATTAAGTACTGGAGTTTATTCTGAGAGTTTAGTTTCTCAGCTGCTAGTATGTTGCCTGAACTTGTCACATTCATGCAGAACACCAGCATTAATGACATCCCATTTCCACAGGCTTAGAGAATGTGTCTTAATTTTCAATTTTATTTTTACATGACCTCAAGACACATATTTAGCTATGTATCAGCTTGTTTGAGGCAATGTTTTCATTTGACTACGTGGCAACTTTTTAATCTAATTTTGTTACAAGAACCCTCGGTCCCAGAATCTGACATCACTGCGAATTTCCCCCTTCTTTATCTATTTCTTATTAGGTCCTCAGATCCTGTTGATTCTGAAATCAGTTTCAAAGATCAGCGTAAGACAGTGTTAAGTATAATAAACTTCGTAAAACTCAAAAGCAGAACATGTGAAGTCAATAATGATTAATTGCACAATGGTCTCCAGTCTGGGTATGAAGCCAAAGCAAATTTTGCTTAAATCTGGTCATAGTCTCAGATATATGTGTTTCCACAGTTCTGTCAGAACAGTATTTCCTACCATCTTTTTTTGTCTGCAGGAGCTCTGACACAAGAAAATATGCTGAATTTTCTAGTGGAAAGGTAGAAGAAAGCACCCTGACAAAGCTGGAACTGGTATGTGAATTTTTGTGGGATGGGTTTTGTTAAAAACTCACAAACTTTCACATCATAAAATTTACAGGAGTTTCAGACCTAGGCCTGCCAGAGATTGGCAAGGAAGTCAAGTCAGGAAAGTGTTCTTCCTATTTTTATCTTACCTTCTCAGACTCATGCAGTCATGTTTTCCATCCCCTACCTCTAAGAGTTGATTGCAATGAATGAGTTTATCCAAACTGGCCAGGATAAAAGAGGTCATAGAGAAGAAGGGTCTTGAAAGAGACTGCAAAGAAGGAAGGGACCCATAGGTGTTGGCAACAGCAGGAGATCCGGAGAAGCAGCACACACATTACCTGACACAATGGGTCCATGTGGAAGAAAAAGGACAATGAGGTGAATGTCCTCAAAACAGGAAATGTTTGAATTACATTTTGCCTCATTGAAAACACTCAACTCAGTCATGAAAGACAAATATGGGAAACTAGTTTTAATGCTTGCAGAGACACTTGTTTAAATGATACTCTTCCAATAACAGAACAAAAGTCCACAGGGATAGGAAACATGAGAAAAGTTAAAGAAAATGGGGCTACCTCAAAATACAGATATCACTGTCTCACAACAAATCAGTTATCTAATAACAAAACATTTTTAAGCACTCTCTAGACTTACATTTGCACAGAATAGAGAATATTCTGAAAATGCTACAATTTTGTGTCAAAATAGTTTGAACCTTCATTACGTATACAATGCCGTTTTCCTTCTATCAAACTGACAGCTCTTTTAACACAAGTACACCATTCCCCTCCCTGAAGAAATTATAGTGTGGTGGGAAGTGCTCCAGAGGAGATCCTGAAAAGCTTCCAAGTATTAGAGATTTGAAAATCAGTCATGGAGAAGGAAAATGATCCGTTTACTTTTTAGCACTAGTAGCTATCTTCACATTGTCATTCTCTTTTCAATCTCATGTCTCTAGTGCCAGAGTTAAGTGGATAAAGCTAAAAATAGACTGACGCCATCTAATACAACAAAGAATGGAAGAAGGGAGACAGAACTTGAATAAGGTTTTTTTTTTTTTTTTCATGGAAAAAACTAGCTTGACAACTTTGAAGAGTGATCTCTAACCCCAGCTGTCAGCAGTGTAATAAAGACAATACAAACATAAGTATATATACTATCTTGCTGGGGCCTGGAGGGTGATTTATCAACCCCCTTGTTAGTCTTGGCTTCTGCCAAAATATAGGATAGTGTGGTGGGATTTTTGCCATCAGATGTACACTTATTATCTGATTTTTCAGAAGTGGCATGCACCAGTACATTCCATGGAAGCTGACTGCAGAGTGTGCTGGGATTCATCTTAAAAAAGAAAGAAAATCACTTCTGCAACTATTAGAATATGGCAACATCACTAGATTTATACTAGCTGGGTCAAGACATTCAAACTTTAATGACTTGCAATTACAATTAGCTGGGCTTGTTTTGATGTTGTGACAGAGCTGACAATTGCCTTTTCTTCCTGATAACTCAGTGTATCCAGAACACTACATTGCTTTCATGTATGGACCAAAAGTGAAAATATTCTGTATCCCAGAAGAATTTACAGAGAGCTGTGAGTGAGCAGACCCAGAGAGAAGAAAAGAATCGAATGGGCCTTTTTAAAAAAGCATATATGAAGAAAGCTATTTGTTTTAGTATGAGTTTTATGATTTAGAATGGTTGAGTCACCATCCCTGGAGGTATTTAAAAGATGCGTACGTGTTTTTTGGGGACATGGTTTAGAGGCAGACTTGGTAATACTAGGTTAATGGTTGAACTTGATGATCTTAAAAGTCTTTCCCAACCTAAATGATTCTATCATTCTATGATTTCTTGTGGTATTATGTTTGTTTAAGAGATGTTATTAAGGATATTCTTTTATTAATATTTATTTTATTACTATTAATATTTTTATTTATATTATTTTCTAAGTAGCTCATTTTAGTATGAGTGTTGAAACTCAGGCTGTTCATAAATCTAGGCAATATTTAAAATAACAAGCAGTATTAGCCTGTAGTGGAAGGTAAAGTGAAAAAGCTGGTGCGGGGAGTCTGACATCCGCAATGTTTGCTCTTATGAGGGTTTTACTTTGGAATTTCCTACTCTGCTGCCAAGGAGTGAATGTGCATTAGAAGGTAAAGTGCAACATGTGTACTCCTGACATACACTTTCCTGTTCAGTTTCATCTGAAAGAAATTCTGATGGTGTGCACTAAGATCCCTCCAGGATGGAAACACCTGTGGTAAATCGGGATCAACAGGAGGTTCTCTTCAAATGTTTCAGGTCTACTTCTGGAGACACATCACTAGGGATCACTAAAGAAATTCAGGCCATTTTGACAATCTTTTTGTTTTCTTAAGAAATATGCAAAACAAAGATTTAACTGTAACTATAAAAAGTTTTTAGGAGCACTTCCCCGGTGTTACTTCCAGCTTCCAGCAAGGAAAAGTGACAACAAACATACATAAAAGAACATTTACCTTAAATCTTGGAATCACCAGCCAGCAGTCACCCCTAAGAAATCCATTTTTGTTTCCCCCCTTTTTCAAAAAAGCCTCATTCTTTGGATAAAAGCATCTGCGTCATCTTCCAGAATAAGTCCTGAAGAAACACAGCAACCATCTCCCAACTTTTCCCACAGCCAGAGCAGAGAATAAATGAGCACTGAAAGTTATCTGATTAACTCCAACAGGTTTTCCTGGTTATCTCCAAATCTCTTATTTCAAATAGGTGTTCATTAATACAACTTGACCTATTCAATTTACAATGACCTTCTGTGAGCTTGAACCCTGCACGCATTTTCTACATCAAAAGCTTCAAAGCATTTTTGACACATGAACAGATTTAAAAAACAGCATCAGTAAATTTATTTAACTGTTTTGATTTCTTTTGTGAAAAACACGATTTCTTTTCATATGAATGTTGGTTGTTACATTCCCCTACTTCTCATGTTCCCAAGTTGTTTTCAGAGTATTTTTGTATATGTAGCATGAAAAGACAGATACTGTTTACTTTCTGAATATACAAATATTATATTTCTTTCTAGGTGGCCAACATGGTAGCCATTTGGTTCCTAGATATGTTTCTATCCTCTCCAGGTAAAATGTGCTTAATCCTCAATAAGCAAACAAACGTGATAAATAAAATATATTCTAAAATGGTTTATGATTAATGAAGTACATTTTTTTTTTTAATCACAGAAGTCAAACATCAGATTTTAATTGTGAAGAGTTATATTGGCATATCTGGTATCAGAAAAGCTAAAGAAAGTGAAAATCTGTCACGATCACAGTTTGCAGTGAGTCAGAGCACACACATACCAACACACTGAAGCAAACTCAGAATGCAAGGCTTTTTTGGCTATTCATAATAAGATCAAACTTAGCGAGAAAATGTCAGATTTTCAGAGAATTTCCTAAAATACACAAGGAAACAGAAGTAACAGTGGTCACTGGTGACATTTAGATTCACATTAGGACAAAGTCTGCTCTAGGTATAGAGGGAGGATTAGCTGAGCAGTGACAGGAAAAGATTTCTGTGGATCTAAGTTCCCCAGTTATCAGAGAATTTGCACAAATATTAATTGTATTCATACTTATTAGTATAGGCATTATTTTATAAGAAAATCTCTCATTATTCTAGTCTTAGAATTTTTCCTTTTAAATACCTAGAGCTTACAGAACATCAGCTCTATCATGGATAGAGAAGAGTTATTCGTAGAGTTACAAAATCATAGAATGTTCCAAGTTGGAAAGGACACACAGGGATCATTAAACCAACTCCTGGCTCCACACAGGAACGCCTAAAAATCAGACCATGTCTGAGAACATTGTCTGAACTCTTCTTGAACTCCGGTAGGCTCGGTGCTGTGAATCCCTCCCTGGGGAGCCTGTTCCAGTGCCTGACCACCCTCTCGGTAAAGAACTTTTTCCTAGCATCTAGCCTGAACCTCCCCATCATAGCTCCATGACATTCCCTTGAGTCCTTTTGCTGGTCATCAAAGAGGTCAGTGCCTGCCTCTCTATCCCCTTTATTACGAAGCTGTCGGAAACCTTGAGACCTCCCCTCAGTCTCCTTTTCTCTGGGCTGAACAAACCAAGTCACCTCAGCCACTCCTCATACGTTTTCCCCTGTACCCTTCACCATCTCTGTAGCCCTCCTTTGGACATTTTCTAATGATTTTATGTCCTTCCCACATTGTGGTGCCCAAAACTGCACACAGCACTCAAGATGAGGCTGAACCAGCGCAGAGCAGAGTGGGACAATCCCTTCCCTCGACCAACTAGTGTTTGATGCACCCCAGGGTACCGCTGGCCCTTTTGGCCACCAGGGAACGCTGCTGGCTTATGTTCAACTTGCTGTCAGCGAGAACCCCCAGATCTGTTTCTTCAAGGCTGCTCTCCAGCCTCTGCTCCCCTAGTCTGCACATAGAGCCAGGGTTGCCCTGTACCAGATGCAGAGTCTTTATATGGACTCTATACAAGTATCATATAGACTTGCAACTTCTAGTAGTTCATTATGACTATCTTGCAGACATTCTTATCCAAAAAAAAAGAAGAAAAAAAAAAAAGAGTAAGTTCTAGAATACAACACCTCTGTTTGTAAGATAACCAATGTACCTAAAAACTGGGTCTGCAAAGGACCTTTTTTCGTCACTGCTGCTAGGCAGAAAAGTTATAAATATTGAAAGAAACCTGACTTTTCAATTTGTCAGTCCTACTCTGTGTGGATAGAGCACCATCAAAATCTGTCTCTTAAATGGCAGGTCATACAAGACCAGCAAGCTGACTGGCTCTACCTACAATGTGTGAAATTAGTTTGGAGGTGTGAGTTTAGTTGTCAGACATGTTTTACGGTGGAAGAAACTGAGACTGATGCTGGAGTTTACTCCAAATTGACAAAAATATAATCTTTTGAAAGGATAGAAAAAAATGGACAAAATCTTCATCCAACTATTGTTTTCAAAGCACCTTAACAGATAGCGCATCATAATAACAAATACACTTAAAAAAAAACACTTATATTCTCATAGATTAGGCATTTAAACCTTAATCTAGAAAGAGACCTCAATGGGTATCAGTACCTATAAGTAGTAGGAATATAAAACTTCTGCAGTCCTTCTGGAAAACTCTTATCTTCTTGTCTCTGTCAAATTCAGATACAAAACTTGAAATTCTGTCCTACCAACCACCTTTGAAAATGAATGTGCCAGATAGACACTCTCAGATTAAAACTGGAAGAGCAGTTAGCCAGAATTTCTGGCAAACAAAATGACATGAATCTCATCAGCTCAGTAGCTGTCTTCACAGGACAGAATCATTTATTTTTTGATTGAAACTTGACATTTATCATACTGTTTTGACAGATCCTGGTGACAATTACGAAAGACATTTGCTGGGCTTTCTGTCAGTATTTCATGTTAGCATAGAAGACCCCATTAACACAGAACCAGAAAAACCATCCACTGAATGTGAAAGAGAGACAAAATAAGTTCTTTTTAATTAACTCTGTCAATTTCTCAAAATGTTTCTAAGTCAAAGCACGAGACATGAAAGTCTAAAGCAAGGGTGAATATGTTTACCAATGCTGACTTTAGAAGAAACTTGAACAAGTCAGCTCATTTTATGCAGCAGCAGTTACAAGCCATTGCATATACTCAAAAAATAAAAACAAAAACAAACAAACAAAAAACTTTAATCTACTTCTGGTTTCTTTGATTTTTAATTTCATTCCAACAACAGGAACAAAACAGAAGTGAAACACAGTTAACATAGGGCCAATGCTTGCATAAATTGTCTTCACGCAAGCAGAATATGACTGCTGTAAGAAGAAATCAGCAAAAGTACTAAATTTGTTAGAAAGAACAGAATGCAACAGACATCTAGTAGCAACATTTGGGTTTTTCCTCCACAGCCAAAGTATTTTGGATGAAAAATACTATGTTTACATTACTGAGTGTAATGTCTGAAAATCACTCATATCATCAGGATAGTTCAAATTCCAGTACATCTTATAATAGAATTCAACATTTAAATATTTGACTGTAAAGTTATCAATGTCTGCCCAACTACTTGTCATAGCTGTTTCAATTCTAGCTAGCAAGTAGGTGACATCCAATATTCAAATAAACCTCAGGATATTTAGTGAGCTCGAATACAAATGTTGAGAAAGTAAGTAAAAAATCTCATGCTGTATGAAATTTTAGGGTGTAACTATTTTAAGATTATATCTTTTTTGGGAGTCAGTAATTTTCACTACTCAAGGAAGGATTTGCTTAGATAAAGTGTGAATGTCTTCCAGATATTTGAAGGAGATAAATTCTTTTTACTTTGAAAGCACTGTCAGAAATGTTACCTTAAATCGTACAGCATTACGACACTCTTTTCCTATACAGGAACATGTATTCCTACAGGATTCATGTCATATATGCATTCACATGAGTGATTACATATGTAGGTGTCATACTTTGAAGAACCATAGTATATCAAGACATATATATTTTCTGATTCTTTTTGTGTAATTACACATTGTCAGAACACCCACAATACCATTTACATTAAAAAAAAAAAAGATTTAGCATGATGTGAGGAGTAGATGTTACAGTCCTTGTTCACATCATTAGATTTTAATGGAATTTCTGAAATACAAGAAGGGTACAACACTAAATTCTGATGGTATAGATCTATAAAGATTTAAGCCTTTAGAAAATGTAAGGAAAAGAGGTTCTCTGCTTTACCAGAAAGTAATATTCTGCATACTCTGATTATGTCTTTTACATAATATTCTTCGTATTTCTACCTGTATGCATTTCATTTAATTAAAAAACAAACAACAACAACAAAAAATCTACCTTTTTGAACTTTATTTTTATCTTCTTTGAAGATATATTTAAGATGCATTGATCTTGAGAATATTGTTATCAGATTAACATTTGGTTATTTTTACTCTCTGTTAATTCCCAGTGAAATACTGAAGCAGTGTCTCTGTGTCTTTAGACAGACCTTTATATTTGACTCTCTCCTCTTCCATCAGTAATTGAAGCAACTGAAGAATTGCTTTCAAACTATCAAAGAACATATAAAGAAAAGCAGTTCTTCCTATTTTACAGGTCTACAAAGTTCTTCCCAGGGTTTGGCTATAATACTTAATTGCTTTTTAAAGCCCCATGGCTTTTATTTTTTTTTTTATATATATTTTTTTCTAAAAATATTTCATTTTTCTAAAACATTTTCTAAAATATTTCATCCATGTTTCCTGGAATCTTCTGATCTCGCCTATGCACAGCATACTGATTTCACAGCAAGAAATTTTAGTTTAATGTTTGCTTCTCTTCCAATAAGAGCTTCTTGTCAAAGATCAAAACAAAGGAGTGTGATGATATTTTCTGAAGCTAATATCCGCACAGTGGATACTTTTAAGTATTCTAAATTAGGCCAGTGAATCCATATACATTATCAAAGTTCAAGATATGATTAACATACTTACAGCTCAAAACACGATCTTATTTGGAGCACAGACATGAGAACACCCCAACTATGTGCTGTAGCAGGGAATTCTGGGAGTTCATGCCTATTTTTTGCTTTGTTTTGTTTTTACCACCAATTCATTTGTTGACAACAGATTCAATACTGTCTCTGGCAACATACTTAATCTGTGCAATTCATTTGTGATCAGGCTGATAATTAGCAATGTCAATTTGCTACTGCCATTTTCTTTTACAAATGACTTCAAAATAATTATTAAAAATATATTATTAATTATGGAGAAATGATCAGCAGTACTATTACAGCTGTACTGTGAAAAGCTTGTCACAGCTAGAGATCAAACAATAAAAACTCATGCACTTTCACAATAAATTAAATGTGATGATTAAGTAACATTATCCTCTATCAGCAGAAAGAAATGTAAATCAACTTGTGTGTATACAAACTGTGTTTCATTTCAGCCACCAAAGACTAAAGAGAATCAAAGAGATGAACAATTCTGTATCAGACCTGAATTTCAAATCTTTCAATGTAGGACTGGAGAAAAACAAAACATTAATTGCAAAATTAAGATAGTCAAGACTAGGTAAAAATGCACGCAGATCAACAGGCTTCATAAAATTTAGTTTGAACAATTAAATTTATACTATTTGGTATAGCTTTAAATTTCACATTTTGCAATATTTTTCATAAATCTTCTAGTACATATTCCGTAATTTTATTTGGATGAAATCTAAAATTTACTTGTGGTCTGTGAGAGAACTCATTGCTCAGAAAAGTGAGAGGAAAAAATGTCACCATAAGTGGTGCAGGTGGGTGCTATGTAAGTTTACAAAGGAATGCTGTGAGTTCATATTAATTGCAACTTCTGGTAACAATCATAAACTTTTGTTTGGGCAAATATTTATAGAACTTCAGATTTTTTTACCGTTTTCTACTTTGTGACTTGAATGGGTTTTGAAAAGACAATCTTCCATCACAGTGCTCTCAACTCGTGTGAGAAAGCTTATTATGCTATGAGCACATACATATGTTTAATCACCTCTTGAAACACCCTTGAAATACTATGTAGCACTCAAATCTTGCAACTGACTTAAGATAATGAGAGCACTTCCTAAATTCATTTTCTTCCGTGTCTGAACAAGTAGCTTTAATCTTCTCAGATTAAATGATGATGTGCTAACATGTTGTGTCACTATATGCTGTACTCCTATTAAAAATTTATTCACCAAAAGGTAAGGTGCTGTTATTACTTCCATCCTGAAAAATATCTTCAGAGTTGTTAGCTCAATATGTTTTGCTGAGAAAGGTTGTGTGAACAGTAGGGTTGAAATACTTGCAATCTGGATGTTAATAAACCATTCTGAAATACCCAAATGAATTTCCTTTACATAACCAGTCATTTACATACTTCAAGGGAAAGATGTGCATCTCAATAGCCTGGAAGATTTGAAGACTCCTACCAAGCTGGAAGCATGTTGGTGGATCAGAAGAGAAAGATTGAATGGAAACTACTCTCCACTGCTGGAAAGGGTTGCCTCATATAGCTCAAAGGGAAGACTCAAATGGTTGAATGTATGTATGTATGTAGGGTTGGGGTCAGCAAGACAGATTGCTGTGTTTACAAAAGAAAGAGAGAATGAGAAATGAGTACATGAAACAGAGCAGAGAGCAAAGACACGGTAGTGAGAAAAATGTGTCATGATAGATAAAGATTCTTAGTGGTGCTTGGAGGATGGGGGAAGAGAAGGAAAAACAAAGTCAAAAAAAAAAAAAGGAAATAGGACACAAGATTCAAGAACTGTATTAATGTTTTGTATCTTGTAATTCTGAGGGGAGTAGAATGGCTATTTTCAGGCTTTAATATTATACAAGAAAGTTAGATTCTTCTCAAGTTAAAGAAAGACCAAATCAAAGTTTAAAACTTGGAATCACAAAGTTAGGTTTTTAAAAACTTCTCTAAATTTTGAAGAGTCGATCAGTAGGTGTTGCAAGCATGTATTTATACAGAAAATCAAAGTTTTTTCACTTAGGAACAGACTTGACTGCAGGTCATAAATAAAAAAGATAAAAACAAACAAGCAAAAAAATCCCATTCACATTGTTTTGCTATCCTAGAGCACAAAGTCAAAATTTAGCAAATACTCACCCACCAGCTACAGAGAATCTTCCCATGGACACTGACAAAACACTTTATCTAAGTTTTTGGCCCAGCTGACCCTACAGAGAGTGCTTAGTTAGACATTATACCTAACATAGCTGTGTTGTTATTGAGCAGTGTTGTTGATTGAGCTAAGAAGAGAATAAAATGGTTAATTAGTCACCAGATGGAACTGAACCACCTCAAATACTACTTGCAACACTATTAGAGAGAGGACAACTCTACCTGAAGTGCCTTGACAACTGAACTCCCCTGAAAGCAGTGTAAGCTCAGATATCTTGAAGGCACTGACCCTTTATTCTTTTCTTTCCAATGAAAATTGGAGATTGCTTAGTCCCTACGCTGCCTGAATTTGAATTGGTGCCACAGGAACAGAAAATTTTTTTTCCTAGGGCCCTGGACACAAAAACGGTCGGGTCTTTCTACATTTATTGTTACAAAATTTAGAAAGTAGTGCAGAAACAGAAGCAAAATCATAGTACAATTGCCCCATAAACTGTAGAAAACAGTTTTACACGTCTTAAATTTTGGATTCATATAGCAACAGAATTCATGTAAATTAAACTATATTGGGTGACTCTTGAGAAGTATGCAAGAGGAAAACAGCATCCAAAGAAAGGAGTACTATATTTAGAGTTAGATATAAGAACATGGTCTCTTAAAAATCATTATAGAAACATAAAACAAACTGCTACAGGATAAACCTGAGGTCTGAAAGCTGGGAAAGCATCTGATGAAATAAATAAATAAATAAACAACAGATACATAATTGGTTTCTGTTTTTAAGAACTAATGCTATTCTAGACTTGTGTAAAACTCTATTTTCTATGTAGAAATCTATGCAGATTTTGCAAGAAGAAGACATAATAGGATTTACTTCCAAAGAACAGGACAACCATTTAACAGCCCTCTCATAGGATATTCTCCCTTTTGCTCTGTATAAATCCTCCTATTACTTCAAAGAAAATCAGTCTCCAAAATTAGTTGTCAGGAATCATGTAGACAACTCAAAATCCCATATTAATGATTTAAATTGAGAGGTGCTGCAGTATATTTTGTAAATGTTGACTGCAGATATTTACAAAGTTAATAAACATACTCTAGGAAAAGTCCTTGCACAGAAGATTATAGATTAGTGAAGCATTTATTTATTTATTTGTTTATTTATTTGTTTCCAGAATCTATCCCACACAATGTCAAGGAACAAAATTATCAAGTTTTGCCTAAAATCAGAGATGGTGTCTTGCAGTTTCAGGACCTGGCTTTGTTCCTGCTAGAATTAACTGAAGCAGATGCAGCCACTCACTTTGTATATTTTCTACCAGTAAGTGCCAAAATACACAAATGTAGTCAAATGCCATGAAAATAAAATGTTATTAAATGTATCTATAAAAAGAAATGTGTTCAAGAACTTTTCTGTCTGTAAATAATGTCTGCAGTACCTACAGCTGAAAAATCAGTTTACAGTAAGAATTTGACATACTGTAAGTGATATTATCAAAAACCTAGGACTGCAAAGCTATTTAAATAAGAATAACTAAATCTCTGCAAAGCCTTTGCAAACTTAGCTTTGTTAAGGTAATATTTGAAGACTATGCTACATAACTTTCATGCTGCTTCTTCCTTCATTAGCAAGTTGCATTCTAACCTTCTGGGGATGTTCCTATTTTTATGTTATATTCTGTCTGTTCGTAAGACAAATGTTTCAATACAAAGTATTACTGATATTAAAATAAGAGGAAACATTCTTTTTTTTTTTTTTTTTTGTCAAACAACCATGTGACAGTTTGAGAAGCAGGTGCAGGGTGTGTGGTGTTGGCTACAGTGGCATTTGGCATAAAAATAAATCATGAAACTGAAATGACAGCTAAGACAGCCAAAGGAAACAAATCATCAAGCATTAATCCACTGAAACAAGTATTTCACACATATCATATTTGAACGCATTTCTGAAATGTTATTAGTTAGTACCTTCAGCCACTCTGACATAGCTGCAACTGAGTGAAATCCTACCTCAGTAAAGACAGCAAAGTTTTAACAACAAAACAGGATGCTCATTTTTTAAATAATATCTGGAAATGATATGAAGTCACAGACTGATGTATTGGTGATCTATAACAAAGCAACTGGTTGAAGTTTAATGATGAAATACAAGTGGAAGGTTAAAAAAATGATATTGGAGAGAAATCTATATAGCTTTGTAGAAAAAATGTCTCAAAAATATGTTTCACAAGTTTCATGACAGATTCAATGAGCAGGTGGGTGAGCTGATAGTGTCTAGGAGTATTGTGGGAAGTTATAACAAGCCTGTTGCAAAGCCTCCTAAAGATACAAAGTCATCATGGGATCAGAGGGAGTCTCTCTATTAACCAGCATTGAGACATAAAGCACACATCACAATGTTGAAAAGACTGCAGGCACTGCGAACAGTTTAGCTTACTGGTAAATGACCTGAAAAGGGGAACACTACACAACAGAGCATTATTCAGAACATGTAATGATAAAGCCAACTTTAGGAAATGCAGACATCTCATAACACTGAATAATTTGGCAATAAAATGGTAAATGCAATTAAAAAAAGGAAAAAAGTACACAGTAACACCAAGGGGAAAAGCACATGTGTGGCTTCTGACTTAGCAATTCCCTTTTGGAAAACATCTTGAAATTGCCATCATCTCCGCAGCAGGTGTTGTTATCAGAACATCAAGCAGAACCTTAAAAAATATTGGGAAAAGATTTGAGAACAAAACATAAAGAACTATACAGTTCTACTTAGTTTATTTTAAGAAAGATGCAGTTTAGTTAGAATGAAACAGAGAATGACAACAATGATTACAGGTATGAAATACTTTTATAGTATTATATAGTGTAAGAGACAAAGCATTTCCACCTGAGATAAAAAAAGTGAGGGCAGGAGGGAAAAATAAAATAGAAATCTTAAAGCATTATAAATGCCACTGAGAGGGACTGGAGAATGGTTTTTCTCTCTCATAACAGTAGGTAGAGTCTAAGAATTTTTCTGCAGGGGTAAACACAAAAAAACCTCTTTCAGCTACAGTAGAAACTGTGGAACACAATGATATTCTGTGCTAACAGAATTAATTAAGATGGATGACTTCAAAGATGAGTAAAAAAGACAATTTAATGAAAGAGATCATCAGTGTTTTTAAGCAAAGTATCTCAAACAATGATCTGAATGATTCTGAAGTATTGCAGCTTTTCACTACTTCAAGGGGGCTTACAAAAAAGATGGAGAGCAACTTTCTCTGCTCAGACAGATAATGACCTCTGAGATAATGACTCAGAGGGTGGTGAGGCACTGGAACAGGTTGCCCAGGGAGGTTGTCTTCAGGTGTCCGAGACCTGATCTAGTGGGTGGCATCCCTGCCCATGTCAGTGGGGTTGGAAGTAGATTATCTCTAAGATGCCTTCCAACCCAAGCCATTCTGTGATTCTATGATTCTCACTACCAATCATTAAACTATTGTCTACTATAAGCTTGAGGGGTATAAAAAGGAAAATTGTTTTATAGTTACCTTACTTCTGAAATATTTTCTTTTGCATTTACTGCTGATTATCATTCTCACATAGAACATGAATGAATTTGAATGTCTTAAAGACATTCAAAGGTTTTACAGCTCTGCCAATTATAATAAACAAGTAGAAATCAAGAGATCTTTATGATCTTTCCATCTCTGCCCACAACTTCTCTGCACAAAGATCTTGTTTTCTTCAACACATTTAGACTGATGGACTGTGAAGTGCAAACATTGTTTTTTAGATCTAACATATTTTTGCATACTACTTGTTCCCCAGATTTTTTTTCTGTAATTCATCTGAAGAAGTTAGTACAATTCGGTGTAAACCATGGAACATTGCCTGTTTTGTTGTTGTTGTTGTTTGTTTTTAAATTGTGAGTACCATTGTGATGTCATTAGGTGGAAGAATCTACTCAAGCCAAGAGAGGTTTGGACTTAAACTACTCATAAAAACCTTTTCATCTGGTAGTAATCAGGTCCATGGTCCAAAAAAGATAGGAATATGTAAGAAACAGATATAGGTGTTGTATAAAAAGGTTCAAACAATTCTAATGGATCTTTTTTTTGGATAAAAGAGGACATCAGAAAACTGTAAGGGGCAGAAAATACATAGATATACCACAGAGGGAAGCAGTGTGAAGTGGGTAAATACCTTCACGTTCTCTTTTTCATTTGTTTCTGGAAGTGCAACTTGCTGTCTAGCATTGTACCTTTTCAAGAAGACCTTAATTTGACAACATGGTGTGTGCTAAGCAGACTGCAGTATCAGGATGAAGATATCTTCAGAGTACATCGCACAATTTTTCCAGTCAGGATTAAGTTTCCTTCACATCTCACAAACTAATAAAAATGATAATTCATATTCTTCTAAAGATCCAGCAACACACACACATTCAATCTACTTCTGTAATACAGAAATGTTCTGGAAAGAAAAAACAAACACGGGAAAGAGTGCTCTTCTTCAGCTAAGATCCTTCCTGTTGATTTCCGTGCAGGCACTCTAACAGTCTCTTCAGTGACAATGTTTTTTCTCATCTTAAAGTAACAAACTATTCATTTACATGCTATAGACATTTCAGATAATGTATCCTTTGAGATAAGATCAGAATCTGCAACAGTACCTTTCTAAATCTTCTAACTTGGTTCTTGGTTCAAACTTTCTCGTTGGTCAAACATAAAAAGAAAAAAGGCCATTCTTCTGTTAATTCCTTGAAACCTTTGAAGATCTGTTATTTCTGTCTTACACCAAAGACCAGAAGTAGACATTCAAATGACCTCTTCAGACAGACATATCAATTAAAAGAATTCAATCTGGTCTAAAACAGTGCTATTGGAAAATATTTTGTTATGGCTGAAGGAGCCAACACATTACAGAATATGTTGTCATATGTTGTGCTGGAGCATGTCCAAAGAAGGGCAACAAAGCTTCTGAAGGTATAGAAAACAAGTCTCATGAAGAATGGCTGGGGGAACTGGGTTTGTTTAGCCTGCAAGAAAAGGAGGCTCAGGGAAGACCTTATTGCTATAGGGATGTGGGTCTTGGTGTCTTCTTCCAAGCACCAAGTGATAAGACAGGGGGAAATCTCAAGTTGAAAGGTGCATCAATTTACACCAGGGGAGGTTTAGCTTGCTTATTAGGAAAAAATTATTTACTGAAAGAGTATTGAGACCTTTGAACAGGCTGTCCAGGGAAGTGGTTGAGTCACCATCCCTGGAGGTCTTCAAGAAACACGTAGATTTAGAATTTAGTAACATGGTTTAGTGGTGGACTTGTCAGTACTAGGTTAAAGGTTGGACTTAGAAGTCTTTAAAGGTTGGTCTTAGAAGTCTTTTCCAACCCAAATGATTCTATGATTCTATGATTCTATGTGATTCTTTTAGATTTTACACTGTAGATTAGTGTACACCTTTCAATAAATACCAGTTGCCTCCCTAAAACTCCAGTTGTGCCTTTCTTTTTGTATAAGCCAGAGAGTTTTTCTAATGATTTAGTGCAAGGATGATACAACATCGATACCTGTCACTCCTACCTAAAGGTTACATGTTACTGAACTCACATCATTCAACTCAAGTGAGGCAGTGAGGCAACATTCTTTACAACTTAGAGGACAAATCTCTTCCTCCAGTTTGAAAGCCAGGAGGGCTGTGATGATCTTTGACCCTCACTGCCACTGCTGCCAGCCGCCTCTGTTCAGCTGGTGCTGGTGGTCACTCATAGACTGGGAGGAGAACTTCCTCTAACTGTAGGTGATCTCATAATTTATTTTAAGGGGATTCAGAGTAAGAATCAAATATCTTATCAAGATATCACTTTCAATGTTTAAAAAGACTGAAAATGTGCTGGCCTTTACTTCAGATTTCTATAAAAAGATTTCTACATGTAAAACTAAGCAACTATATAGATCAACAACTAAAAACATTTTTTCCACATAATTCTAAAATAATATTTTGTATAAAATGAACAACAGCACATTATGTATTGTTAAATGTCATATTTTCACAAACTCAGCAAAATACTTAATTAACTGATAAGTTAAATGAGACAGTGAGATCAGAAACCATTATTTTTAGTTAAAGAGAATTACTCAGTTTCAAATGTCAGGAATGGTTAATTTTCAAAAGGTGACAAGTAAAATAAATATTAATTAGTTAACTATTTAAATCACAAATGTTGAGGCAGTAGAGGTGGCATTACTTTCATAGCACCTTTTATGAAGCTGTCAAAGCAATTAACAAGCATTATTGGTTTCACAACAGCCTGATGAGACACTTAAGTTACAATATTGTTTTAACGGAAAGACTTCAAAGTACAGCAACTAGTGAAATATGCAAATTTTTGTATTGCATAAAAATCGTATTTTTACAGGTAGCCTACTTTCAGTCTCCTCTTTTTCACTGCCAGTCTCCCCCCCCACACACACTTCTTTTTTTGAATAAAGAATCAACTACAGAGAGTTCATGTACTTCTGCATTGAGTTCTTACAGCTAACCCTAAGCCATACAAATGGCTATAAATCAAAGACTACAGAATATATTGAATCAAATACTGCATGAAGTAGCAAACCCTATAATTCCCCTGGAACACGGCAGGTGATAAATGCCACATTCCAGTGGAATTAGCACCTCTCCCTCCTTCCTGCTCAATCACAGCAAAAAGGCACAGGGGGGTCATCTGAGGTTACAGGAAAGGTATGCAATCAAGAAACCCAGCACCAGCAGAGGATTCCTTTGGTTCTGGAATATAAAGGGAACTTGAGCCATAATAAATGTTAATTAGTTAACTATTTAAATCACAAATGTTGAGGCAGTAGAGGTGGCAGGTCATATAAATATTTTCCATGCTCACATTAAAATTTCCAACATGTTACTCAAAATTACAATGTAGATGTCTTAACAATTATTTTGAAAGAGAAAGGCAAAAAACTGGTATGGTATATACTTTTCGGTGCCTGAACTTCATTGAGCATTCTCTACTTTTGCCTTTAGTAATTGATTTTTTTTTTCTCCTGTCTTAATGAGCATCTCAGTACTCATTTGCATCTAGTTTCAGTAACTGGGCATTTGTACATTGATGGGTCACAAATCTGGAAGAGATATCAAAGAGACCTTGTGCTTGCATGAAAGGATGATATCATCTGACCACAATGGTAGGGAGGGTAAAACACTAGTTGACAATTCTGAAATCATGATGCGGCATGCTTTCCTAGCTTTGATATTGAGATTTCAGAGGGTTCACCAGGTTACGGGACTTTGGGAGACTCTCCCTACTGCTTGTAACAAAACCCTAAATTGCCATCATAAAACAGATTCTTTGAACAGTAAAGTAGGGTCAGATCAAGTTCATGAGAGTCACACCAATTTATATTAACTGGTAAGTTGGACTACAGAAGTCCAGAGAAAAATTTTTCCATGGTAATATCCTGTATTTACCCCAGAACTGAAATAAAATGTGTAAATTATAGGAGTGGCAATGAAGTCAGTGTAATATCACCAAATCAGATAACATACTATTATTTCAGTTACAACTATGATGATTAGGCAAAAAAAAAAAAAAAAGAGAGAGAGATTTTCATTTATCTGTTTAGAAAATACACTTCAAATATCTGTAATATCAACATACTAATCTTCTTTTCAATATAAATCACGTCTCTTGATTTCCATTTTGGCTAAGTACTGATTACCCTCTTGATGATACTCAGAGATTTACAGTAAGAATAATGTTTATGAAAGGAAGCCATTTAACAACAGAACAGTCCTTTGATAACTCTAATCACAGTTTCCTGGGATTTGATACATATACATTTTCTTTTTGAACAGTAGCTCTTCATTCTCCACATTAAGTCCTTTTAGATAGGAGATGCTTTTGTAGCAAGTCTTTTTTAATTCATTGTGTATATCAATTTAACAAGAATAGAATAAAGCTATTCACTACCTCTAATCAGTTTTTTAGTTCATGAGATCTACAAACTTTGATTATGTTTCTTCTCTGCCTTTATTTTTAATGTATCTACATAAAATAATAATAAAACTGAGGGCTCCTTGTAACAAATATTTGTGTATCAGAGGGATAAGGCAACTAAGAAACCTCAAGATCATACCTGACATTCTGAAAGCTATTAACCATTATTAACTATATAAGAATGTCTTAATTTATTTAATAACTAATTAAACTCTTAATATTTGGTTCACATTTATTAGTTTGCTGGAGCTAAATAGAAAATACACTACCTTGTTTTGTCTTGTCTAATTATAGGACACAAGCTCAGACTTCAAAAATCAGCTTTTGCTTTGGAGAAGATCATGCATTTACCCAAGGCCTTCAGCAACATTACACCGTTATCTTTTTCTAGATTCTAAGTGTTTCATTATACAGCCACTCCTAAGAGTTGGATGATTATTTTATTTCTTCCTAAATCCCTACTGTAACATGTCCAAATCCTTCTGGTATTTAAGGGGGCCTGCAGGAAAGGCAGGGAGAATCTTTAACAGGGAGTGTAGTCACAGGACAAGGAGTAACAGTTTTAAACTGAAAAATGGTAGGTTTAGATTAGATATAAGGAGGAAATTCTTTACTATGAGGGTGGTGAAGCACTGAAACAGGTTGCCAAGGGAAGCTGTGGATCTCCATCCCTGGAAATATTTAAGGCCAGGTTGGATGGGGCTTTGAGGAACCTGGTCTCTAAGGAGGTGTACCTCCCCATAGCAGGGGTGTTGGAACTATGTGATCTTTAAGGTCCCTTCCAACCCAAACCATTCTGTGATTTTATGTGCAATGCATGCAAAGGTGAATGTGTAATGCAGAGTCCTGGTCACCTCTCAGCGCTTTGAAAGATCTGTATGCCATGAGATCTGTATATGTATATACTTTATAGAAGAGGCTACAGGTTGCAAACTGGCCCTAATTAATCTTCCCAGTATTCAGTCATTTCTTTCCTCACTCCTCCACATTTATATAAGCTCATGACTTTACTGATTTACTGATGCCTTAAGAAACCAGCAACTGTCCACCAGTGAGAGCTGTTCCTCCCACAAACACAACCCAAAGCACCTTTGTGTATATAACAAAGAAAATAAAGTAACTTATCTTTGCTACCCCTTTTAAGTCACTTTTTTATGAGTAGGGCTTGGGAGAGCAGGAAGGAGACCAGAATTTCAGTGGAGAAGTAAATTAAATGTAAAGTTAGATTTTACTCAAAATGTATTAGAGAAGACAGTTGCGTGAAGACTCCAGACAGATAAACATGGAACTAGTGAGAGATTGAATAAGGTAATTGTGAGGGGAACTTAAAAAAGGACTTTTAGGAGCAGTGAAGTAAACATTGCACATCCACATAGGTACACTTTGCCATATATCATTGATTTTGCACACAGGAAGTAGCCTTAAATTTTAAGTTTTGCCTGGATTACTGTTTGTGGCACTGAAAATGAGAACAACTTGTTCACCGAGGAGGTATTTATCTGTTCTTCAGTCTGAATTTTTAAGCTCTACGATCAATGGTGAATGACAATATCAACTCTAGAAAGGAGGGCTTTAAATATATGCGAGTGATTTTCAATGCATTACATTCAGTCAATGGAATATTTAGTTCACGTTGTTACATAATCAGTTGTTTTATTCATGTGAATCAAGGTGAGATTTGTAGTCTCACCAGACAAAAAAAGTTTCACTTGAAATCCTACATCGGCTTATCCCAAATACTAAAAATTTCTATTATGTATTTCCTGTCTATGAGGAAGAATTTATTTTGCAATTGTAAGTCAAATATCATCACATTCTTCCTCTCTTTGCAGCTGCATTGCAACATGCCATGCAAGGTAACTTTTTGCCATCATCCTCAGTGATAGGGGCCTATATGTTTACCATGTTTTGGTGAATTGGTGGTTGATATGTGCTAGTAATGACAAATTGTGTGTATCTCCCTCTCTCAGTGATGAATATAGCCTTAGTACGTACCTTATTTGTGAAATGCATTGACATTTTGGGGGATAAAATGTTCTCTGTGAATACAGAATGTTGCATGCCACTCTACATTTCTGTCATGACAATTATTAGACTTACGTTATTACTACCTTACATGAAACATGAATATTTGAAAGGCTGTGGATGTGGTCTACTTTGACTTCAGTAAGGCTTTTGACACACTGTTTCCCACAGCATTCTTCTGAAGAAACTGGCTGCTCTTGGCTTGGACTGGTATACGCTTTTTTGGATTAAAAATTGGCTGGGGAGCCAGGCCGAAAGAGTCATGGTGAATGGAGCTAAATCCAGTCGGAGGCTGGTCACTAGTGGTGTCCCCCAGGGCTCACTATTAGGGCCAGTTCTCTTCAATATCTTCATCAATGATCTGGATGAGGGGATTGAGTGCACCCTCAGTAAGTTTGCAGATGACAGCAAGTTAGGTGCATGTGTTGATCTGCGAGAGGGTAGGAGGGCTCTGCAGGAGGATCTGGATAGGCTGGACCGATGGGCTGAGGTCAACTGTATGAGGTTCAGCAAGGCCAAGTGCTGGGTCCTGCACTTGGGGCAAAACAACCCCAGTGCTACAGGCTGGGAGATGAGTGGTTAGAAAGCTGCCTGGCAGAGAAGGACCTAGGAGTATTGGTTGATGGTTGGCTGAATATGAGCCAACAGTGTGCTCAGGTGGCCAAGAAGACCAACAGCATCCTGGTTTGTATCAGAAACAGTGTGGCCAGCAGGGCTAGGGAAGTGATTGTCCCCCTTTACTTGGCTCTGGTGAGGCCGCACCTCGAGTACTGTGTTCAGTTTTGGGCCCCTCGCTACAAGAAGGACATCGAGGTGCTTGAGCTTGTCCAGAGAAGGGCTATGAAGTTGGTGAGGAGTCTGGAGAACAAGTTTTACAAGGAGCGGCTGAGGGAGCTGGGGTTGTTCAGCCTGGAGAAGAGGAGGCTCAGGGGTGACCTTATCACTCTATGCAGGTATCTTAAAGGAGGCTGTAGGGAGGTGGGGATTGGTCTATTCTTCCATGTGCCCGGTGACAGGACGAGGGGGAATGGGCTAAAGTTGCGGCAGAGGAGGTTTAGATTGGATATTAGGAAGAACTTCTTTACTGAAAGGGTTGTTAGACATTGGAATGGGCTGTCCAGGGAAGTGGTTGAGTCACCATCCCTGGAGGTCTTTAAAAGATGTTTAGATGTAGAGCTTAGTGATATGGTTTAGTGGAGGACTTGTTGGTGTTAGGTCAGACGTTGGACTAGATGATCTTGGAGGTGTCTTCCAACCTAGATGATTCTGTGATTCTGTGATTTTTTTACAAATGCAATGAGCAAAAAATTTATTATTGAAGACTAGCCAGAAATAGTCAGTGATTGCTGTTAGATGTTTTTAATTTTCTTTATATCAAAAACAGCAGAATATATATATATATACTTATTTGTACCTCCCTGAGCACATCAGTCCCCTCCAAACTTAAACATACATGTAAAAATAGCTAGTAAAAAATAACTAGTGATGTATGCCTAGAAAAATGGATCAAATATTTTAGTGCACATATACATGGGGTTGTAACTATTAACACCACTACATACCAAGAGAAACCAGTAACAAATAAATAAATAAAAACAATAGATAAACAAATACAAAATGCAAAATGAATTTATCCTAGTGACTATTCACCTCTTTAAATAGGAAATTCATCTAAATCAAGAAAAGCAAAGCCACCTTCCAACTGTTCTAAAATCAACAAAAATAAACTCTTCTGAATAGCATAGGAATAAATTCTTAATATACATGGCAAAATATCCCAAAACTACAAAGAAAAAAAAAAAAAGCTACACATGGGCATACACAACCATCTCATTACGAAAGCTTTCAGGATCTCTGAGATATCCAGTAAGAGGATCTTAGCACTCTGGGACTTTAATCATTAGTACAAAAAAGTAATCTGTAAAATATGATCAGCAGAGACATAAAGCAATAAACACAGTCAAATATTTTAGAAGCAGTATGTATTTCTGGCATAAGAAAAAAATATGGAGGTTCCGTTGGCTATGTATCCAAGAGGCAAGAGAGCTGGACCTTCAGAGAAATGTCTGGAGGTTGAAGCTGTTGCTATGTCGGCCAATTCCTGAATAATCTTAAATTATTCCTGGACTTTGACTCAGTTAACCAGCCTGCAAAAGGCAGTAAAAAGAAACCACTATTTTTATCAATAGGAGATGGTGAGAACTAATAAAAAGGAAGATCTGGAGTTGAGAGGCACCATGAAACTATTGTGACCAACACATACATAATCAAATAAATATAACTTTTATAATATTATACTGTATCACATTATACTACACTATGTTACAAATAACATTCAGATTTGGTCAGAAGAGATTTTTAGTTTTAGGAAGTATGAATATTTTCAATTACAAGTAAAATATTTCATGGAACTATGCTTTTTCTTCGTATCTGATAGAAAAGACTACTGAAAATTAAAAAAAACACATCCTAGTAAACTATCTGACTTCATTTCAACATTTGATATTGGATTACATTGGAACATAACGTTCAGAAAATCAGTACAGACTGTTTTGATATTTACCAAGGCCTGCTTATGAAATATTGGAGAATTTCTACTCAGAGAAATTTTCCATAGTTACTTCCCATAGTAACATGAGTTGAGATGTTCTGAAATCAGAGTTTCCCATTGTCTTCTTTCACAGTTTGCTGTCATTGAGGATGGGGAGAAGTTGCCTTGTTACACTACATAGGATGTAAGAATAACACTGTCCTCTCAACAATAATAACAAAATGAACCAGACATGATCAAGATGTGATTCTCAGTTTTCTGTAAGTCTTTTTACTAAACCAATGGTGAAATTGCAGTTCAAAGCAACAACCCCAACCCTGCACAAATGAGAGGTGAAGAAGAATCCCCCTGTTTCAGGAGGACCAGGAATTGCTAACCATCAGTAGGTGGTCCCTAAGCAGGTGCTCGCCCCCTTCTGCCTTCAGTGTCAAGAACTGCATACCCTCTTCCCTTCTGCTATTTCAAGCCTTAGTTCCTACAACATTTTTAAAGCACTTTTCCTGCTACTAGTTGACTGTTTATCTGGGTGTTGCATGGAATTGATTTTTTTTTTCTAAAAAAAATCCCAATTTCCAGCATGCAAATGGCAATTGCAAAGGCAGCCTTTCTCCTTGTTTTTGTGCTACATGATTAGAGATTGGTCTTTGCGAAAAAAAAGTGATAACAATGTGAAAATACAAGTCTCTGATAGCTGTTCTTGGTGTTAAAAGCTCCTCATTCATTTAGGAACTTTAACAAATATACCAGATATGTGGATTAAACACTAATGCTTGTAGTATCTTGCATCCCAAAGAGTCAGTACTGACCTTGGATACTTGGTATCTTCCTTATCCTACTATATTTTTATAGCAAGTATATGGAACAATGTGCAATTAACAGTAGCAATGATGTAAAAATAATAAGATTAAGCCTTTCACTTCTCCTCTTTATTCACTTTCTCCTTCCCCAAAGAACAGAAATCCTATTACATTTCTGATTGCTTATTGAGCATTTCCTACGCAACGTTAGTCTACTGACTGACATGATCTTATACAGTACCTTCATTGCACTTGATATATGCAAATAAAGATCTTACCTATAAAATATACATACACGAAAGCACCAAAATGGTTGAATGGTCTGTTTAATACTACCAGTTTGACCAGCCTGTTTTTCCTAATACCAGCCAGAGGACCGATTTTCTTTTCCATTGAACAGCAGATATTTCCTTTATGGTATGTTTCCATCGAGAGCACATGTAAATGCTGACAGTGAGATTCAGACTCCTGGGCAATTAAATTTTCTCACTAAATCAGCATAGAAGCAACAGTAACAAAACCAACCAACTAACCAACCAACCAACCAAAACAAAACAACAATAACAAAAACAAACAGAACAAAAAAAATGTCAAACCAAAATAAAACAGGATGAAATCCTTATAACTTGTAAAGGAAGAAACTGTAGAGGTTGCAGGGTGCTGCCATGCAGGTGGTGCATTTTCTGCCTTCTTCTGTGTTTCATAGCTCCTACAGGATCTCAACAAGTGGAAAACACCAAAAAAGGTGGAAAAAAAAAGAAAAAAAAAAAAAGGACAAACAAGTCACACACAGAAGTAAACTACCTCCATCTGACTGCTTTTTGAACACAGAAGGAGTAAACCCAAAAGGAGAACAGAAAGGGAAAACCAAGTTAGCTTGAAAAAAATATTTGTCTTTTCTGATTGCTGGCAGAACAACCAAGTTTGCTGGCTAACCTGATTTACAGTGTGATTCTGAGGGTCAGAGCTTTAGCCCGGTGACAAGTTACTTGCCTCTAGCTCTAATTTCCAGAGCCACTGCCAACTGTCAAATCAAGCAACCTAAACATGCATGTTTACCTCTCCTACACTGCAGCACTATGTACTTTGACGCGGTTATATAGAAAACATTTGGATTACTCCAAATGGCTGTAAAACTTTTGGGTTTCCACTGGTGCTGCAGTGTCACACAAATTATTTAGACATGGGGGTGAGTTTGAAAAGCAGTAACCACAAACTTTATGTGGGGTTATGTGATACACCACAGCTTTCTCAACTTCTCCATTCGTGTATCAGCTCTGAAGACACCATATCTGTTTGATGTAAATACATTACTTAACTGAAAATAAAATAAAAGAATCTGAGTGCTAAATACTCCCCATGCCCTTCTAACTGAAAACAAAGTTTGTATTTCATAAATGTCTATCATAAATAAAAATATCTGCATTTATGTTATTTTCTATTTACTAGTGTTATTCATTATAACTCCTGTCTTTTCCTAACTGAGCAGAAGCTAGAATTTGCCATATGTTATGTCTCAGAAATTTAATGATTGTGGTTGGCACCATGAAATTTCATTTTAAATAAGTATTCACACCAAGTGAAGAAATGAAAAAGTCATAAACAGATCATCAGAAAGCTTCTCAGTGTGTTAAAATGAAAGCAATAAAAGGAGATGTGACATGAACAAAACTGCTAAGCAGGATTCAGAAGTGATTGTAACGGCTATTGAGGAGATTTAAAATACATTCACTGGTTCTACACATCAGTACACTTGTATTTATTGTATTATATATTTTTCACTGATACCTTCTAAATGGGCAATATTGATTTTATGTTTGTGATTATTTATTTGATTCTAAGTAGGCATGGGACTAGAATTGGAAAAGAAGCCAGACCAGAGGAGGTACAAAAAATTTGATCAAAAGTGCTGGCTTTCCTATTAATGCCACATTAGTTCAGCCCTTAAAATAAAATCAATTAAAAAATATTGTTTACAGGTTATTTTATAAATTATATCTATCAGAAATGTAATAAAGAATACCTTTATATGAAGTTAAATACTTTTAACTCACTTCAGCTAAACTGCCCAATACTTAAGCAATTGGTTAGGCAAAAAGTTCTTATTCTGAAAGTTTTTTTTGTTTGTTTGTTTGTTTGTTTTTCCCCTGAAGGTTAATTTGCAGTACCTCTTGCTTTCAGGAAGGAAAAAATATATATATTTTTTCTTTAGACTGCATTAAATTTCTCTTTATATTCTTTAGGTACACTTTTACCTCAAAGGATATTAATTAATTAAAAATATCAAGATATCTGTCAAGAGCAAATTTTGTTCAGAGAAAAAAATGATTATTGTAGTTATATTCATCATCAAAAAAGGTACAAAAAGAATAAAATACACATAATTAGCATGTTAAACATTCATCCTTTCCCCAGTTAAAAAAGCAAGGATTTTGTCATGGCCCTAGAAGACTACATTTCAACCATTAGAATGGAAGATATTTGCTTGCTTGTCCTGCAGGTGAACTCTTGTATTCCATTATAAAACCCAGTGATCAACACTGGATCCATCAAGTTTAATGCAGTCAGGAGAAGCTTTGCCACAGCCCTGCCAGCCACCACTTGCTGCTGGTTTTTTGTTTCTTTTAGCACATATTTCTCTTGCTCCTAGTCCTTACTGTTCCAGAAGTTTCAAGAGAAAAAGACTGAAGAAGCTTTTTTATTGGTAACAGAGGACAATATTTTCAATACACCAGTAGAAAAATGAAACAAATGATTTATCATCAAGAGATTGTGATGGAATTTTTAAAATAATCCTTAGTAAATGTCAACCACAGGATTTTGTCTTCTTTTCACACAAATATCTTTTGAGTTGTATGCACAGAATGTTTACAAAAAACAGCAGATATCCACTTTCTCCTCTTCATAAGTTTATAAATGGACAAATGGGCTATGCTAATGCTGTTTTGTGGAACTTCACTTTTGCATTTATCTTTACTTTTATGGGAGCTTCACAGACAATTTTCACAAGACCTGTTAAATTGGTGATTATATTACTTTTACGGGTAGATTCATGCCAACATACATTCTAATTTTGGGCTCCCAAATGAGAAAATGCTATGGTGTTTTCTGTTGTTGCTGTTTGGTTGTTTGCTTGGTTGGTGGTTTTTCTTTGGAGTACTTCACAGCACAATTTTACTGTTTAAAGCATTCCTTTCCTTTTACTGTGGCTGTAAGTGCTCTGCACTTCTAGCTGACAGAGCTTAAATTTTCAAGGCAGGTTGAGAGCTGCCATTCACTGCCCACAGAAAATACAGATCAACTCTTTTTTTTTTTTTTTTTTTTTTTTTTTGGATCTGTACCCCAAATATCTGTACTCATAAGAAGCCATCAGGCAGCCCCCTTGACTTTGAGTATTCAACAGTTAGTCATATGCAGTACAGATATGTAACAGAAAAGTACTAACAAGACAGCACCACTGAAATTTTTAGTAGCTCACATTCAATACTAACTGCTGTTTCCAGTAGGAATACCATTCCCTCGTCATCTTACACTTTGATTAAAGCAAATAAGTTTGAGGAAGTAGTTCATTCATTAACTCACTGATCCGCTTGATGCCGCATCCGCATTTCATCCGCAGATGAAATTACATTAACAACTTCTCATATCAATGTTTTCATATAGCTTAGTAAATGGACCCTCATATCAATGACTACTCAGTCGAGACCTTTTTAGCTGGGCCCAGAAAGAGTGAATAAATTATATTAATTACAAATTTGAATAAAAATGCCAATTATATACTACTGTGGACTCTGGCATATTTTGCCTACTTAACATCTGTGCTGTTAGATTAAAATGTACTTTAAGGCACAGACTGCTTTTATGCCTTATGTAACACTGAGTGCAATGTTCATGCTTAGCAAATAAGCAATGTATGTCCTCCTGATTCCTCACTGCAAATTAGTTATCTATTACAGAGATTTTTTTCATTCTCCAGTTTTATATAGCATTATAGAAGGAAGTAAGATTCAGCTGTTAATGGTTACTAGGAGAACTGGAACTTTTAAATAATTTTTAAAATTTTGATACTTCCATCTCATTTGTAAAAGTTTGCTTAGGACACAAAAATGGGTTGTTTTCAAATGCATTAAGTCTGTTAAGCTAGATCAATTCAACTGAAAAGTTTATAAGACCTCAGCTTAGACACTGTTCAACACTTAATGCTCTTTATTTATTTCACTTTTATTTTATTTTATTTTATTTTATTATTTTATTTTATTTTATTTTATTTTATTTTATTTTATTTTATTTTATTTTATTTTATTTTATTTTATTTTATTTATTTATTTTTCCATAAGAGTATCTTTATTCAGAATTAAAAAATCAGGCAAATATCACATGGTCAGATAATGAGATAATTTTTTTTTTTTTCTCCAACTTTTTGTAAGCTCAAGAAAGAAAAGCATCTCTGCTAGGCATAGACTAGTAACAGAGTTTCTGCTGTCATATATTTTGTATAAACAGCTAAGTCATACTGGAGAACTGAGCCTTGTGGGAGAAAGTTTCAAACTCTGAAAGCTTACTCTTTTTTGTTGTTGTTGTTTGTTTGTTTTCTTTATGGGTGGAATAATGAATCCAGCAGTTTCTGTTGGGAATATAGTTACGACCAACAGTTAGGATCAGCAAATCAACAAATTCACACACGTGTGAGAGAGGGAGAGACTGACTGTAGCTTGGGAACGAAAGTGTTTTGTTCAATCCTACTTTATAACAAATAAGACAAACAGGCAAAGCATGGTGACTTGCCTTATATATCTAGTCCTAAGTGACCTCTCCATCTTTGTAGGTCATTGGAGGTAAAGGAAAGATAAAGACAGCAAGAGAAATTGTTACTTTGCTATGTTCTATATCCAGCCACTAATGCAGTTACTTGCTGCAATGTTTTTATGTATATACATATATATAATGTACAGAAATACCATATTTTGTATTGCACAGAAGTCACATACACCCACCCTTCATTCAAAGGCTATTGATATTGTTTAAAACTGTAAATATAATGAGAGAGAAAAGTAAGAAAGAGTTGGGCAGAACATGGCTGTTGAGAAAGTATGCTCCAAAATGAATTTGAGACAGAAGCTGCAGCTCCTGGTAATTCTGCTTTTGTTCTTGTCACTGCTATGTGTTACAGTGTAGCAACAAAATGCCTTACTAGTGGCTGCCTTACATGAGTGTCTATGAGCAGGGAAAACAATGTAATCCACCACCCTTCCTTCCAGATGTTCTGCAAACTGATAAAAAGATCATAATTCAGGGTACTACTTACACCTGTATCATAAAGAACAGTTGTCTGTTCCTGATCTGATTTCCTATATTCAAATTCAAAGTAAATTAACTGAAGTTAGATAGAAGATCTTTTGTAGATCTCTGTATGGACTGCTCCATATAAGTGCCTAATTAATTGGATCATTATGAAGACTGTAAAGAATACAGTGAACTAATGGTAGTAGTACCAATTAACTGATTCAGAAAGCTCTGCCATTACCAGAACTCATGTACTCGAGAGAGACAGCATTAGGGGACAGTCGTCCACAGAAACCATTCAAGTCTTCTGTCTCAGCCAACTGTTTTACGTAACATGAGTATTATAGGCAGAAAAGGGTAGAATTGTATGGTCACAAAGCTGGGTGGCCAGAGACAACAAGTATATATAGGCATAACAACGAGGAAGCAAACTGAAAATTCTGTGAAGAAAATGAAGAAAACAAAAAGGTCATTTAAAAAAAAAATCTGAGTTATCGGTAGCCATGTAAAGGATGTTTTCTTATGACAGTTTTGCTTTTGCTAGCTAAAACAGTAGTAACAAGGGATCCTGATATGTAACATTCACATTAATGTACTTCTCCTCTGAGGTAATTTTAGTCTAAAGAAAAACATGGAAAAAAATCTTGGTGCATATGACATATGAGAAACTGATAAAGGAATTGCTTTTTTCAGCCTAGGAAAGGTTAAAGGTGGAGATACCTTCTGAATACCACTACATAAAGGGACTTGTAGAAATGACAGTGTCAAGCTTTGTTCAGAAGCACAGTGAAAGGACAAGAAGCAGTGATCACAAGTTGCAATAAGCACAATTGCAAATGGATATAGTCTAAAAAAAATTCCATCCGGGTAGTCAACACTGGGACTGGTTGCCCAGAAAGGTTATGGTATCCATCTTGTAAGATTTTATTATTATTATTATTATTATTATTAATTAATTTATTTTTACAACTCAACTGATCAATTTGGCCTAGCTTTGAAATTTGTTGTGTTTATTAAAAGGCTGGACTAGAAGGTTTCTGGATGTCCCATACAATCTACATTAAAAAAAATATTTTCTTTAAGAGAGGAGAATCATAGAATCATTAAGGTTGGAAAAGACCTCTGAGATCATCTGCTCCATCCCACCCCCTACCACCAATATCACCCAGTAAACCGTGTCCCTAAGCAACATGTCCAACCTTTCCTTAAACATTCCCAGGGACAATGACTCCACCACCTCCCTGGGCAACCTGTACCAATGCCTGACTACTCTTTCTGAGAAGAAATGTCTCCTAATTTTCAACCTAAACCTCCCCTGGTGCAACTTGAAGCCATTCCCTCTAGTCCTATCACTAGTTATCTACGAGAAGAGGCCAACCCCCTCACCTTCCTTTCAGGTAGTTCTAGAGAGCAATAAGGTCACCCCTGAGCCTCCTCTTCTCCAGACTAAACAACCCCAGTTCCCTCAGCCACTCACCAGCTTCATAGCCCTTCTCTGGACAAGCTCCAGGGCCTTGATGTCCTTCCTGTAGTGAGAGGCCCAGAACTGAACACAGTACTTGAGGTGCGGCCTCACCAGAGCAGAGTATAAGAATGTCACCATTTTCAATTCAGGTGAGTAACAAAGACTTGCTTTCTCACTATGTTCAAGGCAGAGATAACCTTCTTCACACACAGGTATCCAGATGAAAAAGAGAAAAAAATCTGTAGCCTTAGAAGAAGGTGGCAATTGGAATATTGGGCTTTCTCAGAAGAGCACTGAGATTGATGAGTGGAGAAGACCTGCTACATGTCTGACTTTAGGGGTTTTTGTCACTATCCAGTTTGAAATCCATGCATGCCCAGTTCACAGAAGCTTTTTGAGGGAGGCATGTTTGCTCTCCAGCTCATTCAAAGCAGCGGTAGAGAAAACACATCACTCCTGTGGACTTAGCAGTAGCCAGGATGCTTACAGAAACACCAGCAAGGTTGGAGGGGTGTGGTTAGTGTTGCATGGGTCTGACTCAGTCTTTGAGTGGTTATGGGGTAACACTAACCATAGGGAAATCACATTTTTCCCTCCTGGAAAAAAATGAAATTCTGGAAAGACAAAACCTGTAGAGAAGAGTGATACCATTAGCTAAACCGGCATACACAAATGAAAAAAGTAGACACTTTCATGCAAAAAGTACCTCAAGCTTTGTGGTGGTAATTTGCTTGGTAATTTGTTTGATATTTTGCCCATTTTAAAAGGAAACGGTTGAAAAATATCTGCCATAGGATGTTACACATTTTAGAATAAACATTGCCTATAATAACAAAACTAACTTGTTTTCTATATGTTACAAATATAAATTTGGTTTAAATTGTATTACAGTTTGGCTTAAACTATATTCCCCAATTAAATTTAATTGCATTTTTAAAGAAGAAAAACTGTATTTACCTGGTTGTTTGTTTTCTTTTACATTATTTCTAAAGACTAACATTTATGTTCCTTGTTTTGCTGCAAGAACATTTCAGCTTTGTAAAGAAGCAGGAGGTAGCCAAGAAAAATCTAGCAGTCTTCTTAAAGAGGAAAGAGCATGCTCCAAATCAATTGCAAGGGAAATCACAAACAGAATCAGACTCTCTTTTTGAGTTTCCCATGACAGCAAAATTCCACTACATTTAAACATAAACAAATACACTGTAGGTGTTTTTGTTAGTTGTCTCTTAAAAACAAACAAAAAAACAAACTGAAGTGGGTAGACAAAGGGTAGTTATTTTTTCTCCTCTGTATCTTTAATCTGAGGATTAAAGAATAATATGAAGTCAGCATCATCTTTCCAATCTGTAGGCTACTACTTAAGATAATTCAGGTGCTGAAAATGTATAAAAAGATTTCAGATAAATTACAGGGACAGATGGTTAGTTAGTAAGACTGGAGAATCTGGACAGTTTTTTAGAAGAATCATCAGCTTTGATTTTCTTTCTTCTTCAGGGTAATTCCACAGAAGTCATTGAAGGAGAGCAATGTTTTGGAAGAGCAGTTTTGGAAGGGACTATAGCAGCAAATTTTAAAAGAAGCACAGCTCCTCCAAATTCATTATCTCCATTTCTGACGTCATAGAAACTACTGATCCAAGGAGACAGAAGATCTGCTCTCTCTCCTGATCTAAAAACAGCTGTGTTGTACAGATGTGAAACAAGATGTTAAATATGTACTTTATCTACATGAAAAACTACCACAGGCAGCAAACAAACAAACAAAACCAAATTATAGGCAAAACATTATATATATATTTTTTTTATAGTGATCATTACTGAGAAAAAAAAAAGCATTAAAATATAATTGAGAACTACTTAAGTTTTGTAAGCCTTTGTAATCATTTCAATTGCATATTGTTCTTCACTTAGAAATAAAAACCCTTTAATTTATTTCAGGAGAAAAATGCAAATTAGTTTTTACTTTCCACTTAACGTTATCTATTACTAATTGCAATCATTCTTTCCACTGCAAGAACATTAAAAAGATAAAAGAGAAACACTTTCTAAAGCCTTAATGCTAGCTGCATTCTAGGCTATATAATGACATTAAAACTCTCTGATGTACTGTGCAAATGGGTAGAGATGTACTGTGCTTACTCTGTCTACCCAGGGAGAGCAAAAGCAATACAATATTGATGAGGTGGGATCTGGCAATGAAGAAAATTCCCTTTTTCTGAAGCAGCCAAGCGTTACAAACTAATTCCAAGAGCTAGCTCTCCTCTGAAAAGTCCCTTCAGTGTAGCTTCCCATGACGCAGAAAGTGACAGGCTGAAGAGCTGTGTCTCCAGCACCATCTCTGCTAACGTTCTCATGGGCTACCCTGGCTGAAAATAGACAAAACAGAAACAGCTACCAGGAAGAGGAGGTGTTTTCTGAACATCCAAGTCAAACAACTGTACCTACAAACTTCCACACACACAGTTGGAATTTTTCATTATTATTATTATTATTATTATTTTCTTTACAAGGGGAGGGATACAGCCTTGTGGAAAAACTGGGACCTGTTTAACAGTGTTGGCAAGACATGCACTCAGGAGTCGCAGCAGGAGCAGTAGTAAGTCTCCTAGGAACTGATGGCAGCTGCTATGCTAGAAGTTACCGCCTGCCCTTCCTCTGGCAGCAGACCAGGAGCCAGCAGTGGGGCCCCCACTCCTCCAAGGAGTCTCCACTGCCACTGCTACTTTTCTTTAGGAGAAGAAGATGTAGAATGAGATGTAGTTGGAGCAGGTGCTGCTGGTACGGTCACCTCAAGGAAATCATCTAATTGTGGTTGCCCTGGCAGGTTCAGGAAGGAGAGAATGGTGAAATATTCATTTGTCCCCTGTGGTCCCAAGCCAGCAAGGATCTCCCCACTACTTCTGATGATGGCCTACATTAGAGAGAGAAAAGATGTGTCTCTACTTTACAAGGTAAATACTTTATACACAAATAATTTTATTCATGTAAGTGTATGAGCAGGAGGGAGAACTGATGTTCCACAAGGGGTTCCATCTCTTTTCACAACCCTGCTGCAAGAACTTTGCAGATCTGGCTCTAAAACCTCACCCATGAAAGCAACAGGGGTCAAAGAGATTACTTTCAAACACATTACTTATTCAAAAGAACATACTCATCAAGTCATCTATGATAACTTGAGTCCTAACTTCAGCTAAACAGTAGAAGAATTACTTAAATAAACCAAACAAACCTGGAGCAAACTTGAATCATATTTAAAGTACAACACAGTTATAAAAGGAAAATATACACGCACAACTAACTTTATAAGAAATCCTAGTTATTCAGATAAACATGCATGAAAAGACTAGTTAATTATATGAAGACAAATGTTTGTGTTGGCTGGATAAGAGTTTAAGTCTACATTTTCTACACAGGTGGTTTACTCAGTTTCATTTAGGGTTGTCACTGTATGCAAACAACAACAACAGCAAAAACATCGATATGGCTGTTGAACTAAGCATGGAATGGATATATTGTATACAAGAAAGACTGAACACTAGAACTATTTATTTTGAAGAAAAGATTAAGATAAATACTTACAAAGATTATGACTTTTAGGTAGGAACTCAAAAAACACAGGGATATTCAATGAAATCTAAATCCAAAACAGGAAAGTAATATGGGGAATAATTAACCTAGAGTTTTTTTTCTTTTTTCCCCACATAATATCGAAAAGAACGAGCTAAATTAGGATTAGAAAATTAGAAATCCTTTAAAATATTATCACTCACAGTTCCATTAGAAGGATTGATATATATGCAAATCCTTATTCTTATACAACTAAGCCAGTCACTTGCTGCTCTGTGTAAAGCTGAAACTTTTCGATAAATATTCTCTGTAGGATACTTTGAGCTTTTGTATAAAGCAGGAAGCACTAGTTGCTGTCAGAGATAGGACACTGTTCAGAACTTGCTTTTGTTCTACAACACTTTATTGTACATTAATACGGGACACCTTGAAGATCTATTTTTCTGTTTAGACTCAAATTTCAATTCTTCAGAACATATTTTGCAAACACAAACTGTTCACAAGAAGAGAAGCTATACATTAGGTTTATCATAGGCATAGGATTAACATTGTTAATGTAAGAGATCTTGGAAACTTAAGACTCTTTATGCCCAAGTCTATTTAGGACATCTGTACTGTACATTCCCTCCCTGTCCCAAAGTTTCAGCATGATCCACTTTGCAAACAACTGGGCCAAGTGTTTTAGGTACACAAAAGAAAGGAAAACAAGGATGTTTATGAGGCAACCTCTGAGATATTAGTATGTTGAGCATCATTCCCAGAAATGTGTATAGGAATTCTCATTAATAACAAGTACAGCTACCTGCATCACTTCCTTATATGTACTAATTATTCTCTGTGTTCTCCGTGCTGTGTTTGCTACGAGACTTTGTAATCCATTTGAGCTGGGCTCTTGTGAATGTGTAGAAGGTGATAACGTGCACATTCCCCAAACCCCGTGCAAGCAACCACCACTGATAGAATAAATAATCTAAGTTATAACCAGTGCATCCAACAAAGCTGGTCTTGCAGATTTCAGTACTTCTTCAACAGTCAAGACAGATATGCTACACCAATGCATGTGCACTTGATATGAGGGGAAGAATAGTACTGGAGAGACCCAAGGACCACAGGTAGCAACAGGCTACTAAGCCATCTGATTCATCTCACACACACTTTTACATACAGAGCCTGAGGCCTTCAAATCACAGGCTGGCCTCAAAGTCCAGAAATGTTTTGTACTACATTTTTTAAAATGGAAATTGATATTTCCAACAATATTTCACATGTCATTTCACATTTATGAGATCCTCTCTCTGTGAACGGCATTTGTAAGGAGCTGGAGGCCAATTCTGTTTTTTTTTTTTTTTTTTTTTTTTTTTCCAGTCAGTTGTTCTGTATACAAAGCATGTATATTTTGGAACTCAAAACATTAAATGTCATGAAAAAAATGAAAATGAAACGTTGTAAAATATTTACACAACACAGCTTGTCTTCAGAAAAAAAAAAAAAAAAGAAAAATATGGGTGAGATCAGCAGAAATGAGGTGGGCTGACTGAGGGATGTGTTCCAATATTGCTGACTGCTATTTGCATGTTATGAGAGATCATAAAAGACACATAGACTTGCATGAAGGTTGCTTTTGCAGAATGCAGTGCATTGTTCATTTCTAATTCTGTCTGCTTTTTATACATTAGTTCTAGATTTAATTTTCAGTCATGGAGCAAACATTTTGATGTCTTTCCTGATTCTAAGTATCTTTGAAATATTTATTTATCTATCTATTTATTTATTTATTTCAAATGGGGACAAAATTGTTGAGTTCTGCGATGTAATTTAATACCATACCTTTCTCTAGAATGCAATTATATCACTCACCACCTTTATTAATTTCTGTGAAAGATTAAGTCATCATCAAGTTTGGGGTGAAGGAGAGGGGGGAGGAAGAGGAAGCAAGAATTTCTGTAGTGAAGACCAAGGAAGAATAAAAAACAGAACTCAAAAGTAATTTTTAACCCAGTTTTCCTTGGCACTTCTTTTATATATGAAAGAATGTTAATGCTCAGTAGGTTCTCCCCACAATACTGTCTCATGAATCTTATTTTTCTTCCCTCTACCCATGATAGAGACCTAAAGGCTGCTCAGAACTTTCACTTGGATTCCAATTTCTTGTCTTTCCTGTAGTCTTCCCTTACTCCTCCTCTTAAAAATAATCACAAATAATCTTTGCCATTTCTTTCCTTACCATTTTCACACTGTCTTCTTTTGATTGTCCTAGATTTTATGTCCTCATTTATTTATTTATTTAAAAACATAAACCTTTTTCAGGTACATCCCCTTTAAGTCAGAAAGAGATGTCAGGATCTTTGTTTTGTCATCCTAACTTAAACACTGTTATCCTTTCACACTAATATATCACAGCAAATAAATATTTCTACAAACTGAAACAGTTCCAACAGGAAGTTAGAAAGTTTATGATTTTTAGACCTGTATTCTGGCTTTTGTCTCTGCTAAAACACTAGACCACCTGGATTTAGTACAGCTATTTACAATATAAAACATTGTGTTTGGTTGTGTTTGCAAAATCCTACCTTTACATCTTATTGTAAGTTGTGAACACACATTTGAGCAGGAAAGGAGTAGAAAGATGAGTTATTTCACAAATTAGGTTCTTAACATGGATAACACTGAGATAATGCTTTACAACTTTTTAATATCGCAGAAATATCATTATTCTGTCTGGTAGGCATTAGTTGGAATAATAGTAAGTGTTTTAATAGCTTCTGCTGTATTACATTCCACTGTAATGATGTCTAAGATTAATGAGCAGACAGATTTGTAGGAAAGGGTACAAGTCAATTAAATAAATATAGAGTTTTTTTTTTTTTTTGGCAGGGTGAAATAGAATGATTTATGCATTCAGAAGAAATAATTCATCAACTATAAAGAGCAGAGTTTTCCTTTATTTTGCATTTATGTAGCTGCTTTCCTCAGCAATCAGTGTTCTTCACTACAGCAGTGGCAGTGGTTCGTACATGGGGAAAAAATAAAAGGATAGTTAAGGGAAGATGACCAATAGGGATGATGGGAATTTAAAATTTATGCAAACTTTCCATTCGCATGGCATACCTACTAAATTGCACTTAACTTTTATGGAAGCTGCTTGTCTTCCTCTCTCTTACTGTCTCTGTTCCTAACATATCTGTAAACATGTACAGCAGTAACTCACCTTTACATTTACAAGGTATTAGTCCTGGCTCAGTAAAGATTTTGTCTAAGCAATGTGGAAAAGATCCAAGAGAAATAATTAAGAGGGACCTTTGAATGAATAATCATGCAAGTAACATTTGCAGCCCTCAGCTAAGATAGTAGAACTTGACCTTGTCTTTCAATCCAGTCGGAAAAGAGACTGAATTGTCAACATGAGTTTCCAATGCCTGAATTGTTCAAATATTTCAACTTTTCTTGCTTTGCTCAAAAATGCTTTCCTGTTAAGATACTGAGTAACTGCACAAAAACATGATGTAGGTTTTACTTATCAATGACTCTTTCTCCTTTCCACCATGCAGTAATTAAAAATCAATCAGTCAGAAGGTTTGTGACCTTCTTAAGATTACAGTTCTCTTGCAGCAGAAAATGAGAAACGATACCTTTTATTCTGAAATCTAATTATACAATTTAACATTTTTGCTTGTTTGTTTGGCTTGTTTTTTACCTTTCTTCGTTTCCACAAAAATAGGTATTTTAACAAAAAGTCGGTTTTCATGTTCATACATTTAAATTGAAATTTCTCTTTTAAAACAAACATTGAATTTATAAAGTAGCTCAAAAGACAGCCATGTGAATCTCTTCCCTGAACACAAACAGTACACTTCATCTCTGGAATATCCAATGTCCAATGTTAGTAATACAGCTTCTATTCTTAGGAAGCCATTTTGCTCTGGCTTCAAGCCAAAGTACCACCAGAAGACTATCTTAGAAAACGCTATTAAAAAATAAATTCAATCTTGCTGGAAACCTTGTGCTGCTTAAAATGATAATTAAGGAGCATATATTAAAATTTCACTTCTTCAATAGACCTGTTAAGTATATGAAAAGTAAAATTCTAAGCTGATTCCTAGATTAAAAATCATCCTTATTTTTGTAGGTTATTTGCCTCAAGTTACCTCAAATTCTTGCAATAGCACTACAGTTGTCAAACAATTAATGCATTATCATAATTAAGTTATAGGTATATGTCAATAAGATGTCATAACATGTTACTTTTTAACAAGAACCAGATACTTTTTCTACTTTATAACTTTCAAGAAACTGGATATAATTTTGCTTAATTTTATACCATTAAACTAGAAAACAAGGACATCCTTTATGATAAAGAACAAGCTGAGGGAGTTGAGGTAGTTAAGCCTGGAGAAGAGAAGTCTTTGGGGAGACTTTTTTAGGGCTACAAAGATGATTAGAGGACTGGAGCACCTCTCATAAGAGGACAGGCTGAGAGAACTGGGGTTTTTTAGCCTGGAAAAGAGAAGACTGAGGAGAGACCTCCTCAATGTGCATAAACATCTGAAGAGAGAGTGTCAAGAAGATGCAGCCAGTCTCTTTTCCATGGTGACCAGCAACAGGACAAGAGGCAACAGACACAAAACGAAACACAGGAGGTTCTGGATGAATATGAGAGGGCACTTTACTGTGAGGGTGACAGAGCACTGCCACAGGCTGCCCAGAGAGGTTGTGGAGTCTTCTCTGGAAATATTCAAAACCTACCTGGATGCCATCCTACATAATGTGCTGTAGGTGACCCTGCTTGGCAGGGGGGTTTGGACTAGATGATCTTCAGAGTTCCCTTCCAGCCTCAGCCATTCTGTGATTCTGTGATTTATAGCAGCCTTCTGGTACAGAAAATGGGCCTACAGAAAAGCTGGGGAGGGACTATTTGTCAGGAAGTGTAGTGATATGACAAGGGATAGTGGCTTTAAACTAAAAGAGGGTAAGTTTATATAAAAACCTATAAACCTATATTTATAAGTTTATAAGAAGGAAATTCTTTACTATGAGGGTGGTGAGGCACTGGAGCTGGTTGCCCAGAGAAGTTGTGTATGTCCCGTCCCTGGAAGTATTCAAGGCCGTGTTGGATGGGGCTTTGGACAACCTGATCTAGAGGAAGGTGTCGCTGCCCATAGCAGGGGTGTTGGAACTATGTGATCTTAATGGTCCTTTCCAACTCAAATCATTCTATAATTCTATGATTCTACAAATTCACAAGTGCTCTGAGATCTCATCTCTAGAGGAAGTCATAGTTTAATTCTAAAAATGACCCCAGGTTAAAAAAGTTGCCGTTTCACTAACCCCCCAAAGAGAGTTCTTGATATCTGCAACAGTGACAAAATCTCCACAAATCTGAATGGGAGTAAATAATAACAATAGAAATGCATATGTATAACCTAGATTTACCAGTCTGAGACTGTAATACTATTTTTTTTATTTATTTTATTATTTTTTTTTAGCTAGAGCAATTATAATGGACAGAAAGACCCAAGAAAGGTAAAGGTAAAGTTCTCTGAGTTTGCTTTACCTTGTTTCTTGTATTTGGTGAAGCAATATCAGCATTTCAACGGAGCAAAACAAAACCGTGGTTTCAGCCTGCCCTGGTGAATCTCTGTCACAGAGATTCCTAATGATTCTGACAACATTTATAATGCTTTTGGGGGATGATGGTGATGACCAGCAGGCCAAGAAAGATAAATGTTTCCCTCTATTCTGTCTTTGTGAGGCCCCAGTCGAAGTTCTGCATCCTGGTCTGGGGCCCCCAGTGCAAGAAAGATGTGGATCTCTTAGAGTGGGTCCAGAGAAGGGCTATGAAGTTGATCAGAGGGCTGGAGCATTGATCCTGTGAAGACAGGCTGAGAGAGCTGGGGTTGTTTAGCTTAGGGAAGAGAAGGCTCCAGGGAGATCTCACTATGGCCTTTCAGTACTTAAGAAGACTTAGCAAAGGATGGAAAGTAACTTTTTGCACAGGCAGATAGTGATAGGACAAGGGGAAATAGTTTTATACTAAAAGAGGAGAGATTTAGATTAGTGGTTAGAAGGAAGATCTTTACTCAGCGGGTGGTGAGGCACTGGAACTGGTTGCCCGAAAAAGCTGGAGCAGGGAGCGGAAAGGGAGATGAGAACTGGATAAATCACTCTATGATTCTATGACTATATTATTTTGAGGGCTTTGCTGATTTTTATGTTTGAATTTGACATGGGTAGATTATGACTATTTTATGGTCTTTTATACTGTTTTGATGTATTGCATATAAGTGATTGCATATAAAATCATCTTTGATTTGTTACAAACACACATGAAATCTGAGCAACTCAACAGATACTAAAATGCATTGTCAAATTTGGAGGGGGAAGTTTTTTTTGCTTAAGGGGTACTAGCTATAGACTTTATGCTGCACCAGAAAGAGACTGGTGACCTTTTAAAAGACATGTCACTTTTCTTACTATGGATATTTTGCATAATTTTCTAAATAGCTGAAAACTGTTCTGGGATATATTTGATCTCAAAAAAACAATTATTGAAAATATAGTTATTCACTACCTATTCAACCAAACAAAAATTCATAATTTGGGTACACTTCTCTCAGAATTCATTTAAGATGTATTTAAATCTTTTTCTACTTATTCTTCACACATAAAACAAGAGATCATCAAATCTTGGTTTTTAATTTTATGATAAGCTGATACCCAAATATTCAAAACTGGTGGGCTTTTGTCATCAAGTAACAGAATGATACTCAGTGATAACACCCGTATTCTCTATCATTGTATTTACATTTTAAAGCCAGTGCTACATATTCATAAAGCTTTGAACTGAACAGATTAAATATCAAATCATTTTTTTCTCCTCAAAAAACAAAAAACAAAAACAAAAACAACAACAAAAAAAAAGCAGGCATTTTTCTATCTTCCACTAGGTTCAACACACTACTACAATGCACTACTACAATGCACTACTACTACATTTACTTCCAGAATACAGCCTCCATGAGTCATGGGACTTTCTTCTGCTATCTAGAACTTCTGTAACACACTTGTCCACTTACAAGAAAGGGTAGGTAGTTGTGAAACCTGAAACATCAAACTCCCTTAGATTTTGACATTATAGAAAGCCTTAACCAGGAAAGCCTGAAGGAGTGGAGACCCAATAAATTAAAATAACACACAGTTCTGTGAACATTTGTCATTTTTCCATAGGCTATAGATGCATCATAGTTAGGATAGAGGTTACTTCAGGAAAAAACAAAAACAAACACAAAACTATATTCTGAATAAAAGCCAAGTAACTTGGCAGAGAGTCTGAAATTATTATTATCCTATGGAAAAGGAAATCTCTTAGAAGATAACTCAGGATAATTTCACTTCAAGGACTTACAAAGAATATATTCCTCACTGGATTTAAAACTTATACAGAGAATATATCTGGACAAAATAGATACTATATATATATATATTAATAAGTGTTTTAATAACATGCAGTAGTGCAGTAACAGTAACAGCTGTTACAGCTAGGTCAATATTACTACTGTGAGTGTGAAAAGGTAGTTTAAACACTGTATTATGTTAAAATTAACATACTATGTGCTCATTGTGTGACAAGCCCTTTTCTAAGTACTTTTAAGTGAACCAGTTCAGACAGCCCGAAACTTCATAGAAAAAAACCACAGCTCCCCCAGAGCCAGAAATCACTAACTCCTTAAATAAGAAAGGGAAGTAACAGAGTTTCAGCTTGCTGCTCTGTGACACAGTTTGAAACACAAGTTATACAAACATCAAATTCCTGTATTGATTTTTTTTATTTCTTGAAGATTTTCCCTGTAATAATTTTAGATTGACTCATATATGACATGTTTCTATAATGTCCATCACAACAACATCATGCTGAGTTGTAGTCTTAATGCATTATTACAACACTGGTGTTTAAGAAAACTAGTGATCACACAGAACTCCATTTGATGGTCTACTTGCAAACCACTGCCTTCAAAACTTACAGAATTCATTGCAAACCATATGGAAATGAAGTTATTACTGCAGATACACCTGTCTTACTATTTCTTCTCTCCCTTTGAACCACTTATTTCTGCCCAGGGTCTTTTAAGAAAGTGATGTCTTTGTATTGATTGCTCTAACAAAGTCATGGTAACATCTGTCATATGCTTACTCATCTATACTAGCACTGCTGTTGATCCTCCTGCAGGTCACAATTTAAGATGATTTAGAGAGAGAGAGAAGCATCTGTTTTCCTTTGCTTATCCAGTCTTAGTCTTCTTTGTAATAGCATTTTCACTACTGATAAAAGGCACAAAGAATAAATTATATTTATATATGGAACCTATATATAGGTAAACTGCACAGTGTATATGTACAAGTGTGCACCTACCTCTTAATGCTCAATAAATAAAAGCAGAATAAGGAAGAAAGGTCAAGAGAAATCCTATGTAAAAGTTGATGTTATTTTGAAATTGATTTGATTAGATGTATTTGCCATGAAGCTGCACTATATCCAAATACCAATATCAAGTGTTTTTGACTTGCTAGCTATGTAAGACTGACTGCTGCTGGTAAAGAAGAAAGCTAGAAATGCAGACATTTTCAGGCGTGGATCATGAGTTAGCTTCTTAGACAATTACACATATGGTCCATGGAATATTAGATATTAGACATAAGAAAAATGCATTTTGATGGAAATTATTGCATGCTACTAGTGGTAGTTTAAGTCACACACACCCAAAGAACTCAGCCATCAAGAAAGTGTAATAATTAATTGGAAATGCAACACCCAAAGTATCTCAGGGCTAATATGAATATAGGGGTAAAGTAAGAAGGATTTTGAAAGCTAGAATATAGTTTTATATAGAACATATAGAAGGATGGCATTGCCCATGAAAGACATGGAACATCAACCATGTCTCTAGGAAACATATTTCAATGTTTGATCACCCTCAAACTTAAGAAATGTTTCCTAATGTTGATTCTGAACCTCCCTTTGTGCAGCTTTGTGCTATTCGCATGTGTCCTGTCACCAGTTCCCAGGGAGCACCTCCATCTCCACTTCTTCAGAAGTTGCAGAGAGCAATGAGGTTGCCTCTCAGACTTCTCCAGATCAGACAAACACAGTGTCCTTGGCCTCTGGAAGGTCTCTGGACATGCCTTCCAGCCCTTTTACCAGCTTTGTTGCCCTCCTCTGGAGGCTAAGTACCTTAACATTCTTTTTATATTGTGGATCCCAAAACTATACAAAAATTAATAAATGAGAATTTCATTTTTAGAATTTTTTAACAGTCATCTTGAAGGAAAGTAGTTCTTGAAATGTAAGTTTATCTCACATGGGGAAAAAAAAAGCATTTGAAGTATTTAAAATTTTATGTTATTTTTGTAGCTGTTTAATCTGCTCAGTGAGTTATATAAGAATCTTATATTTTTTTTAAATAAAAAGAAACTTTTGTCCTCAAAGTTCATCATGTTTTAATCATAATAAAGAATAATTCATTTGATTAAATAACAGGCAATCTACTTAAACTCTACCTGGATAATCTTCAGGAATTTATCACTAGTTATTTATTGGAACACACAATAAAGAAAGATGATATAATATTCACTAGAGAAGATTCCGAACTGAGGTTTCCTATACATCTCAGGAGTGACCAAAATAAAAAATAACAAAATGACAATGTCTTTTGTTTGTTTGTTTGTTTGTTTTGTTTTGTTTTGTTTTTCCCTTAGGGGAGGAAAAAATGTATGCAATTTCATTGCTTCTGGCAAGATAAGAAAAAATTTTCTTGTTCAGGCCTACTGAGGACTGCAACAATAAAATGTTGACTGCTAGAAAAATATCAAAAGAAAAAAGAAAAAAATGCCAGAAAATATAAGCAGAACACATGCTCCATGTGCAGAAGAAGGAGCCAAATATTTTATACTCAGATACAGCTCATCATAACTAACATATGTCCACTAAGCAACCCAATATGGGTTTAGTAGATTAATATTAATATTTGGAAATAGAAGCCAAAAGAGGCTAGTTTTACAGACAAAATGATGATCTGAAGAAACAACTCTACTTCTAACACAGCTAAACTATGATGTCATGTCAAGTACAAAAATGTGCCTTATAGATCTAGTGTTACATCGCAGACAATTGGGAATGTTTCATTTACAGGCCTTATAGAAAAAAAAAATGCAAACTGTGGATGTGCAACAAAGTGCATGTAACCTGAAAAGACAAGTCATCCAGTTGGAAAAGATGCTCTATAAAAGTAAACCATTCCACACAAAAGAAAATGTCCAATATAATAGAAATTTGTGCTTTTGTAGAGATTTGCATCTTATAGTGAAGACAGCAGCCAACTGATGCTACAAATCCCCACATTGTGGGGTTTTATGTAAGACAATCAAAAATGAATTTCTTTAAGGGATACCTCATCATGGTCTGTAAGGTGATAATAAAAAAGCCACCTGTATCTTTATAAGCTACATGCAACCCAATGAACTGGAATCATTGCCAGCCTCCAGTACAGTGTTCAATCAGTACAGCTGGAGCTGCTAACTGATTTGAGCAGAAACACATCTTAAAGATGAAGTGCATGGTTAAAAAAAGACCTACGCACCTAACCAGTTGAGATGAGCAGCACTCTACCTGGACCAGACTTATTCAAAAAAAAAATATTAAAAAAAATAAATGAAAAAACATGCATCATTCACAAAAAAAAAAAAAAAAAAATTGCATCATTAAGGATGGAGGAGTGGCTGGTACACCAGACAGCTGTGCAGCCATTCAGAGGGACCTGGCCAGACTGGAGTGCTGGGCGGTGAGGAACCTCATGAAGTTCAACAAAGGCAAGTGCAGGGTCCTGCACCTGGGCAGGAATAACTCCAAGCACCAGTACAGGCTGGGGGCTGACCTGCTGGAAAGCAGCCCTGCAGAGAAGGACTTGGGAGTCCTAGTGGACAGCAGGTTAACCATGGGTCAGCAATGTGCCCTTGTGGCCAAGAAGGCCAATGGTATCCTGGGGTGCATTTGGAAGAGTGTTGCTAGCAGGTCAAGGGAGGTGATCCTGCCCTTCTACTCAGTCCTGGTGAGGCCAAATCTGGAGTATTGTGTCCAGTTCTGGGCTCCCCAGTACAAGAAGGACATAGAGATACTGCAGTGAGTCCAGCAGAGGGCTGCTAAGGTGATCAGGGGACTGGAGCACCACTTGTATGAGGAGAGGCTGAGAGAGCTGGGCCTGGAGAAGAGGAGGCTCAGGGGTGACCTTATTGCACTCTATAGATACTTTGAAGGAGGCTGTAGCAAGGTAGGGGTTGGTCTATTCTCCCACATGCCTGGTGACAGGATGAGGGGGAATGGGCTAAAGTTGCACCAGGGGAGGTTTAGACTGGATATTAGGAAGAATATCTTTACTGAAAATGTTGTTAGACATTGGAATGGGTTGCCCAGGGAAGTGGCTGAGTCACCATCCCTGGAGGTCTTTAAAAGACGTTTAGATATAGAGCTTAGTGATATGGTTTAGTGGAGGACTTGTCAGCGTTAGGTCAGAGGTTGGACTAGGTGATCTTGGAGTTGTCTTCCAACCTAGATGATTCTGTGATTCTGTTTAGCTTGGAGAAGAGAAGGCTGAGATGGGATATTATTAACATCTATAAATATCTGAAAGGAGAATGTCAAGAGGATGGGGATGGAATCTTTTCAATGGTACCCAGCGACAGGACAAGGGGTAATGGGCACAGACTGAAACACAGGAAGTTCTGGCTGAATACAAGGAAGCATTTCTTTACTGTAAGGATGACAGAGCGCTGGCACAGGTTTCCCAGAGAGGTCATGGAGTCTCCTTCTCTGGAGATATTCAAAACCCACGTGGATATGTTCCTGTGCAACATGCTGTAGGTTATCCTGCTTTGCAGGGGGGTTGGATCTCTGGAGGTCCCTTCCAACCTCAAACATTTTGTGATTCTGTGATTAAAGTATCATGGAAGCCTGGTTGTATTTGCTACTTTCAAAACCCAAGGAACTATCACAACTGAGATTAATTCAATGCCACATATACTTCAATGCAATAAATGAGTAAAAATATCTACAAAGAAAATATGATACCACGGCTTTTGTAAAATAACACTTATTAGACTTGTGGGATATTTTTTCACCAGTAGTTTGAAGTGTAAGCTTTCATTTGGTCATAAATTATTTGCATATAAATACATAAAATTAGATTACATAAATTCTACAGAATAATACACCACATCTTAGCAGACTTACATACAGTACAGAAACAGGGATTGAAAAATTAGTGCAATTTGAAAGTGGCCTTAGTGTAGCATATACAATCACTTTCTATGTTCACACCTGTACAGTTTATGATTTTGATCTGGAATATTTTCAGATCCAAACATGTTCGAAAATACCATCCAAATACATCAACCTAATGAATACTATTCTGAATAATGTTAGCTTCCTCTTTTCTGCAGCAATATATCAGTACAAAATGAAGATTATAGACTAACATCACAAAGAAAAAATGGTAACTTCACAGCTTTTGTTGGTATATTATTAGCTTATGAAAATTGCGACAGCTGAATAAGCAACAAAAATACTGTTCATATTAATGAACAATGTTCATTAAGCAAAAATAATTGACATCACAACAAGTAATGAAAGCTGAATCTCCTTTATAAAAAAAAAAAAAAAAATCAATCTGTTAACTTGGGAAGGAACATTTCCTAACCTGCAGTGAAAAAACTACGTATGATATTTTATAATATGTATAGTGCAAATTTGAATGTGCAATGTAGATTTACTATATGAAGAATATATTTATCAATGTTTATAGAGGTACCACATTTAATTCAGCATCGCCTCTCTAACACTTTCATTACAGACTTACTATTTTATCTTAATTTTAGCTTGTAGTCCTTCACCTTCTGGGAAGAGACATTTTAATTCATAAAGAATTATGGGATATTCTTAATTTTACAGTGTGTGAATTAATTGAAAGAATTTAAATAGGTACCAAATTTAGGTACTATCAAGTTTTAACTTCCATTATTATTCTTATGTTCTCACTACCTGCTTTTTAAAAAAATACCTCATTATTTATTAACGAGTAAATATTATAATTTATGTTATGTATATATGCACAAAGAAAAGCAATTGATATATCACTTGTTGTGAATTACATTATCTAATTTAAAAAAAAAATACAACAAACAACAGGCAAAACTTTGGCGTTAGCCCTGAAATTTGCTCTGTCCTCTGACTTTATTTTCATTCATGATTCATTTATTTCCAGTAAAATTTATTTAATAGATTCATATCCCAGCGACACAATAAAATATTTGAGCCATATGTAGAGATAGCCCAGGGTCTACAAAAGAACAGAGCCAAAATTCTGGGCCTAAACAGCCCCAGTTTGCGTTCTGCAATTATTTAATACCAGAGTGGAAAACTGAGAGGATCATGAAAAAGAAGATTATCTGCTACCATCAACAGCCAAGAACAGCCAAGATTGCAACTTATGACAATGCATGTTCTCTGGTATGATAGGTCTTCATGCTTTCTGTATATGCATTTCAATGAAGTCCCTTGGGACACAGAGGTGGACACAGAGAAAAGTATTCCATATCAGGAAATCAGCACTTTTATTGGGGTAACCTAACTGTACCCTAACATAAAAGTAATATTTTAAAGCAATGACAAGGCTTTATCTTCCTTATTTTTTCTTTAACAGATAATTGCTTGCAGGGAAAAATTACAGTTTAGTTTAGCCACATTATGTTTTGACAAATTTTTTTGGTATGTTAATGCACAAGTACTCGTTATGGGAAACATGGTACCTGATTTACTCAACTCAGTTACATATATCGTTATATGATTGCTGTAAAATTCAAGAACATGCAGATAGTTATTATTATTGCTCTTATATTCTGATGAATTTTTTAATGTAATGCGGGTTTTATAAATATATATTGTTTTAATATTATTTTTATAATTTTCTGTTGTTAAAAGCTTTATCAGAAATGCTTCATTTTCTCAGATAAAGATTTGTACCTCTCAAATAGTTTATCTTCATTCTGCATGGCCTTGAAGACAGTAATTTACATTTATCATCTTTCACCTTGATGGTTCCAAAACAAAGAAATAAAATAAATAAATAAATAAATAAATAAGAACTTGAACAAAGAAAAAAATTATTTCTACAAACATGTTTTATGTGACAAGAAAGCATTAGAACCATGCTGGAATGCACAGAAAATTAAGTAAGCTTTCTTACAGGCCTGAAATACTGTCCAGTCTACACCGACAAATATATACCCACCCCAAAGTTATACAGGTAATGTCAAGATGTGAAATTTGCCTGAGACAGGGACTGTGGATACTTAGTGATTACAGGAATGAGCTTAACCTTAATTTCTACATTCTATCAGAAAGAGTAATGCAATTTATCTAATACTATACTAACGTACTGGTTCAGGTCAGTGGCTTGCACCTAGAAAAATCAACTATTGAATCGCTAATGCTACCTTCTTTGTTCCCTCAAGTTCTCTTTGAAGACTTCTTAGTCAATTAATTAGTCTTAAATTTGTTGGTTAATATAAGATGAAAGCATTACAATTGAGAAGATACTGCTTGGGACCCTACCACTTTTCCTGATTATGAATCCAAACATAGTTTTGTAAAATATTGAGAGGTTAATAGATGTTTCTTAGCATCTTACTGTCAACAAGCACGTCATATTTGAACATCTGAATTATGCAAGCAGCAACTTAACCCAGAACCCAGGAATTACTTTTTTTTTTTTTAATCTTAAGGTGTACTAGTAATAGAAATGGGAAAGATATCAGGGAACTAATGAAACAAATGGTTTACTAGATTATTTTAACTTAAATGAAGAAAATAAAGATATGCTCAAATAAGATCAATTCAAATGAATCTGTAAAGTTATCTGCAGCTCTTTACAGTACTTTGTTCTTTCCTCCTCCTCATATGTGTATATATATATGTATATATATATATATATAGCATCACAATATTATCCCCAAAATTGTCTACACCCCTGAGAACAGGGCTTTGATTGCCTTGACCAGCCTGAAAACATCTTTCTATGCAATTCTCCTCTGCAGCCTTTTTCCCAGCTCCTCAGGATTTGTCTCCCTTTACCCAAGATCAGCTGTAACAGAGGCAGGTCACAGCTCTGTAGGTTTTTGTAACATTGCCTGCCCCCACAGTAACCCCTGTCTCAAAATCTTCATGCACAATCCTCTCAGGACTGTGACCTTGTGTTTGTTCACACTCTGAAGTATGAAGTTGTCTGTGAAAACTGGGTGGGGAACAGTGACCCTGCAACAGTTCAGATTGAGGCCATTTCAGTTGAGATGAACAGGGCTAACCTGGAAGATCTGGCTCTGAGAGTTTTGTGGCCACTGAATTTGCCTAGAAGGTGCCCTGTGCCATGCCCCAGATCAAAAGATGACTCTGCAACAGATAGGAGGATGACTGAAGGGAGATCCATAACACATGGGAGACCCCAGACACTTTGTTCTTCCCTGCCCTGTACACATTTTCCTATCACCCTTGCTGGCATGGCTGCAGCAGCACAACCTCACAGTTAACACTATGACAATCGGGATCCTTGTGCTACTCTCTGGGAAGGATAACCAGAGTCTGAAGACAAAACCCTGCATGGGGGGCCTTCAGGGTGCTTTCTTCTCCAGATCTGCCAGTGGTGCCTAGCTCTCTCTATAATGATCTATCAAAACCAGTTCTGTCAAAGAAATGACTGAAAGACTCACTGTGCATAACTGTGCATGAACAAGTAAATTTTCAATTTGAAATAACGAGGTCACAGATAACAAAGATCATAACAGCAAATAGGTGATATAAATTGCTAGCTAAACTGCTAGCATGCTGAAGTATGAAGTCTGTCTGAAGACAGACAGTATCTGTCTGAATTTTCTGAAAACTGCCTGTTGCTGTAAGTCAGTTTTTACAATCACGACACAATCAGCCATCCAAACAAATTTATGACACTCTGCTGAAAAGCCGCTGCAGCAAAAATAACTTCAGAATATAATTGCAATATAATGTCTACCTAGGAACTATTCTGTTCCACATTCACAGAATACAAAGCTTGTAACCTTTCACCCTTGATTTATCTACTGCCACCAAGCCCTAGGAGTAACTTCAAAAGACTCATTCTACGGTTCCTGAATTTCAGACATTCCTGTGATAACAGACTAGCAGTTGCAGTGTCGTTCTGCATTGCTTAAGAAAGTGTTTAAAAATACATCTCTGCCCACATTTAAAACATTAGAGATGCCTGCAAAGCCAAGGACATTTACTTTGAAGATTAAACCTCTTTACTTGATTTTACTAAATGTATCAAATCAGGAAAGCACAATTCACAAGTCAGCTCCAGTTACATTATGTTGCTTAGGCCCCATCTTCTTGGTCTTTGAGTGTCTCCAAGGACAGAGAGCCTACGGTCTCTCCAGTAAACCTGTACCAGTGCTTAAACATCCTTAGACACCTTTACCTTTGTGAACGTTACCTCTTCTCCTGACTTTCTGCATCTCCTCTATAAACTGCTTTTACATATAGAAAGCTAAAAATAATATTTCTCCTCCATCTTCTCTCCTTATGGTTGAACAAATTCAGCTTTCAGCTTTCTCTTACATGTTATGTACAACAGTTCCCCAGTCAGACTCTGCCACACTCACTCCAACATGCCCATGTACTTTTGTTCTGGGGAGCCCATAGCTGGACACAGTGGCAGATGTGGTCTCAGAAATAGACTACTTCCCTTGAACCCCAGTGGCTACATTCCTAATGCAGCACAGGATGCAGCTGCCGCTCCTTGCTGCAAGAGCACACTGCTGAGGTTCCATTCAACATTGCTGTTTACAATGACCTTCAGTTGACACCATTATTTCTAGTATTGACAGAAAAATATCAAATGGGAAGGCAAGCATGCATTGACAAGCTAATTTTAGCTAAAATGTGGGACTAGTAATCTGCTATCTCCAGAATCAGATCAGGAAGGTAGACAGCAAACAACAGCTAGTGAAAATATTAGCCTGATTAGATAAACTTTCTGTAACAAACTGATAATAGTAACATGACATTCTAAACTGTGTTTGTATTTTTTTCTTGTGCATGTGGTTCATAGCCAGTATTAACATTTTCCATTTTCTATTTTTAATCTGCTTTATTTTACTTATAACACAATTTGAATTTTCATGTTTTCAATATTTCTTGCAAAATTACTTCAGATTTTTATGTTTAAATAGCTAATTTCTATGAATGGAATTTGAAAAAAAATCCAGAATCAGCAGAGACCTACTAATATGTAAGTAATCCAAACAAGTGGGATATAATAATAATTGCTGCTTTAAGCATTATGTGTTTTAGCATTTATGTATTCACCAAGTACTCAGATCGCATATCAACTACCTGAATTAATTATGGGTATCTCACTCCTTACTGAATATTTCTTTTTTTTGCACTGAACCAAGTGTGTTATGTTACACTGTCTGTGGCTTCCCAGTGAGCTTGAAAACCCACAGCAGGAAGCAAGTGTTTCAAAAACAGCTAATTTGAGTATCTAAGGAAGACCTCAGATTTGAGATTTAGAGTCATAGCTTATTGCACATCATGGAAGCATACAACAGGAAATACAGGAAAAAAAAAAAAACCCTAAAATTTAAATGTAGCAGCTTTGAAATTTTAGGACCCTCATTTTAGAAATTTTGGGTTCCAACCTTTAGGAAACAAGCTAACAGGATTTGACAGAGACTGTTATTTCCAGAGAACTTTGCCACAGCAGTTTCTGAAAGGTTAATCTATAGTCAAGGGATATTAATTTTGAGCACACAAAAATAAAAGATTAAAAAGCAACTTTGACAATGTTAATGTTAGTTGTACTCACTATGATACATAATAGCTATTTCCAAACCGAGATTTTTAATCTGTAAAAGACCTTTTTCTAGACTACACATATACATGTACATTTAATAGGGTTTTTGCATGAGGATGAAATGCTATGAGAGAAGGGACATATGCCAGCCTAGTTCAGATGCTGTTGCAGTAGTAACTTTGCTTTTGCTAAAGCCAAGTTAAAGAGTATATACCAGAACTGGATGGAGTCCAAATGCCACATCAGTCAAGCTTGAACCACAGTTCTGGAGAAATTCTTCCTGACATGAAATGACCTCTGCCTTTCAGGCAATAACTCTACCACTGACTTTCTTAGCACTAAAAAGTGCAAGAGTAGAACTGGGGTCTAGATGACCATCACAACGAACCTAGTTACCAAAGGTGTGAAGTGGTGCCATATTAAGTGATCACATGGATATTGAAATATATTCCACAAAACAAGCTTAAAGTGGAATACTTCCTTTGCAGTTCCAAAGGACTAGGAACATAAACTCCACCATGGTTTAGCTGTAACACAATATTTTGTGATTACATCAGTGCAAACAAGGGCTAGAACTACCATAAGTAATGAGCACATCCACATTCCTCAAAGGAAATGAAAAGGCTAATCAGTGTATTTGATTTTTTTTTCTTTAGCTACTTCTATTTATTTAATAATCTTAAGTAGCTTTTCATCCTCCCCATTCACTTTATGGTGAGAATGGACTTGAAAATTTGATATAAAAAAAATTGCAGAATTAGTTATGCACACAACTATTTGCAGCAGAGATGTTTCAACACATGCCCAATTTTGAATGAAAACAACATAATGTACATTATACATATCCTGGACTATTACAGTATTTCTGCTTCAAGCTTCAGTCTCTGCTGTCTGACAAATAAGGGTCATACCTGTGAAATGTCTCCATTAATTCAGCTGTATTCTAGATGAGTCCTAAATAAATTGATGGAAACTGTGCTAAAACATTTCATGATGCTGAGATACTAAATCTGTCATACCGTTTGATGCACACAATTTGCTCAGTTTCAGTACTTACCTAAAGACTTCCTAGTGTTGTCATTTCCCTGGCAAACTGCAATATTGGGTGAATAAGCAGTTCTTCTCATTTGTTCTAACTCTACAGACATCCATTTTATGAAGGGATTTTTCAGTAATGCCCATCAATTTTTGAACATTAAACAAAACTGGCAATTTGCACTACTTAAGAAAAATAAAGTAACCAAAAGAAACAAACTCATCCTTAGATGCTAGCAATAACAGTCAGCAGTGTATAAGCAGAAGCAATCCTCTGAACAATTTAATATTCTCATCTTGAATAAACTAAAGCTCCCACAATTATCATTAATAAGAAACTGCATAGAATATTTTGGGCTTAATAGTTCAGATCTTTGTCTTTAAATTATTCTTAAATAATCACATACGCATACAATCAAGATAATATAACCTGATCACATTTAATTTCCCACTAGGATATCTGTGAAAACCTGCCGCCCAATTCCAAAATTGAGTTTGAAGCATCAAAATCACCTTTTTATTCCAAAGAAATGCACATTTTTCCTTATTTATGTGTAACAGAGGTAGCATGCATACTTGAAGTTCAGTGTCTTAACAAGGACTGTGTTACTGATTGTCCCCTACACTGAGTTTTAATATTTATTTGCTAATGAGACAATTTAGAAACACTGTAATTATTACTATGTAAAGAAAACAAACAAACAAACAAAAAGAATATTTATATTGTGCAAATAGAAAGGGATTGTGACACCCCAAAATTCTGCCTAAAGACTGATTGTTATTCACCTCTTGTTCATGTAAAATCAGTTAAATCTGAAAGGCTATGTAGGTAATTTAACAGAAATGTTATCTAGTCCCTTTAGGAGGCACAAATGTAAAAGGGCCATGATGTCTTTGGTTCTGATACCTTATGTTTCATCATCAACCCATTTCCAGTTTATAGATCTAAGACTAGCATGGAAGGTTGAGCAGGAGTCCCTCATGTTCCATCTGGCAGTTCTAGTAAGAAGCCTGGAGACAAAAGAAATAGAGGAAAAAGAAAGCAGCAAGGGAATTTCAGTTTAACTTCAATGGAGGAAAGGATGGAATAAATAATCTAAGAATCTGTACTGGAAGATGACGACAAAATGTGAAACTATTAAACTATCTGATTTCCAGACTGGACATAAGAAATTTTAAAAACAAAAGACTGCTACATCTGTCCTCTGTGTTTGTAGTGGGTAAAAATAAATAAATAAATAAATAAATAAATCACAGACTTTAAATGCAGCAAGGAGGATCCAGGTAGACACCACAGAAAAAAAATATTTCTGATCGCTATAAAATACAGCTTATGAGGGTGATGTCTTTAGGAACTTAAACACCTGTGAGAAACAATGCATATTGAATCATTGAAGCGGTTCTGCCAGTAACAAGATAGAACAAGAATCATTTTGGTGTCTCCTTTCATGATGTATTGCAATTTATCCTATTCTCCCAGAAGAATGTAAGCCTAAGACCTCAAAAACTTGGCACCATATTATTTTAAACACAATGTTAGATTTGAACAGGATATTAAAAATAATATTTTTTTTTCCAAGCAATATTACTTTGCAAGCAAATATTCAAAGTTACAACCATCACATCCAAAAGCAAAGGGATACCTTTAACTGCTGCTGTGCCCATCTCACTTGTATGGTGGACAATCTTGATGACTGTTCTACGAGCAAAGGAAGTTGACCTCTTCCATGGAAGACTCAGTCACCAGACTACATGTGGCAAATTATTTGTCCTCATTATTGTTATCATAACCTGTCGCTACTACTACGTTTTTGAGTACAGGTTAAGCAGCTCAATGTTGAAAAACTGCTGGGAGTGAGGTAGTTCAGAAAAAGAGCCAGGAGGGAGCTGGGCAGAGATGTAAATAAAATAAAATAAATAAATAAATAAATAAAAACAAGCAGTAATATTCTACCTTGGTTGTAAAAAATCTTCACTGTTTTTATGTGATAACACAGAATGTGAAACCAGAAAAAAAAAAAAAAAAGAAGAGAAAATGGAAATGGAAACAGGGAAAGTCAATGGAAATAGAAAAAGGGGGAAGGGAGGAAAGGGGGGAAGGGGGGGAAGGAGGAGAAGGGGAAAATAAAAAGAAAAAAAACACAACAGCAACCTACCAACCACTATTAATCAAATACAGCCTCATTTCTAAGACATGACTGTTTAGCTTGAAATAAAGGACCCAAAAGTTGAACGAGAGCATATTTGTAAGATGTCTTCTCTGATTTAGAAAACAGAAACTTCTATATAGAGTAATGGAAAAGTCAGTCTGAAAAGTTCTCAGAATATCCCTGAGTTCACGCAGTTGTAGATTTGGTCTCTTTTTCCAGCTGTATGCAAAGATGCACTTCAAGACATTGTATGGGAAAACTGAAGTATGATATTGCATTACAACACACCAGTGGCAACATGCTGTGATGATTTAGTAAAACACAGATGAGGTTCCAAAAATGGCATTCTTCTGTAACAAAATAATGTGGCACATCGTCCATAAATTCTTAACTTTGATGGATCTGTAAGTTACTACATCTGCCTTGTGTATCTACAAACAATAGCTGAAGAACAAGGGGTAACTGAAAGACAATGTTTTCACTCTATCACATCCTCATTAATGTAAAATTGGCCTTTTTTTTTTTTAATTAAAGTACAATAATCTTGACATTGTCATCACTAAATTCCTTGACACTGTAAATGCACTTTGTCAGACTGCTTCATGTCATCATATTATTTGGGGGATGAAAGATATTTTTGATGAATTGATTTTATTCTATGCTTTATTATCGTCTTTGACACAAATTTCCAGTGAGACCCAAGGGCATTTCTTTTTACACGCTATAGCTTAGTCTTATTAACAATTCAGGTGGAATAAAACCACTCAGCTTCCCTATGTGGTCGTGTGGCCTGAATTACTCACATGGCACCCCTTTAGACATACAGAACAGTACTGCAGAACAACGTTAAAATCTTACATTGTTAATACAGTATTCCACTAACACAGTAGTATTTGCAGCCTCTAGCTTGCATTTCTTCTGTACCTTGTAACATTTTACAGTTATTTTTAAAACAATATTGTCTGTTCTGAACCAGAATTTTTTTTCCTGTCTTGTTAATACATCAAAAATGCTACTTACTATTTTTTAATCTCTGGAAGCAAGACCACAAAGACATATCTCCTGCAGCCAGAAGTTAGGAAACTTGCATTTACTTTCTGATACCCAGGTCTGTTGCAGTGTTTCATACATTCTCAATTCTTGCAAAGGATAATAAGAGTTGTGGCCATTTGCCACCTATAAGTATTCAAATTTGAAAAGACTGAGCCCCAGAGGAAGCAGATATCATTTTTGAGTCAAGTAATTTAGCAAGCAGGAAATGTGGACCTCCCTTTATTACTTCTCTGATGCCTCACCTTCTTCACTCTAGCCCACTGGCCATGCAGCACAGCAGAAGGCAAAAATCAACTGTATTTTCTAAGATTAAAATAAAGATCTGGATTTACGGAAAACACAATATTGATGTGCAAGAGGATGAAAACCTGTAACTGTTGCAGGATCCTTACTTTAATAAAGCCAGGTATATTTGTACCTTTTTCGCTGTATCAAGATAGCAAATTTAATATTACATTTTCTACCGTTTTGAAAAGGACTCACACAGTGAGTACCTGATTTAGAAGGGCAAACTTTGCATTCAAACTGCCATTTCCAACCTGGAAATTTAGACCACTCTTTCACTCTTTCCTCTACAATATCTTAAAAGAGTGCAGCTTCCTTCAAAACTGCAGCACTTTGTCTACATCTTCTACATGCGGACAATCCCATGACTTCCACTGTAAAGGGAGTAGGCTATTCTTTTTGCTTTGATCTTTTATTTATTTATTTATTCATTTATTCCCCCCCTAATTGGGATACTATTTATTTCTGGGGAAATTATTTTGTTGTTACATCACTTGCAAGGCTGTGGTTACCAACCTGAATCATGTTCATGGAACAGACTAGCTTTGTTTCATCTTAGATCATGTAAAAAAATAAATAAAATAAATAGTACTCTATACCAAAAAAAAAAAGAACAATACAAAACTACTACTTTTTTTTTTATAAGAGAAGAGAAAGCGTTACCAAATTCAACATTTCCTTCCTTTCTAGAAGAAATGTTATCTGTCATTAACTCTTTACACATGAAAATGCCCAGCCACCAAGGGAGAAAATTTGGCTCATCTCACGTTTGTTGAGAAGCATGACTTCAAGAAATAAGCAGCTTTGGGGAATATGCAACCCCCAAAAGGCATATTGTCACTTCTTCGGTTCCAGTGGAAAAATGACTTCACTATACTGATATTACTTGTTTGGAAAAAAAGTGAAGTACTAGAGTCACAGCTAACAGCAGAGCAGCAGTAATGCAAGCATACCTCTTCAAAGGTGGCCTGAAGCCACACTGCAATACCCTATACTGCTTTGATTTGAAGTGCTAAATGAATTTCCTGATAACAAAGTAGAAGATTGCAAAGGCAGGGCAACATCTTAGTTCAGGACTCTCCTCTGCCATCCTTAACTGATGAAACTGATGGCACAGAAGCATAACACCCAAGAAAAAGCAGAATTTTTCTCTTTGCTGGTTACATGGGTTTGGGGTTTCTAGGACAAATAATGCACCCCAGGAAATCTGTGAATTAGACAAAAATGTAACATCTATTACAACTGCAATAGGTGTAACTACAATCTTTCTGTCAAGAAAAGAGAAGGTTCACAAATCATTCTTTTCTGAACAGAACTTCTGTGCACTCTCAAAACATCCATGTTTCATATTGTGTCCTGCATCTCATCATACAAAGAGGTACATCCAATATTTGATTTTGTTAATTTACAAGAAAATTGTAACATTGAATGATATTTTCTACATGCTTATGTTTTAAGCAGCCTGATCCTAAGAGTGGAACTGTCATTACCTCCCAGAATGCATCAAATCCACCTGAAAGAAGCATAGGTAGTGGCTCATTAGTTATTACAATTCAAGTCAGTAAGCAGCTGAGTGCAAGGCACAGGTAAATTACTACCCTCATTTTACTGCCAGTATGGTGCATATTACTTTCAGAAACACTTAATGTGCTAGCTCACTCATAATAACAGTATGCATTAGGATTTTTTCCAAGTACCTTGCTTTTTCAGTTCAGACTTTGTAAGCTTGCCCTCTCATTTTGTTGATGTTTGAAAAGTGTATATGGTAAATTAACTGAAATGATAACCAGAATCAATTCTTTAGCCGTGAAAAAATCAGAAACACCTACTGCCAACTAGACATCAGAGGACTGGCTAAGAGAAAAGCCAGCACTTCTATTTCTTAAGTGCATAGCACAACCTAGTACTACCATTTTGTTAATATAGCATACAAATCCACTTTAATTTTAGAACCTATTTGTCAAAAGTATCGTGCCTGAATTAATGGACTGTTCTGTCAGTCCAATAACATTTTTTCAAACCCACAAGGGGGAAAAATCAGATCAGTCCCTCAAAATATAACTTTCTCCTCTTTTACTGTCACATTTTCTTAAAGTAGAGGGTTCAGAAGTATAAATATTTACTGTTTTACACAGAATACATTTCATTCTTTCATCATGCAGGGGAAGCAAATAGTTCATTCAATTTATGCAACTAAAGTTTTCAAAAGTATTCTGAAATTAAATTATATTTGGTAATCAAATAGCAATGACATTTTAGCTGATTTAAACTGTTGAGCTGTGCAGTGTATCACCAAGTACCTACTATTGGTGGTATTTCACCTGTGTTCCTAGTCTTTATTTTTAAATATCTGCTTTACGGATACAGAGAAACTTGCCATAGCAGGAGAAATACTGGACATGCTTCTATCCCCCCATTTTCAGCCCAGCAAGAATTTCACATGCATATGTTACTACACTTAAAAAGAACAGTGTGTCTCATCCCAGTGAAGCATTTTTCAGCTTTTTAGTTTTACTTGGGTTACCTTATGAGTTCTTGCTAGGACAATCAAATAAAAAATAGTTGAAAAAAATAAGATCCAGCTTCTCATTTTTTAAGAAATTTGGTGCCTGATCTCTTCAAGTTTCCAGCAGTTCCTGGAGCTAGATTAGGCTGCTTCCCAGGTTGAGAAAGTGTTCTGTGTATTTATTGGATAGAGCTGAGCAAGCATTTTTACTGAGCCATATGCTGGCAAATGTTAACCAAAATATTTTCTCCACCATTTCTTCTGATTCATTTTGTTTCCTTTCCTCTGACCCTTCCAAAGCTAAACTCCTGTCTTCCAAGTCTACTTATTGACATGCAATTAAAATTCCTTATATATATATATAAAAAAAAGTAGTCTTACTAATAAAGATAGGTAGAATAATAGCTGAGTAATTTGCTGCTATCCAGATGTTTAATACAATTCTTCTAGACAGGCACATCTCTAAATCTGTGGTGTTAAGTTCATTCAACATTACACTCGTTTTATTTTCTGGTTGTCTGTTTAGTCTCAGTTTAGGGTTTTTTGTTTGTTTGTTTGTTTTAATGCATTACTCATTCCTTGGTTCAATGGCATGTATCATAAGTAAATCAGTCCCAAGCAGAGGTGCAACATCTGTAGCCTCTCCCATGGCACAGAGTCCTCTGAGTGAAATCTTCAATATGATATCATTTGTCAAGTTTTAAAGAGCATATAAACTTGCTCTTTAACCTAAAATATCCGAAATATTTGAATCCTTGTATTTCAACTAGGCTTCATTTCTTGTGAGACCACCTCTTCTTCTGGCATATGCTGAGTATTCTGACTCAAAAACTCTCATTCACCATAAAACAAACAGAAAAGTGACTACCAGAGCTTTTGGCAAATGTGATAGCTCTTGTGTCACACAATGGCACAAAGTGGAGTGGGGCTGCTTCCACTAGTATTAATTCTACACTAAGAAAAAATAAATAATAAGAAGAATCAAGTTAACAAGACCTTAGTCAAACACACAAAGAAACAAGTTTCAGAACTCAAATAGAAGAATGGAAGCTGCACAGTCACTGTTGGAAAGACCCTCCAGAAACTAACCTGACCATATAGAAAGAATTATGGTTCCTCTCTCTAGCACAAAATCATCCTCTCTGCACATGAGCTCCAGGCACTTCTTAGTCCTCTTCTTTCAGATGGGAAGGCATTAGGTGAGTTAGCATGTCTTTAAGCATCCTGAGACAACCACAAAATGTACCAGCATTGAATGTGCTACAGGAAATATTTATTAGGAGAGAAAATGGGACAAGTGAAGGATGAGCTGATGACGAAAGTCATAAAAATTCTCTCCAGTAATTTGTCTCAGTCTCACATCAAATCTTACTTCATATGTAATAACTTCTAGTATTCTGCATGCCTGTTAGAAATTTTAAAAATAAAGTAATAAAATTAAATTTTAAAATGAGAGGGAGAGGGAGAATAGGATTATAAAACCATTCCTAAACATGAGGGTATTAGTGAAGTGGGTTAGAAGAGAAACATATGCCTTAAAGAAAAGCATAGGCAGCAGAGTTGGACAGCTGCTGGGCTTGTCAGCATCTGCAATAGTTTATCTAAATCAAATCAGGCCACTAAGGCCAGAGACAAATCAACTGTCAGTTTGTGCAACTGAGCACTGCACACCAGTTCCACAAGATGGAATAGAATCATAGCCTGCCTGTTGAATAGCACATTTTATTAGTTATTTTAAATTGGTCTTTTTTAAGGCAATCCCATAGACTGTTAGTGAGCAATATGAAGTGAGAGCATCCACATAAGTCCAAGACACCAGTATTTGTCTAAATCCACCAGTTTGAAACTACAGATTTTACACTTAAAATTGTATCCACTTCAAACTTTTCTTTCAGAAGACATGAAATTAATTGAAAAGTTCTTGCTGTTTACTATCAAGGTCCAGAGCATGCCACAGTGATTTTTTCATGTGTAAAATAGGTAAAATTCTGCTATCTTTCATTCTTACAAATTCAGACAAAGCCATATTCTTAAATTCGATGATGTAATTTAGCTATTTTGTTCTGATAAGCAAAAGGCTAAACTAAAGCATAAGAAAGACAAAGATACAATGATATTTCATATTCTTTTACTCCAAGTTTAGTTTACGTGATGTAAATAGAGTTTGGCAACCATAAAAAAAAAAGATAAAAAAAAATAAGTTTCTGCAGAGTTATTCTATAACTGAAGGAACCCTAAGCAGAGAAAGGCTGTATTAAAAAGCATCTACTGAACATCTACTGAGATGCAATATTACATTACCCCTTAAGACCGCTTAATCCATTTGGAAAGTAAGGAATTAAAAATGGACTACATTGCATTTGCCATTCCAGTGACTGTGCATTCAAAGGAGCGTTTTCATTTAGGGATAAAAAAAAAAAAGTTTATGTATTTTTATTTTTATTTTTGGAGAAAGACGCAAAAGAGAGAAGAATACAGACATCTTCTGACGAATTTATATATTCAAAAAAATCAAATTCCTGGAGGAAAAACAGGAAAATATTTATACTGCTTATTTAGTAGTTTACTACTGTTGTTATCACTATCTTTGCTTACTAGCTTTTGTAACAGGAGAATTCACCCAGATTGGTTATCATATCTTTTGGGGAATTGGGACAACGGGGCCCTGTTCTTACATGAATCACTTGCTTTGAACACACTCCATAATAAAAGACAAAGGTGAAAAGTATATATCGGAATCACCATTTTAAGCTGATTGAGATGCTGTTATGCGCATTTCCCTCTCTAATCAACCAGCTCTGCTCCTCAGCTCAGGAACATGCCAGAGTCCTACCTCTTTTGCTGTGGTCTCCCACACCCCACATACCCCTCCATGCAGACACTGCCTATCTCTGGTTATTTGCCCCACTCTTTTTCACTCTGCAGAGTCCACTCCCTAACTGCCCCTAAAGGGTTATAGCAGTAGCTTCAGAAAATCATTTTCAGACAGCTCTTTTAATAATTAATCATGATGTTCACCCTTAAAACATGTGCAATGAAGAGAAACTATACACAGGGGGGCAACATTTTTCTGCCAAAAAATAAATGTTGCAGACTTTATGTTAATAAAATTCCCCATATATAAGTTCTCATTCCCCAGAAAAAAAAATTAAAAATAATATATAAAAAAATAAATATATATGTATTCCTAAATGTATCTGACTTGTCAAGTATGGTTATTTTAATGTGTGCTTCTGGTGCAGGGTGGGGTGGGGAGGTGGGGGTGGTAAGCTGGAGGGAAGCATTTTAAAGGGAATCATACTGCTTTCTGATTTGTTCTGTGTTACACTTCGGTTGTATTTTGATTTTCCAGCAATCTAAGTTTTGTCATCTATTCTTTGGAGCTGCTCACAAAGTACCTCCAGGAAGCCATACACCTTTCTTGGAAACAGCAATATTTTTCTGTGCTAGTCCGTTCCTCTCATGATGTGATAAATACTTGTTATAAGACACAGCATGGTCACTTGTGCACTACATAACCATACGTTCAATAATACTTGCACTATCATATACGGCACTACTATGCAAATATATTGCATTAGTAAGGAGTGACCTAGTTTCAGATCTATCCATACAAAATCAAGTGGTTACATCAAATGTTACATTCCAATACACTACGAGAGTAGCCATGTTTTACCTGGCTGCATATTAATTCCAAAGCCAAACTATCAAGATGAAAGAAATTATTAGTGGTACAAATCCAGCGTTTTAAAATATATCTATATTACAGGTACAGAAGCCAAAAGAAACCTAAACCTATTGTTTAAATTTTCATTGTATAACTCAATTATTAAGAAGTTCCAAGAACAAAGAAGACACATCAGCTTAATGTTACCTTTATTTTCCTCAAAAAGTTGATTCATGATATTTTGTATTCCATTACAAATTCCTCTAGATTAAAGGATTTAGTGGGATGTGGAGTAGTAGTGATATTTCATGTGCCAAAATTAGGATCCCTACATTGTCTATAACCCCCCAAAAATTCTCAAACAATAACCTTTTAGGAAAGCACCTTCAAAACTGTGCCACTTGGCTTAAACAAACAAAATCATTGTCGGAAAGTTTCACTGAACGCTGTCTGCACTATCAATCTTTGGCGGACCCTACTCCTAAATACAGCTTTCTACACATCACGGTAGTCTTTGTCCACTCACATACAGTTCCATTTACAAATTGGTCTGAGCGGCAATGGCTATTTCTTGGGGAGCAAATAACCCCAAAGAACGGACTGCAGAAGACTGCTCACAAAGGAACACACCTTAAAAAGGGACTCCTTCCCCTTCCCTAGAAGTTCATGGCTTGATCTTTTTAAGACAAGGCAAACGGAAACATGGATGATATCCATCATTACTTACTCCCTTTTCATCCCTCTCCCAAACCTTTTTCAAGGGACAAACATGCTGCGCAGGAGTACAGAAACGCAATTTCGGGATATTCAGGTAGTCGCAAGGGGTTGTAAAGGTAGCAGGGGAAGTAATTAATAGGAAAGTTGGGACTATTTCTGCATTAACTTTCCAGCAGCGGCGACGGCGGTCTTCCGGGCAGATGCTGGGCGGCGGGCACCGATTTTCAAAGCGGGATGTCACCGTACCTTAAGAAGCCTGACGGACGGGAGGAAGGCGGCATGGCACAGCTTCCGGATGGTCCAGTTGAGCGGCCGGGGAGCGTCGGTCTGATTCATGACCCCCCGCGGACCCCGCCGGGAGATGAGCCGCAGAGCTGGCAGCGCCCGCCCGCTGCCCGGCTTGGGGGCATCCCCCGGGCAGGGCGCGCCGGGCGCGGGCAGAGGGCTGGGCTGGGCTGGGCGAGCCGCTCCTCCGAGCCTCCTTAAGAGAGCAGCGGGCTCCTGCGTGGGAACAGCAGTGCTCATGCATACCAAATGCGGAGGGATGGAGGCGATCGGCCCGCCGCTCGGGGCAGGCTGCGCTGGCTGAGCGGAAAGGGGCAGCCCGCATAAAAAAGGAGGCTGCAGTGCGAGCTGCTGCTGCTGCTGCCGCTCCCGCTCCCGCTCTCTCCCTCCTGCCCTCCTCAGAGAGCAGCCGGGTTAGGCTCTCCCGGGCAAGCTCAGCCATCCGCCTCGCTCCTCCGCTTGCTTCCCTGGGCGAAAAGCAGAGCAGAAAGGAGAAAATTTAAATAAAACGAGCGGAGGGGTGCTTGCACTTTCTTCCCCAAAGCATTGCCAGGAGAGGGAAACCGGCATGAGGGGAGGGGCCAGCTATCAGACGGCAAAGATTGAGAAGGGAAAAAAATAATTCACTCTTGATTTACCGATATAATGGACTTAGAAAGCATAGTTTCATTGATCTTGCACAGTATTGGTGCACTACTGGCAAGTGACAGCATTTAGAAGCTGTGCTATGAGAGTATGAGTGCTAGCATGTACAAAAAAAAAAAAAAGAAACCTTCAGAATTCAGGTCAGGTCAGCTTAATAACTAAATTGATGTGCAGAATATTTCTTTTTAAAGACATGGAAACACATGGGGTTGTAATACTGAGGCACTTCAAACACAGTAAAGCACACCTTTGTTTGGGTGGTAACTGGCTTTCCCAGCTAATGAAGATATTAATGCTAGCTTCATCATGCTGCTAGCCAAATGCTACCTAAAGGAGAAATACTCTTACCCCCTCCCCCCCCCCCCTTTTTTTTTCTTGGTGGGGGGGGGGTGGGAAGGAGGGGGGAAAATTACATGAAGCAAGTATTACAACATCCTACAAAGCATTGGAAGCACTGCCAATATTTTATTTTGCAAGTAATAACCAATCTTTACTCAGATTATGAAGGAAAAAAACACTTCTCAAGAGAGTTTTAAACCTCTCATACCTCAGGTTAGAAAACATGAATTTAGTTTACTTGGCTAGATTTCACTGACCTGTAATTTTCATATACTATATTACTCCCCATTGTACATGTATTGTGTACGCTATTTATAATTTATTCTTATTATGGTGACAATGTTCATCAAACTGGCTGACATGAAACAATAATTCTGGTTCAATTTTTAGAGTTTGTTTAAGGACAAACAACTCTGGGGAGAATAGGTAAGATCAGTACGTCTGTTAATACTATCAGATCCTCCAAGGTAAATGGAGGATCCTAAAAATATTGAAATTACCCCAGTAGAAGAGGGTAAGGATTGATGTTTACAACCCAGTCTTCTCCTCCAGAGGAAGTCTAGCCCTTGTCCACAGATCAGTATTCTCCAAACCCAAGGGTATTAGAGTCCATGCAGAAGGAGCCCACGTGCATTGAACTGGAAGTGCAGTACGTTTATGCTTCTTTCAGCATACACATACCAGCCAGCTCCACCTCACTACACCCTCTCAAGAACTCTTTGAATGTTGCTGTTTGATCTCAGAGTCTTTTGCCCAGGAAAGAGCAGCCCAGAACACGGTGCAAGGCCGACTGTGTACCAGAGGAGATCTCTCACCCATTCCACCCCACTGTACTTCTCAAAACTACAAAACTTCAAATCTTGAGACATCCATGGAACAGAAAGGGTAGAACACCAGGAATCATTCCCTTCTGACAAAGCCTTTGCCAATGCAGATGTATTTCTGGTTATGACTGGACAGCTAGTTTAAGTTAGACATATTTAAGTGCATTCTCACTTGAGTTCCCTGAATCTATTTGTTTTATAAAAGGAGGAAAAAACATGCCATTGATAGTGAAATTGAACATGATAAGGTACATTATTTTCTAAAACTATTCTTCTAAGGCTCTTTTGCCTCCACTAAGGAAGAAAAATTAAGGAGGTAGACAAGAATATTCCTGACCTTAAATAGCATGCCCCTTCAAATGTATGCAACATGACAACTTTTCTCTGTTTGAAAGGAATTAATATTCAATGATTAAGCTTTGGGGGTTCACAAATCAGAAACAAGTACTCCCAACACTCCCAAAACTATGCCTTCCTCCCCCTGCCTCTTTCTCCCCTTCCCCTCCCCTTTGCCTCCCCCCCGCCCCCTCCCCCCCAGCCATGCTGATAACTTTCCTTTACCCTTGAAGATCAGTAAAGAGTTTCTTGGTAAGGACACCAGGCTGAACACTGCCTTGACCCTTTCACAACTGTTTTGCATTAGGTATCTGTCACAAACCAAAATGTTCCGTCTGTGCGCTAGGAAAAAAGAAGGTGAAGAAATCATAGCATGGCATTCTTTTCAGTGAGTACAGTAACAAATCTCTGAGGAGGCTAGAGAGTTGAAGACAATAAAGAAACATAACAGATAGCTTTAATAAACTAAAAATAGTGAGCCCGATGTATCTTAGCTTCCACAGAGATTCCTGTCTTTGAGATGGAGCTCTGCCATTGCCTTCTTATGCAAACAGTACCTTAGGGACAAGAGCTTTTATGCGCTGCAGTGCTTAATACACACCAACCTTCTTTCACAAGCCTATTTTCCATGGCCTTGTTGTGCTCTAATCATCTGTATTTGTAGAAAGCAAGTGAAAGAATGTTGACTTCTCTTGGTGACAGTTAGGAAGCACTGACAGACAGGACAGTAACTGACATGGGAGCTTCATTTCCACCACAAAGTCCCTGGGTGATTAGGATAGATCATTTAAGCCCTACTTGGCTTTAATTTCAATTCATTTTAACTTTAATGTACATGTCTTACCTACAAGGTATACTGCAGTCACTTTGAGGCTCTTAAGTGTAAATATGAAAAAAGCCAAGCAAGATTTCTTTGTCTTGGCAGCAGCCAACACAATTTTCAGTAAATGTTAGTGGTAAAGGGCTAGAAAGCAAAAGAAGAAAATTTTGAGCAGCTTATTTTAGGAGTTGTTGATGAAGTCTGGTTAAAAAGTATAGTGAAAAATGAGGGAGATGCTTTCCATTTGTTTTGTGGGGCTTTTTTATCACTTCAATGAAAAAGTTGGAGTTTGAAGCTCTTGTTCAAACTTGTTGGAGAAGTAAGTGCTCAGCTCAGCTCTTGTACAAGCTGAGGTCCATTTGGAGACAAAGGGATGCAGCAATCCCACTAGAGTCTGAATTTCTATTCGACTAGACCCAAAAGACAGAGCTGCCAGTTTCAGATTAAAACACTTCTTCCTTATAGCATGCTCACTGCACTATCAGTATTCACATCTAGTTCTTTGTGTCTTACAAGGGAGTGCCTTTGGTACCACAGAAAACAGAAGACAAATTCAATTGCTTTGTGCATTCGGAGGCATTTCTACTTAAAGTCATTGTTCATGAAAAGCATTTTAAGAGTGCCTCATTGTAGATTCCTATCATCTAACATAATAATACTGCTACAGTTAGAAAGCTCTGATACAGTAAACTTTAACACCTCTGGGAATGCTAGAGAATGAAAAATAGCTGAGGAGTATCCAAACCACTCTCGGCACACCAGTAGCATCCAACATTTTCAGCCTGAGAGCAAGCACTGGTAAAAAAGATGTTATGGACAACAAAATTTCTTAACCCAACCACTAGCCTACTTTTACGAGTCACTCAGCACAAGAAATGAAGCAGTCTTGCTTATGTACCTCAAGAGAAGCTGTTCTTGTTATTATCTGTACTTAAGAGTCCAGGAAAGTTTTTCTGTCCTGCTCAGTTAACAATTCCTTTACAAAATATGAGGTACAGCTTAGCTGGGGACAAACATCAGGTGTAGGCAGGTAAATTTTCCTGTGATACTACACATGATTTTCCTGTGTATACCAACAGACATAAGAAGAAACATACTTCTTCATAGTGCAGTTATGCAGACACTTTGTTAAGGCTTCCTTGCTCTCAGAGCATCTTTCCTGTTTCCCTGAGGGCTTGCACAGCCCAGCAGAGTAGCAAATATGGAAGAAAATAGAGCTACACTTGTGCCTTTTTGCTTGTAGCACTCATCATCGAAGTACTACAAAGGCAGTCTGGGGCAAAGGCGATAGTTCTTCATAACATACTTTGCTCAAGTGAGTTTATGTTTATGGAGGAAATGGCAGGATGGCAATAGAAGTATTTCAGAATCTTTGCAGGTCTGTAAATTAAACATTAATGAAGTGTACGACAATGAACAATAGTGTATATTTATAATATCAATAGTGCTTTTTTTTTGTTTTCCAACACATGCACATTTCAATTTATTTATTTTCATTGTGCATAATTTCTTGCAAAAATCATAGAATAGAAAAATGGATATATGTTAGAAAATTTGGATAAACTATACTTAATTTTATGCCCATCATTACATCTTAATGGGCACAGATGTTTTTGTACCTTAACTCAACCAATTAAGTAATTCATAAAATTTCCTCACTGCTTTCCATCTTTTCTATTCACAGCATGCCTGAGGTGATTTTTTTCTGCTGTTATCATTGCTGAGGCATTTCATACGTCTTCTGTCATATGCTTATATCCATTAGTCCTTCTCCTCCAGACACAGATAGTGTTAATGTAATGTTTATACACTTATTAAATGTTAATTAAATAATTTATCCTAGGTACAGGCAACTCTGTTTTGAGCACATCCATAAATGATACTGGATGTAGCTATAAATTACATCTTTAGGCAACTGGCTGAACAGCTAGAATAAAGGGTGTTCTTTCTGGTTTGTTATTCTTATACATGTGTGATGAAGCCAAAGATGATGAAACTGTTTATATGCCAATTCACTGATACATTAAGGTCACCTTTAACTGATCCACATGTGGCTTTTGCCTGGGAAAGTACCTGACTGAGCTACCACAAAAGATCTCAGGGACACTGTAGCACACATCCACTGCAGAGAAGCAGGGGAACTTGGGGCTATAAAACAGCAAGTAGTCTGAGCATTGCAGACATACCCAGTGCTCCTTACAGAGATGTTTATTTTCCCAGACACCCTGTTAGACTGCTTACAGCTCCAGAATGAGCAAGTGAAGGTGTAGATTCAGTCTCTGCAAGCAGAAATTGAAGTTTCAGCCAACACCACGCAAGCCATTCTCTGTGGTTTCACTTCTGTAGCTACTGGCAGAGAGTCTTGATGATTTGCACCATTTTAGCTTCAGTTGCTCTTTCAGTACTTAAAAATCTGCCTACCCTTTACTCTTGAATCTGTATCCAAGAACGGTATGTTTCACCACACATTCTTCTTTAATTGCAGCCTGCAGAGTTTATCTTTGAAAGGGATTAAAACACTTAGGCATGTAACACTCATTTTGGGACTAGAAATGTGCTTGGTTGATTTTTACTTAGAAACAAATGCTGTATTTTAAATTACAATATTTCTTATTTTAGATTGACTTTCAAGCGTAGGCAAGCTGTTAGTATTGCAACCTCTATAGCATACAACAGAAATTAGGCTGCTCAATTTACAGATTTCTGTTTATGCTAAAAGTTTCTCTCCATCTTAGCCATCATGTTCCAATCTGTACTGTTTAACTTTGTGTTATGGCTTTCCCAGATTTGACCTGTAACCTCATTTTCTCTATCATTTATAGCTCAGATACCAAGGTTGTTAAGCATATCAGTGAAATATTTCACTGTAGATAAATGGGAAACTTTTTCTAGTTTTGATTACCTTGTTAAATACAGAACAAATATGAAATTTCTTGGAAGGAAGCAATTTACCCTGCCCAATAAGCATTCCATCAAGAACCCAATATAGCAACCATCTTGCAATAAGACACTTCTCTTTGCTACAGACTGATACAGTATATGATGGGGCCTGTCTCACCTCTAAACTTAGTTCTTTAGAATGGTAAAATATGTTTGCATCCTTTCAACATGGTGGAGAATCACAAAAATTTCTAATACCTTCTGCTATGAAGCTATAAAGAACAAGAAAATCAAGCAATATTTTCCATGGGTATTGCATACCTGCAGGCACCCCACACACCAGCTTTACTTTTCTCCCAGAGGCAAAGACCTTACCCTACAGCAAATGCCATCTCTGGTGATAAAGCTTCCTGCAACTTCTTGGCTCATACTTGCAGGATTGAGCACATCTGATATTTCATTACTTGCCTGCTTTCTCGAAGATTCCTTTCCAACAAATCTTTATTGTCTTCAGTGTTCATCAATGAGGAGAGGTATTCCTCTACTGTCTTTAGCACTTCCTTCATCTGCTTAGCTAGCTGCCTAGCAGTATTCATATTGGTTTGCGGAGGTAATCTGGCCACCCAGTGCTTATGGCCAAGAGTGTCTGTGCATGGATGACTGAGTCACCAAAACTGAAAAGACCATACTTGAGCACCGACATGTCTGAGAGGAAACACTGCAGCAATAGAGGGCCCAGGACAGATGAACACAACAGACAGCACCACAGATGCATCTGCTGATCTGATTATCAAATAAATTGAACACAAACAGGTGTACTGCTATCAACTAATAGCAAACAGCTCTTGGTAAGCCCTAAAATAACTCTTATTACATAGAAGTTATTAAATAACTAACAGTATACTTGACATTTTATTAATTAGCAAATTAATCACAGAAATTCAGGGTCAATGGTCAGAAATGTCACTGTAAAATAAAGCTTGCTCAAGAGCTATAAGTATTTTTTTCCTCACACATTCTGAACAGCAATGTCTTCCATTAGGCTCAGGAAGATGACTGTCTTACAAGAGTTCTAATTCTCTACGTACCCCGTGCAAACGGTGTATTTCATTAAAAACAAAACAAAACAAAACAACAATAAAAAAAAGGAGCAGTGTAAGATTTAGATCTTTATGAAATTAAACAAAACGGGAATGACTGAAGCTCATCTAAGATGTGGAACAACAATATTATTCAAAATCACTTTTTTTTTTTTTTAAATAAATTGAAAAGACTCCTGTAGCCTGTTTTGAAATTGATGAAGGTCAATTTCAAAACTGACTTCCTTAATCAAATTTGTTTTTAGCATGGTATATGTTTGGTTTTGATTTATTCTTAAAGTCATATACGGATTCATATATTCTTTTTATACCCTGGGCTCACACATGTGGACAATTTTACACCTACATTTGCATTGAGACAATTGTAAGCACATGTGTAATTGGACAGCAGCAAATTCTACATGGTAAGATATGGGTGTTTACCACAATGTCTGTTGCATTTGTTATGTATTCAGTGGCACCCTTGGAAAAAAAGCAAAGACTTGGGCCTTCTAGACTGATGGCTGACCAAAGCTGTGGTAAAAATAGTTAATACCCTCCAAAGATGGTAATCTAGTTTTGTACCCAGGCACAACAGATGGGTGACACAGAAGGTGCCAGATGAGGGCAACAAAACAAAAAACAAAAGTGAAAAGCGCATCAGCTGTATCAAATAAGCTGTAGTCTTAGCTTCCACTTGCCTAACCAGAGCCTGGCCATGCAATGCCTGGTTTTGTAGGCATCAAGGCAGATGCCTGTAAAAATTAGAGAAATGGTATGCGCTGACTTACTTCCAGCCCTAACAGAAGATTCAGACTTATCAAGCACATATACTACCATTAAATGTGACAAATGTGTCTTAGTCAATTTTAGTGTGGTTTGATATTGCATATATATGATATATTTCTTGAAGTCTTATGACTGCAGATACCTGGGAAACTACTGAAAACAAGACAAAACAATACAAAACAAAAAGCAAAGCAAAGCAAACCAAACCAAACCCACACTAATTAGGAGGAAATATTTTCCAGTAATTGCTTTTAGGAAAGACAGAAGAAAAGAAAGGAAACAACAACAACAAAAACTCTGCTTGTCTTTCTTAGAACCTCTTTTGAACATCCCTTCCCTTCCCTTCCCTTCCCTTCCCTTCCCTTCCCTTCCCTTCCCTTCCCTTCCCTTCCCTTCCCTTCCCTTCCCTTCCCCCTTCCCTTCCCTTCCCTTCCCTTCCCTTCCCTTCCCTTCCCTTCCCTTCCCTTCCCTTCCCTTCCCTTCCCTTCCCTTCCCTTCCCTTCCCTTCCCTTCCCTTCCCTTCCCTTCCCTTCCCTTCCCTTCCCTTCCCTTCCCTTCCCTTCCCTTCCCTTCCCTTCCCTTCCCTTCCCTTCCCTTCCCTTCCCTTCCCTTCCCTTCCCTTCCCTTCCCTTCCCTTCCCTTCCCTTCCCTTCCCTTCCCTTCCCTTCCCTTCCCTTCCCTTCCCTTCCCTTCCCTTCCCTTCCCTTCCCTTCCCTTCCCTTCCCTTCCCTTCCCTTCCCTTCCCTTCCCTTCCCTTCCCTTCCCTTCTTTTTCAAAAAATGTTTCCTGCTCAGATATACACCATAGTTTAGTTTCTTCCTCGAACAAAAAGCACAGAATCAGGAAACAATCAAGGAACTCAATTCAGCAACTAAATTCAGATTGATAATTTTTTCCAATATCTGAAGTCTGTTTCACAGTTTACAGCTTAATTAAATCAGTCCATTTGAAAAATCATCATTCTTGAGGCCATATCTGGAGTACTGTATCCAGCTTGTGTACAAGAGAGGCATGGAGATGCTGGAGAGTCCAAGAGAGATCCAGAAAGATGGTAAAGAGCCTGGAGCTTCTCTCCTATAATGTAAGGCTGAGAGAGCTGGAATTGCTCAGCCTGGGTAAAAGAAGGCTCAGGGGGAATCTTGTCACTGATTATAAATACCTGAAGAGAGGGTCCAATGAAGACAGAGTCATGCTCTTGTCAGTGGTGCCCAGTGATAGAACACGAGGCAATAGGCACAAAATGGAACACAAGAGTTTCTGACTAAGCATCAGGAAACATTGTGCGGGTGACTGAGCACTGGCACAGATTGCCCAGAGAAGCCCTGTAGTCTCCATCCTTGGACATCTTCAAAAGCCACCTGGTTTTTGTTCCGGGTGTCCGTGCTTGAGGAGCGGAGTTGGACCAGGTGGCCTCCACAGGTCCCCTTACAAACTCAACCCTTCTGTGATTCTGTGATATTTCCAACATACCTGCCAAAACTATATAACCTCTTGGGGTGGTTTTTAAATATTTTTTGTGAACCCTTATACTACAACTCTTAAACCAGACAGCAGAACATAACTGGAATATAAAACTGCACTGCAGAATAAACTCTTACCTCCTTTGCAGAGCACAGCCACAGTACTATTCATGACAGACTAACTACTCTTTTATTTAAGCAGACAAGCTGCCCATGCTTTTCCACATCTATGAAGAGAATATACATAACTATTCAGACATTGCAACAGCAGAATCCACAGGAACAGGAAAATAGAGCAAAAGAAATGGGTAAAGGATAATTTTTTTTTTCTTGAAATTGCAACTGGACTCTGCAATAGCCTTTAAACATTCACTTTCTAACACTGCACTGTGCTTACGGACCCCCTATCACTGGAGCATAACTCAGCTTCTCAAGTCACTCATACCAACACCAGATTCCACTGGCAATATAGAAGTGCTGGAAGGCTTTTCTTGAAGAGCTTTTCTAGCATACCTAGTAAGTATTTGTCAGTTTTATGTCCTCATTACAGACCATCCTTTAACATCCAACAGACATAGCATACTAGTTATTTTCAAGGCAATCTGTAACTTGAATCACATGGTATCTACAATTCTACTAAGACTCCTTAGTATGAATCCTTATGAATCCTTATTAATAAGACCTTCAAATTGCAAGGAAAGACAGCATAAGTAAATTGTATTTTAGGCTCTTTATTTCCTTTCCAGTGGAACCTGAAATAAATTTGAGAGACAATAATTTCCTAATGTAGTGATCCCATGTTGTATTTTATCAAATAATGTTCGTAGTGTAAATTATGTGGCAGACTCAAGAAATGACAGATTCTCTCCAAGGTTGTGATTTTAGCCTCTCCTTCACATTTTTAGCACTTTCTCTAGGTCAGAAATTTTGGCTTTATGATTTATGTCTTACTCCCAGAAGGCAAACAGATTCTTTCTACTTCACTGATATGAGAATTTATGTCTCTATTGTGTCATATATGAAATATCTGTTACATTCATGACATGTCATGCATTATATTTCCCAGGCCCACATTATTTTTTCCGACTCTTAAAAAAGACTTTTTGATTCTTAACGGAACAGAGCATCTACAAACATGATTTACGTATCATTTTGCTATAGAAGTTAAACTAATTCAGAGGGGAAAAATCAAATTTGACTTTTGAAGCTGGACAAACATAAGCAAGTTAGGAATACTTGTGTGAAAAGCTTTCTGGAAAATAACAAGGAACATTTGTACAAATGTGTGCATGAGCGTCTTCAATACCTATTTTTCAAAATATAATTTGATATAAACTTCAAATAAGTCAACTTTTGAGGGTATATTTCAAAATTAATTGTGTAATTTTTCATATTTTTTTTTAGGTGCCCTACTATTCCTGTAAAGAGTACTGCACAAATTCTACATACAGTCTGATTTTCCACCACAGTTCATGCAATAAGCAGGAGATTAATATTATACAGTCTTGGAAGAAACATGATTTTCTAAAGAGCTGCTAATAGTTTGTTCCATATTCTATGAAAATGTTACATTTTTTGTCTTTAAGCGAGTTGTTTTGTTTTACTTGATGTCAAAACACACACAGTGTGAAAGCTCTTAACTAGAGAGCTTCTAAATATCTCGTTTCCTCTCTTTGCTTAGTATTTTATTAGTATACTTTTATTTTATTTCTATTAGTTATTCTCAATTTTTTTTTTCATCACAAATTTGTCAGTTTTTATCAGACTTATAACTTCTTGGTTTATAATCAATCATCAGTAACAGAAAATCATATATTTTGCTACTTTCACTACAGATATAGCAGAGAACTAGGAGCAAATGTGATACCAGAAGGTATCTGCTGACTTGAAAGTCCCATGAATTATTTAGCTTATCCAGCTACATGTTATAATTACTATATCCAGTTTAATTACTGGGAGAGAAAAATGCCGGCTGAAATATCTTCAGACATTTAAGCACTGATAGACCCTCTGCTAGATAAAAAATCTAAATGTTCTAACTGGTGATAATATACAAATACCATTTCAGGCATATTTAGTACAGAGGGGTCAAACAGGTGAGAGAAAAGCCCTGGGCTGTCATCAACCATTTTGACACCACATAAACCTTACTACTTAAAAATATTTTGAGATGATGAACAGGAAGTAAAATAAATGGTATTTAACTGCAATCAGAGTAACCAATAATGACCCTAGTTATACACTGCATCTTTTTTTGGAAAAAATCTACTTCTATGTACTAAAAATAAATTGTCAGACTCATAACATATTTATAAAGAAAGCCTTCTCATGTGTGTATCCATGACAACCTAGATTTATATTTTGAGCTCCACAAAGTTGTTTCAGCACAGCTTACATAAATTACTTTATAGAATATAACAAGAAAAGATGTTTTGCTACCTGAGGTATTTTATTTGGCAAAATATGTAACATTTCAACTATATTGAAGCATGCAGGAAACAAAAGCATTGTGTGGTGTTTTGAAACCAGTCTTGCCATAAAGTAAATATATATTTTTAATATGAAGAGAATGTAGAAGATCTCTAAGACAAAACACATTGGAAATTAAAAAATCCCTGAAGAGTTGGTAATTGAATATTAGTATGCCATAGTTGGGAAAGCAAAGAAACATAACAAAATGTGAAACATACATAGCCTGCAATAAATAAAATTCCTCTCATTTACACTAGTGTGCTGCCTACTGGGATTCCATCTGGACTGCTTTGGGCACAGGTAACCTATTTTGTTTTCGCCTCCTACCTAAGGAAAAGACCTTTTATTCATTATATTGAACATTACTAAAATTGCACTTCTGTAATACTTTCTGTTTGCATTGACTTGAGAAGGCATAGCATATTGTTTATGTAATAGATCATGACAGTAGGAAATTTCCAAGTACAAAATGGCAAAAGTGAGATGATCCTTAATGAGATTTTCCTGAATGAATATCAGTGTCCTCCACAGCATTTTATTGTCAAATAAATGTATTATCCATCTTGGAAAGAGACTTTGATGAGAGAGGGATGCAATCATTTAAATAACTGTTTAATATGCTGCTAAGAATTCATGTGCTGTTAACAACAATAGTGTCTGTGAAAACTGTTCTGAACAGAACCTACTGCTTTAGACTGCAATCCAGGAAATCGAAAAAGCAGACAAGTTCATAAGAGTCTTCTCTTGGACTCTCTTTTGAGTGAAAACGTTCTTGACATCAACGATGCAATACTTGTACAGCACATTACCAATCAGTCTGGTGTTAGATGGATTAATTTCTAGACCCACACTAGAGGCTCAGGAACTCTATTCATGGGAGAGCCTCCACGGTGAGGTATTTTGTTGAGGGCTGCCCAACAAAATTCTAGTGAATTTCAATAACTCAAACACAGCAACACAAAGTTCTTCTGTAAGCACCATACAAAGGTCTGTGAGCCAGCCGTGAGCAACACTTTGAAAAATTCTCAGATGACCACAGAAAAATAACAGAGGCTATGTTGGTACTGGAATGACAAGAGCTTTGCAGCCCATGCTCCTGAGCACAACGAGCAAGTGAAAGGGAAGTTTATCCTTGCATGTGTTCACAGCTGGTCAGCCATGGCCTGTTGTCTCCTCCCCCATTTCCTGGGTGGGAAATAGCAACTCCGGGACTGCCCCTTCTTATCTAGAAAAATGACCTGAATATTCAGTATTAAAACTGAGAGATTCTTGGCAGCTTTTTTGCTCCTCTTTTGAGCTTTATTAGGGAAACCTGAGAATTATGTTTTTGTATAAGCCAAACATAGTTTTAGTCACTTACACAAATATCTGTGATCACAGTTCATGCACTTCAGGAGTACTAAGTACTGTAAGAGCCTTAACTAGGCAAAAATGCTACTATTGGGAAGGATTCTGTAGCAAAAGTAAAAAAAATAAGTGTATAAAACATTCACTGAATTTCTTTTTCTTGGCATATTACTATCTTAGTTTCTACAAGTTAGTACACTGTTTTATTTAATGAAATATCATATATTGTCATTACACAACTTTTAACTAGTTTAATACAAACTTAAGCCTTCATTCAGCTTCTTTCAGTTCTTCAAGGAAGAGCAGAAAATGTGCAGCAGAAATGAAATCCCTTAATTAAGAGCCACCAGCCTTAATAATCTCTCCTGAAATTTTGTGACAGTAATGTGCAAATTTATCATAGCTTCCATGCTGTGTAACAGAAAGAACTGGAGTTATTGGCTTACCAGAAAATGATATTGCATCTTAATTAAAAATTCTGAGACTGATATTATTTCATACATGTGCAATAACATAGTCTTGAGAGCCCAGTATCATCTCCTGCCACAACCTGACTGCATTAAAATGGAAAAAACCTAGAATAGATACCATGCCACACTATTGTGGTGTTAAATAAAATTATGTGCAATTTAAATGCATCAATTGAAACAATTAAGCAAGTTAATTTCATGAGTTTTCTCTGGTGCTACAAAGAGTGTCAAAGAAAACAGCACTTGTACATAGAAGAGTGGAAAGTCAATGTTACGTACCAATATTTAGATACCATGAGGTTATTGTTATAACTTCTGTCTAGAGTTATCCTCTACACAGCAAATGAAGAACATTTCTTTTGTACTGTTTCAAAAATAAAATTAAAATAAAATAAAATAAATAAAATAAAATAAAATAAAATAAAATAAAATAAAATAAAATAAAATAAAATAAAACAAAACAAAACAAAACAAAACAAAATAAAATAAATAAAATAAAGAGTGCTTCAGTCTCTTAATCATCTTTGTGGCCCCCTCACTGCACTTGCTCCAGGTATTTCATATCACCATTCAAGTGGGGAGTCCAGAACTGGACACAGCACTGTGTTTCAACAGTGCTGAACACATGGGAAGGATCACCTCCTTTGATCTGCTGGAAACATTCTTCATGCAGCCCAGAATGCTGTTGGCCGGCTTTGCTGTGAGGTTGCATTGCTGGCTCATGGTCAACTTGGTATTCACCAGGATCCCCAGAGCCTTTTCCGTTAGGCTGCTTTCCAGTTTGGTAGTCCCCAGCATGTATTTGTACCTGGGGCTACTCCTCCCCAGGTGAAGAACTTTGCAATTCACTTTGCTGAACTTCATGAGGTTCCTGCCAGCATTACCCTATCCTGTCAAGGTCCCTCTCAATGGCAGCATATCCACACTGTCCTCCTGTATCCTGTCTGTCCTCCTGATTTTGTGCTGTCTGTGAACTTGCACTCGATCCCACCCTCCAGGTCACTCACGAAAGTGTTAAAAGCATTTGCCCCAGTATTGACCTCTGGGATACACAACTAATGACAAGACTCCAACTAGACTTCACGCCACTGATCACAAACCTCTAAGGTTATTCAGCCAGTTTTAGTCCACTCATCCAGTCCACAATTTGTCAGTTTGTCTATAAGAATATCATGAGAGACTGTGTCAAAAGCCCTGCTGAAGAAGTAAGCAACATCCACTTCTCCTCCCTTGTCTAGCACAGAAGCAATCTCATTTTAGAAGCTTATCAGGTTGGTCAGACATGATATTCCCTTTAAAAATCCATGCAGATGCTTCTCACTCACCTTCTTGTCTTTCATATCTTTGGAAATGTTTTCATGACTTTCCCTGTTACTGTGCTGAAGCTGACCAGTCTGTAGTTCATGGATCCTTTTCGTCCTTCCTCAAAATAGGGGTGGCATTTGCTTTTTCAGTTCCTCAGAAACCTCTCCTGGTGACTAAGGAGAAGTTTCTGCCTTTCAAAGACAATTGAGGCCTTGCAATGGTATCAGCCAGCTCTCTCAGCACTTGTGGATGCTTCTCATCAGAGTCTATAGACTTATGAATGTCCAGTCTGTTTATGTGTTCCCTAACCTGATTTTTCTCCACAGACGTAAGTCTTCTAGTCTCTGGACTTTCACACTGGTCTCTGTGACCTGGAATTGCTGAGAGCAAGTCATATCAGTAAACAATAAAGCAAAGAATCACAGAATCATAGAATCTTTTAGGTTGGAAAAGACCTCTAAGATCATCAAGTCCAACTGTTAACCTAGCTCTGCCAAGTCTGCCACTAACCCATGTCCCTAAGCACCACACCTACATATCTTTTTTAAATACCTCCATGGATGGTGACTCAACTACTTCCCTGGGCAGCCTTTTCCAATACTTCACAACCCTTTTAGTGAAGAATTTTTTCCTAATTTTTCCTGGCACAACTTGAGGCCATTTCATCTTGTCCTATTGCTTGTTCCTTGGGAGAAGAGATTGACTTCCACCCCGCTACAGCGTCTTTCAATGTAGTTGTAGAGACCAATAAGGTCTCTCCTGAGCCGCCTTTTCTCCAGGCTAAACAACCCCATTCCCTCAGCCATTCCTCATAAGACCTGTTCTATAGACCCAAAGAAAATGCATTACATTGTTTTTCCCATGTTCTGTGTCATCAGGTTCCTTGCCCCCTTTGGCACAGGCCCCACACTTTCCTTAGTCTTCCTTTTTTGCTGACATACCCATAGAAGCCTTTCTTTTTACCCTTCACTTCCTTCACCAATTTCACCTCCGGATGGACTTTGGCTTTCCTAACCCCATCCCTGCATGCTCAGACAGTTCCTCTGAATTCCTCCTGGGTCACCTGTCCTTGCTTCTACCTCTTATGTACTTCCTTCTTTCTTTTTTACGTCTGAGGTTTATCAGGAGAAACTTGTTTATCCATGCATGCTTCCTGCTTGACTTCAGGCTTGTCAGGAGTGAATATACTTGAGCTTGGAAGAGGATCACCCTGAAAATCAAACTTCCCTCCTGGATCCTTCTTTTCCCACAGGATTCTTCCATACAGGTCTCTGAACTGGACAAAGTCTATTCTCCTGAAGTCCAAGGTTATGATCCTGTTTCCCCCTCACTCCCTCCTCTCAAGATCCTGAACTGCTCCATCTCATGACCACTGCAGCGGTGGCTGACCCTGACCTTCACATCCCTTACAAGTCCATCCTCATTTGTAAGTATCAGATCCAGCAGAGCATCTCTTCATTTTGGGTCCTTGTTTACTTCTGCCATGCAGTATCATCACAGCACTGCGGAAACCTTCTGGATAGCTCATACTTTGCTGTGACATCCCATCAGCAGATATCAGCATGATACAAGTACACCTTGAGGACAAAGGCCTGAAAATATGGGACTTCCCCTTTTTCCAAAGGAGGCTTCAGCTACTTCTTCCTGATTGTGGTTCTCACTGGATGGCCCAAGGATGCTACACAGTGAAGATGACATCCAACATCTTTATGGAGAATAAGAAAGGCCAACAACTTTCCTGACTGTTGATTATTGATAGGTAAGATGAGCCCTTAATGGTATTGTACCTTGCCTACATGGCAAGTGACCCTTTCACTTTGCTTATTCTTAGATTGCTCTGGTTTAATTATACTAGTAAGTGGTGTGTGTGGTTATAGTAAAATCCATCAAATTTATTCTGTGCTTTGTTGCCATTTTGTCATCCAATGTCTAAAGAACCAAGTTGTCCTGTGATAGTGGTCTGTAGCAGAAAGAAGGTTGGCCACATACATGTGCTGTCTAATCTTCACACATCAGCTCTCAGCAGGCTCACTATCCTGATGACACTAAATGTGGAGGAGTTGTTGATTCTGTTCAGGGTGGAAAAGCCCTGCAGAGAGATCTGGACAGATTGGAGAGCTGGGCAATCACTAACCACATGATGTTTAACAAGAGCAAGTGCCAGGTCCTGCACCTGGGATGGGGCAACCCTGGCTATATGTACAGACTGGGGGAGGAGACTGGCTGCTGGAGAGCAGCCCCAAAGAGAGGGGTCTGGGAGTTGTGGTTGACAGCAAGTTGACTATGAGCAAGCTGTGTGCTGTGGCAGCCAGGAGGGCCAGCCGCATCCTGGGGTGCATCAAGCATGGCATTGTTAGTCAGTTGAGGGAAGTGATTGTCCCACTCTGCGCTGGTGCAGCCTCACCTCAAGTACTGCATGCAGTTCTGGGCACCACAGCACAAAAAAGACATGAAACTGTTGGAGAGTGTCCAGAGGAGGGCTACGAAGATGGTGAACGGCCTAGAGGGGAAGATGTACAAGGAGCAGATGAGGTCACTTGGCCTGTTCAGCCTGGAGAAGAGGAGGCTGAGGGGAGACCTCATTGCGGTCTACAGCTTCCTCGCGAGGGGGAGTGGAGGGGCAGGCACTGATCTATTCTCTTTAGTGACCAGCCATAAGACCCCAGGGAATGGGGTCAAGCTGTGACAGGGGAGGTTCAGGCTGGATATCAGGAAGAGGTTCTTCACTGAGAGGTTTGTCATACACTGGAACAGGCTCCCCGGGGAAATAGTCACAGCACCAAACCTGTTGGAGTTTAAGAAACGTTTGGACTGTGCACTTAGTCACATGGTCTGGATTTTTGGGTAGACCTGTGTGGTGCCAGGAGTTGGACTCTATGATCCTTACAGGTCCCTTCCAACTCAGGATATTCTATGATTCTATGATTCTATCCCCAGGCAAAGCTCCATGCTCCAGTCTTGAAGAATGACTCTATTCCTCTTTAGGAAGCTAACTTTTTTTTTACAGAGAAAAGCTGAGGCTTTTCACACCTTCCATGTCTGCAGATTAACATTTGGAGACAAGTAAATAATCCTTGGCTCACAGCAGTGATAACTGAGTCCCAAAGTGTTTTTTTCTCTTGCCATTGAAGGACCATGAAGTTCTAGGATGAGATACAGTCACTTATCATACCAGCAAAGTCCTGATTGTTCTTATTTTACTGACTAAAACTATATATTGTAATTGATGGTGACATAATGGACTTTATACAAACTCATGAATTAACTGTTTTATACATGAACATTTCTGGTTTTGTTTTAGTTTGGTTTACAGTCATTCTAGGTATGTAAACAGCCTCTTTAGAAAAAGAAGGGTAGAATTTTTAATTGACAATGGCATTTTCCTGAGTGTTAGGTTAGGTCCATACAACATTTTTATCCTGAAAGATAAAAGATTTCCTTTTTTAATTAATTAATTAATTAATTAATCATCTTACATTCCCATTCACAGAAATGTAGACATATCCAATGGATATGGATATGAACAACTGCTTAGCTTTGTACTACAACTGCATGCAACAGATAGAGAAAGGAAATAAATGCAGTAAATAAATCTTTTTTCATAACATATTAAAACTGGAAAGTAAACAGCGTGCACGTACTTGTCCAGGACACAAATGGTGAAGGTAGCCACACTTTTAAATGATTCCTATGAATTGTACAAATACCATTCTGTATAAACTACTCTTCTGGTAGACCTGGATTAAAAAAGGATCAATCCTTCCACACAGAAGGCTTTCAGAGTGTTCAATATCAGATTGTTGTAGTTTGTTAAATAGAAATCAGGTAATAAAGACTAGTGAGTGTTATATGCACTTAGACTATTCTGAGGTGAGGAATTAAGATAACAAATGTAAATTGGAGCCCAGACTTAAATTTAACATTGTAATTAAACACTAGTTTATTAAAAAATCATATAATGAAAAATAATATTGATAATTTTCTTCATGTCAGATCCCTGACTGACTGATTATCATTGTGAAACTTCTGTTTGTTATTACCAAAACCTCACTGAAGGTTTTATTTTTAATGGAAAAAAAAAAAAAGAAAAAAAAAAGGTTTTGCCTTATATAAGGTGGTTTATATTTTCAAACAAGGAAAAGGCATTCATACTGCAATAGCTGCCTCAGAGCTAACTTGTGCTGGAATGGTCATCTTTCAGCTCCATCACTGCTTGAGAGTTATATATCTCTTCAGTTACGGGAACTGGAAATCTCATCAGCAAAACTCACTGTATTATTATAGCCCATGTCTGGTGTAGATACCAGATCATGTACTCTCATGGACTCTTATGTGTAATACAGCTATTTGTGTTAGCAGTATGTGCCCACTCACAAGATGCCTTTACCTACTATAATCCTGCAAGTAAGATTCACACCTCTATTTTATCTCTCAGATGTATTCTACAGGCAAGAAATTAACAGCTGAGAAATTCATGGACAAGAAAAGGAGTACAATTCATATATTAACCAGAATTAATCATCAGCAGCAGCACACAGGATCCTTATACGGTAAATCAGTGACAGTTGCTGAGCTAGTTTTGCTGTACTGCTGTCCACATGGATGGGAACACATGGAGCAAAGTCAGACTCCAGTGTGAACATGCTGTTCAGAAAAGAGGAAACAGAACGAGCAGAATGAGTGCTGTGGCCTGTCACCATTTTAATACAGAGACCTTTCCAAGTATATCTCTGTGTTCTCTATCTGTAACTTATATGACTGGCCGGTTATATATATTCAGTATTTAAGCTATTAACCAGTAAAAAAGATACCACTGAAGACACATTCAAATAGGAATACATTCTTCATGTTTCATAAATAGGAAAATAGGAAATGTGAGATCACTATGTCTGGGAGGTCAAGAAACAGGGTAACAATAGAAGACTGTGGCTACCTCCAATTAGATTCATTGTGTATAACACCAAGTCCTAACACTGAGGCAGAATTATACAGGGAACCTAGGGGAAAGTAATAATGCTAATAATAACAACAACAACAATAATAATAAACAACCTTCTGAGTAGCACACACATGACCTCACTAAATATGTTGCTAATGAAAAGCTTTCCAAAGGTGTCAACAGCATACTTTGAATCAGCCTCCTTGCACAAGCCACAAAAGCCAACAAATTCATTATGTCTGAATAGAAAAAATAAAGAACAGCTAAAAGACAAAAATGTTTGAAGACAGCACTGAAAGTGTTTATTAGCACTTTAGATCAAATGTGCAGCACCTGTCAAAAATTCTAGAAAGACTGAAAGAAAGTCAGCTGGCAGTAGAGGATAAGAGAGAAGTAAGAGGACATCTTTAAAGAGCCAAATTTGTGTTTAAAGAAGGATAATAAAGAGAATTGTAAACTCTGGCTGGTTAAAAACACAAGGCAGTAAAAAGAGGATTTGTGAAGCAGCTTACAAAAGGTATAAACATATATATACATATTTAAACACAGTAAGCAGCAGGAACTCTGCCTGAGAGTTTGTAAGGCCTGCAGGTGACTGACAGGACATAAAAGAACTCCCAGAGAAGATAAGGTTATAAAAGAAAGTAAATGATTTTTTTTTTGTGGCTGTGTTCACCATGTAGAACACAAGGAGGTTTCTCATGTTGGAATAATTCTTGAGGAATATATCACTAGGGACATATTATACTCACATTCACATAGCTTAAATCTGCATGGCACCAGAAAAATGGAAGGTATCAAATGTGACGACAAAACTTATAAAGGATTCTGGAGAAGATTCAGGGAAGAAAAAGCCAGAAAGTCTCATACGTATTTGAGCCAAACTACTCCAGTAAAGAATCAGTGAAAATAGACACAGACACAGACACAGACACAGACACAGACACACACACACAAAGTGTTTTCTGAAGGAAAGCCATTCCTTACAAACCTGAGATCTTTGGAATATTTGATAGACACATAGACAAAGAAGGTAATGTTAATACAACTTGAGTTATCAGAAGGAATTTGAGAGAGGTTTCATATTAAAAATCCTTCAAAAACTAAGACAGGAAAGCTTAAATGGAAAACCCTTGGTTAAAAACTACTGGAATTGAGAGCTCAACTGAAAGGCAAGTTTTTACTCTCGAGAAAGATCAGCTGTCACACCAAAATGGTTCTGGTCTTATGCTGTTCACTAGATTCATGAATATCCTAAAAAAGATCAAAAACAGTGAATGACAAAGTTTTCTTATGTTTGATATTAGGCAACAAAATTAAAGATGATGCCTTAACATGAAGAAAGGTAAAAAGACCTTTCAAGATTGACATTACTGACAAAAAGATAAATTTCATGCAGATGAATGCATTCAAATAAATCAAAATCCTAATTTTATATACCTAATATTAGTCTCTGAGGTGGCTTTTACCACTTGGAAATGAGATTTTTAGGACTATAATAGATAGTTCCATGAAAATGTTATCTCAGAGCTCAGCAGTGATTTTTTTTTTTTAAATAACAATAATAAAAAGCAAATCAGATGCTAGAATTTATTAGGAAAGCCAAAAGCTCCACAGCATAATGGCATTTTCTACTATAGAAATCTATAGTACATTTCAGCTTAAACATGTGGTGCTTGGTCTTAATAGACTTAAAGTCTATTAAGACTTGGTCTTAATAGGCATATAGAATGGGAAAATTCTGAGGAAGGTGACACTGATAATTTTAAATATAAATGGTAATGATTAAACAGACAAGTAGTTGCTGTTGTACGAAACAGGAAACCATAAAATTACAAATGGAACAGCAAAAGTGAACAGGGAACAATTGGTCCTTTTTTTTTTTTTTCTTTATAAAAACTATGAGACATGAAACAAACAAACTAGCAGGTTCAAAATAAACAAAATTAAAAACTGCTCTTCTGCACAACCTAGCGAGGAACACTTTTTTCCCAAAACATTGCAGTTAGGTAGAAGTCACAAGGTTACCAGAAAAAATCAGTCAAATTAATGGCAGAAAGAAAAGGTCTATCTACATCTGTTAAATTCAGACCACATCTAGGTGTGAATGTCTCTGTGCCAAAAAATGGAGGCTGTAGAGTGTCCTTACGAAATATCACTCTATGGTTGTCCTGTTTTCAGTCTTCTTTCATGGCCTATGTCAGAGGTAGAGAAATGGTGTGGATGGACCTTGGGTCCAACCGAGTAGAAACTGTTCTTTGCTGTGATATGATAACCTTTGTAAATGAATATTTCACCATAAACAAGCTAGACTACTGTACAAACCAGCCCTTTAAAAGGTCTGGAAATTTCTAACTGTATCAATAGGGAAGTAAAACAAACAAACAAAAAAGCAAACCAACCAACCAACCAACCACCACCACCAACAACAAAAGAAAAACAAACAAACAAACAAAAATCACCAATATTCTGATTTAAAAGAATGAAAATGAAGGAAGCTTGAAAGCTTTTTGCCTACAGAGGAACTTAAATATTTTCCAGCTCCTTCTTTTTCACTATTTGTTGGAACTTCAGATTATAACTGTGTTGTGGTCCAAAAAGAAAGGGAAACTATGACACTCCTACTGGGAGACTAAACAACACTGTGAAGCAGTAAATGCATTTTGAACACCAATATTACAATAAAGTAACTGTGGCCAGTGGAATTAATTTTATTTGCAAGCTGCATAACAGAAAACTTCAGAAAATCCTTCCATTGGTGTGACACTACCCAATGCCACAGTCAGGAAACCTTAAGAAAATGGATACTTTTTAAGAAGTACAATTTTCATCCCCTACTCACAACACACATTTGTTATGTCATTTATGTGCTCTTCTCCAATAACTGCCTTCCTGTGATTAGTAACTTGTAAAAATAAATGTAAAAACAATTTACCACAAAGAAAGGATTTTATCTAACTGTAAGTTGACAGAAACCTAGTTAAATTTTTTGCCTAAAGATCTAAAGTGTTATTCAATAACTAGGTATGAGAAAAAGTATCAAAGTTCACCTTGATAGCCAAGTAAGATTTAAATATCAAAGAATAAGGTTGGAGGAAAGTAAAACAGTGTATGATTATCTGGGCACCAAGAAAAATGAAATACAATATATAAATGTACTGCAATAACTCTTACTAGCTTTTATGAAAATCACATAAAATCTGTAAAAAATATTTTTTTGCATTCTTTCCATTTGTATGCAGTACAAAAATTGTACATCAGTACAGTCCTGTGTTGTAACCTTCAGACAATTATATATAAAATAATTCAGAGAAATTTCACTCTTAGGTTTTTTTTTCTTCTCAGTTTTTCCTATATAGCTTACCTTCTTTTTCCCCATAACTCCACCTTGCTGTTACATATCAAAGACAAATTGTCCGATTAATTAATATGGCAATAAGGTTACTTAAAGTATTGAAATACTATGAATGTGCTAAACAATCAACTTGATTATGCATTCTCTTCCTATTCTATATTCTGAGCAGGCATCTTTAAATAATGTCAGTGTGAACAAGGGCTCTCCAAAACCTACAGCACTCAGATTACTGCAATACAGAACATGTCAAATGGTGAACAACTGAAAAGTGTATTTTTTCTACAAAATCACAATTTGGCATGGAGCACATATCTGTCCAGAATACTTATGCAATCTCCATGATCTGGCTAATGGATCAGTTGTTGTAGAGATACCTTAATGATATTATTATGGAGTTTAATAACTTTTAATGAGTTACTTAGATAAAAACTGAGCTTAGCAAAAAATGGGGAAAAAATCCTATAAGGAAAAACAGAATGATCATGGATGGTCACACTCAGAGTTGTGGTCAATGGCTCAACGTCCAAGCAGAGACCAGTGACAAGTGGTTTCTCAGGGGTCAGTACTGAGACCATTTTAACGTATTTGTCAGTGACATGGACAGTTGGATCGAGTGCACCCTCAGCAAGTTTGCTGATGACACTGAGTGGTGTGGTACCATTGACACACAGGAGGGAGGGGATGCCATCCAGAGGGACTCGGACAGGCTTGAGAGGTGGACCCATGAGAACCTCATGAAGTTCAAAAAGACCAAGTGCAAGGTCCTGTACATGGGTCAGGACAATCCCCAGCACAAATAAGGGCTGGGCAGAGCATGGATTGAGAGCAATCCTGAGAAGGACTTGGTTGTCTGATGAGAAACCCAACATGAGTCAGCAATGTGCGCTTGCAGTCCAGAAAGCCAACTGGGCTGCATCACAAGAAGCGTGGCCAGGAGGTTGAGGGAGGTGATTGTCCCTCTCTGCTCTGTTCTCATGAGACCCCATTTGCAGTACTGCTCTTAGCTCTGTGGCCCCAGCATAAGAAGGATATGGATTTGTTGGAGCAAGTCCAGAGGCGGGCCATGAGGACTGGAGCACCTTTCCTATGAAGACAGGCTGAGGGACTTGAGGTTGTTCCACCTGGAGAAGAGAAGGTTTTGGAGAAACCTCATTGAAGCCCCCCAGTAGCTAAAGAGGGTCTACAAGAAAGCAGGAGAGGGAGTCTTTATCAGGGAGTGTGGAGGTAGGAAAAAGAATAATGGTTTTAAACTAAAATTCCATGATTCCATGATTCTAAAAGCAGATATATTTAGATTCGTCACTGAGAGGGTGGTGATGCATTGGAACAAGTTGCCCAGAGAAGGTGTGGATACCCTATCCCTGGAAGTGTTCAAGACCAGCTTGCATGGGGTTTTGGGCAATCTGTTGTAACAGGAGGTGTCCCTGTCCATGGCAGGGGGGTAGGAACTATGTGATCTTAAAGGTCCCTTTCTACTTAAACCATTTTATGATTCTATGATATACACAGATAAGTCTTTATATTAAACATCATGGAGCACATGTTTATTACGAGGGCGGGCCACTCAGGAAGACTGTAAGGATGTTGTGAGGCTGTGCAGGGACAAAATTAGAAAGGCCAAAGCTCATCTGGAGCTCAATCTGGCTACTGCAGTTAAAGATAGCAGAAAATATTTTTACAGATACATCAACACAAAAAGGAGGACTAAGGAGAATCTCCATCCTTTACTGGATGCGGGGAGAAACTTAGTGACAAGAGATGAGGAAAAGGATGAGGTGCTTAATGCCTTCTTTGCCTCAGTCTTTAGTGGCAAGACCAGTTGTTCTCTGGATATCCAGTACCCTGAGCTGGTGGAAGGGGATGGGGAGCAGGATGTGGCCCTCACTATCCACGAGGAAATGGTTGGCAACCTGCTACAGCACTTGGATGTACGCAAGTCGATGGGGCCGGATGGGATCCATCCGCAGGTGCTGGGAGAACTGGCGGAAGAACTGGCCAAGCTGCTTTCCATCATTTATCGGCAGTCCTGGCTATCAGGGGAGGTCCCAGTCGACTGGCAGCTAGCAAACATGATACCCATCTACAAGAAGGGCCGGAGGGTAGACCCGGGAAACTATAGGCCTCAGTGCCAGGGAAGCTCATGGAGCAGATTATCTTGAGTGTCATCATGCGGCACTTGCAGGGCAAGCAGGTGATCAGGCCCAGTCAGCATGGGTTTATGAAAGGCAGGTCCTACTTGACGAACCTGATCTCCTTCTATGACAAAGTGACGTGCTTGGTGGATGAGGGAAAGGCTGTGGATGTGGTCTACCTTGACTTCAGTAAGGCGTTTGACACACTGTTTCCCACAGTATTCTCCTGAAGAAACTGGCTGCTCTTGGCTTGGGCTGGCGTACGTTTCGTTGGGTTAAAAACTGACTGGATAGCCAGGCCCAAAGAGTCGTGGTGAATGGAGTCAAATCCAGTTGGAGGCTGGTCTCTAGTGGTGTCCCCCAGAGCTCAGTACTGGGGCCAGTTCTCTTTAATATCTTTCTTCATCGACGGTCTGGATGAGGGGATCGAGTGCGCCCTCAGTAAGTTTGCAGATGACAGCAAGTTAGGTGCGTGTGTTGATCTGCTCGGGGGTAGGAAGGCTCTGCAGGAGGATCTGGATAGGCTGGACTGATGGGCTGAGGCCAACTGTATGAAGTTCAACATGGCCAAGTGCCATGTCCTGCACCTGGGGCGCAACAACCCCAAGCAGCGCTACAGGCTGGGAGATGAGTGGTTGGAAAGCTGCCTGGCAGAGAAGGACCTAGGAGTACTGGTTGATAGCCGGCTGAATATGAGCCAGCAGTGTGCTCAGGTGGCCAAGAAGGCCAACAGCATCCTGGCTTGTATAAGAAGCAGTGTGGCCAGCAGGGCTAGGGAAGTGATTGTCCCCCTGTACTCAGCTCTTGTGAGGCCGCACCTCGAGTACTGTGTTCAGTTTTGGGCCCCTCGCTACAAGAAGGACATGGACGTGCTCGAGAGAGTCCAGAGAAGGGTAACGAAGCTGGTGAGGGGTCTGGAGAACAAGTCTTACGAGGAGTAGCTGAGGGAGCTGGGGTTGTTTAGCCTGGAGAAGAGGAGGCTCAGGGGCAACCTTATCACACTCTATAGGTACCTTAAAGGAGGCTGTAGCGAGGTGGAGGTTGGTCTATTCTCCCATGTGCCTGGTGACAGGACGAGGGGGAATGGGCTAAAGTTGCGGCAGAGGAGATTTGGGTTGGATATTAGGAAGAACTTCTTTACTGAAAGGGTTGTTAGGCATTGGAATGGGCTGTCCAGGGAAGTGGTTGAGTCACCATCCCTGGAGGTCTTTAAGAGATGTTTAGATGTTGAACTTAGTGATATGGTTTAGTGGAGTACTGGTTAGTGTTAGGTCAGAGGTTGGACTGGGTGACCTTGGAGGTCTCTTCCAACCTAGACGATTCTGTGATTCTGTGATTCTGATCTTGACTTTCAGAATCTCAAAAATGTGTAAATTTCAATTAAAAATGAAATTGAAATAAAACACTGCAAAAGTACACATCATTTGTTACTTTTGTTACTAATGATGATCTAGTGAAATGGAAGGTCTGTCAAAAAAAATGTGTTTTTTTTTTTTTTTAATGCAATTAATAATAATTTACAGCAGCTTACCCTACATCCCACCGGTGGTTGTATGGTTTCAGAACACAACTGAAATGCAGATAACCAAAGGCCAAATCTACAGTTTTTTGAAGATGGGGAAGTACTCCCTTTGATTTCAACAGGCATTAGAAAGGAATTACAAGGAGTAACACAGTTCAGAGCTCTATAATTATATTACCCTCCATATTCACAGTTTGGCAGGAAAACACATTTTCAGGTTGCCTAGGTCCCCTTCAGCAGTTTGTGAAATCCATCTTAATTTGATGAGTCAGTATGGTAATACTAAAACTTCTAATATTTTTGTGCTATTCTTTATTTCTTTTGGGAATTATAATTTAGAGATATCATGTTGCACAACATAAAACAATTTCTTATGCATAAAGGTTCACTCTCCTCAGCCAAATACCTAGACAGTTATCATAGCACTAACTTCTTAAAAATAAACATACTTTAAAATCTCTCATTATCAACTGAAGATAAATTAGAATTAGAATAAACTATGAGAGTCAAAAACAAAACAAAACAAAAAACACTAATATGTGAATATTCGCATTGAAACTTGATAGTAAAATTGCAGTTTTTGAAAGCCTCTTCAGATCAGAGGTGGCAATACAGACTGCACCTACTGAGGAGCTTAAAACAGTGCAGAATATGAGAATACTTCTTGCTGGCACTATGTGTCTGGATGACAGCATATGCCATCTCTGTTCTGTGATCTCCAGGATTCTCGTGCTGTTACATGGGTGGACTTTAAGACTGTGACCCGTAAAACCTAAAATAGCTTTATACTTCACTACTAAAGTGAATGTTGCCTTTTGCATGCCATATTGCCATAGATACCATTTGTAGAAACTTTTATATTTTTTTCCCACTTCAATAAAGAGAGCTGCTGGCGGGACGTGCTATGGAGAGAGGTCTTTGCCTTTACAATAAGAGCACATCACACAGAACCAGAAAGGACCTTTCAGGTCACTGTGTCTATTCCTCTGCTATCAGAAGTATGTAACTGTTTCTTTTAATGGAGTACTCTGCCTTCCTCAACGTCTGAATCATTGGCCATCCAAAAGTACTGCACTTGCATTGATGCTATCAGATGGGTAGGGGAGCTGAAGATGGCCTGTGAGCCTGTGTTACAGAACTTTGAAGATTTTTAAGTCTCAAGGCTAGTGATTATCTTTCATGCAGTATGATGGAATAATCTCTGCTTTAGGAGGACAAACCTTGTTAGAATGTCACAGTATCTCATCCTATATTAAAGTTATTTGGTTTATAAATAATAGTGAACATAATTGGGGGTTAGAGTACATGTGTGTGTGTTTGTGCAAACAGCACAGTGACCCCAAAATGAGCATATTACAGAGCACTGAATAGGATGCCACAGAACAAGCCTAAGCTGGTGTTATAGCTTCTTCTCAGCTCCTTATTCCCAGCTCAGCATTGGTGGTGAGGAGAAACAGTGACACGGAATTTATTTGAGAGAATTAATGAGTATGCTTGAAACATAATTCTACACCTTGGACTGATATGTTCTCTCTTTCCATTGGTTTGGTAGTTATTACGTGGTTGATTTCATTGGAGTTGCACTAGCACAAAAGTTTTGTTTGTTTGTTTGCTTTCATACAAAGGTATGTATTTCATTGTTGTTGTTTGTTTGTTTTTTTCATGTAAATACAGTCCTGTAAGATTTCAGAGTGGAAGGAAGGAATTTACTGTGCAAGTGCTTTACATAGAAGCTGATAAAAAAGAACAAAACTTTACAAGATATATATGCATATATATGCTTTATAGCCACTAAAACAAGACAGAATTTCTCCTAGGATGTTTGACTTCTGGATACATACATTCATGCCAATCACTTTTCATTGATTCACGCTAGTTACTATCATGGACCACTGCAAGGACTACAGAAAAATTTAATTGCTTTAAATATTTCATATTACAGAGAAGACAATATTTTATCTAGCAAATTTTGCAACTAGTTATGTGAATAAAACTAATGAAAAATGATATCATTTGCATACATATATGCATATGATGTCATAATGCATACTATGCATTAGTAGTCCTTTGAAAAGTGAACACTGCTGGTTGTGTAGACTGTTTTCTTCAAGGAGTGAAAAACTGTCTGACATTTAACATCACCATAAGAAGTCTACAGACCCTTAGCTGTCTTTGACCTTTGAATAATCAGTCGCACATTGAATGTTTGAGCTTGAAAAATCTGATTTTCCCCATTGCAATCCTCCCCTCCCAGAGTATGACTGACAGGATTTTCCAAATCACCAAAGATGTCGACATATATTGGACATAACTATAAAGTATTAATTACCGTTTGCATATACAAGAATGAGAAAAGCTTCACTGGATCAGATTGAAGAGCTTTTGTCTAGAATACATTATTGTTCTAAATTTCAATGCCAAGGTAAATACATTACAGCTAAGAGGGAAATTAAGCAGATAATAAACTGACATCTGAAGGTGTCTGATGTTGTATAATGAAAATGTACACAATAGAAATCATATTTCAGAAAACTGGATCACTTAGAATCTACCACTGAGAATCTACAGTATATTGAATCCATACAGTATCATTTCATATTTCACATCTAAATGCATAATTAACAGGATATATTCTGTCTCTCTTGTGCATTTATATTCTTGCTTTCAAGCAAGAGTTGTCAAAATAAGTGGATTAAAAGAATTTTTTAAAAAGAGAAAACAGCAGGTTGTAAGTAAGCCTCCCCACTCAATCATTTCCTTTGTGCTGGAAAATAGGAATGTTTTCTTATTCTTTGTTAAAAACCTACCCTACTTCTGGCACATTACACAAAAATGTAGAACAAAGATATGCTAGTAAGCTTAGTTCTTTTTCTATTTTCATTTGTGCTTAGTAACAGAAAATGAATTTACATCATAACTCAATAAAATCCTGTTTGGAGTCCACTTTTTATGTTCCTAAATATAAGAGAATAAATGACTCAGGAGCACTAATATGAAACTGAAATCTCAGTTCTTTTCTGAGTTCTGTTCTCTTTCTCTCCTGATCTCTGGGGTTCAGGCACCCTGCAGAACATCTAATAACACTAACAGAGAAATGTCTTAGTTCCTCAAACACAAATTAGAAGGGAAAAATGTACTGGTAGATTTCATAACCTCAATTTTTACTTTGATACAGGAGGCTAAGAGTAATTTCACAAGGTAGCATTAAACACAGTTTTATTCTTCAGGAATAATTCACTTAATTTGTTTAACAGATGTCTTTCATAGATATTTATATGGACATTACATAGAAACATAATTTTTTCTGGCAAAAAGTGAAGAAATCAAAACTATCGTGAGAACTTCCTTCCAATAAGGAAAACCTTATATTTCTAGCCTGTTTCTAGTTCAGGTAAAGTTTTGTTTGAAGACCATTTCTTACTTTGTCGGGTGTGGACTGCCTACATTTCCTTTAAATTTTTCCAGAAGAGTATATCTGAAAGTATTTAATTGATACGTTTAACTTTCTTCACTTAGAATATAGACTACCATGGCTGAAGGGCTGATTTAAGCACTGTCAGCCTGGTGGCTCTTGAAACACCTGAGTTACTCTGAAAAACAGAAGGTAAGTAAAAACAAATTAGAAATATCCATTAATAAGAGTGTTCAGGTTTCAGAATATATTCGTGAATTTACTTAAGGTCCTTAAGATGTTGAGGTCTGTGCAACATTTATTTCCCCAGTTACAAAAACTATTCATGAGTTTGACAGAGTACAAGTATGACTAAAAGTATGGATGGAAGGAGGTATTTACAGTACAAAATTTATTTCATAAGGATTACTCCATTCTCCAAAAGAGAAGAGGAAAGGAAAGGAAAGGAAAGGAAAGGAAAGGAAGAGAAAGGAAAGGAAAGGAAAGGAAAGGAAAGGAAAGGAAAGGAAAGGAAAGGAAAGGAAAGGAAAGGAAAGGAAAGGAAAGGAAAGGAAAGGAAAGGAAAGGAAAGGAAAGGAAAGGAAAGGAAAGGAAAGGAAAGGAAAGGAAAGGAAAGGAAAGGAAAGGAAAGGAAAGGAAAGGAAAGGAAAGGAAAGGAAAGGAAAGGAAAGGAAAGGAAAGGAAAGGAAAGGAAAGAAAGGAAAGGAAAGGAAAGGAAAGGAAAGGAAAGGAAAGGAAAGGAAAGGAAAGGAAAGGAAAGGAAAGGAAAGGAAAGGAAAGGAAAGGAAAGGAAAGGAAAGGAAAGGAAAGGAAAGGAAAGGAAAGGGAAAGGAAAGGAAAGGAAAGGAAGAGGAAAGGAAAGGAAAGGAAAGGAAAGGAAAGGAAAGGAAAGGAAAGGAAAGGAAAGGAAAGGAAAGGAAAGGAAAGGAAAGGAAAGGAAAAGGAAAGGAAAGGAAAGGAAAGGAAAGGAAAGGAAAGGAGGAAAGGAAAGGAAAGGAAAGGAAAGGAAAGGAAAGGAAAGGAAAGGAAAGGAAGGAAAGGAAAGGAAAGGAAAGGAAAGGAAAGGAAAGGAAAGGAAAGGAAAGGAAAGGAAAGGAAGGAAAGGAAAGGAAAGGAAAGGAAAGGAAAGGAAAGGAAAGGAAGGAAAGGAAAGGAAAGGAAAGGAAAGGAAAGGAAAGGAAAGGAAAGGAAAGGAAAGGAAAGGAAAGGAAAGGAAAGGAAAGGAAAGGAAAGGAAAGGAAAGGAAAGGAAAGGAAAGGAAAGGAAAGGAAGGAAAGGAAAGGAAAGGAAAGGAAAGGAAAGGAAAGGAAAGGAAAGAAAGGAAAGGAAAGGAAAGGAAAGGAAAGGAAAGGAAAGGAAAGGAAAGGAAAGGAAAGGAAAGGAAAGGAAAGGAAAGGAAAGGAAAGGAAAGGAAAGGAAAGGAAAGGAAAAAGAAAAGAAGAAGAGTCCTCAAGACAAATACTAATCTTTGGTAAGCTCCCCAGTGAAATGGAGAATCTGATACAGAAGTAGACTTCTGGTGGTGCCGTTCAGAGTAGGTGTTAATTTATAAAGCCAAAGGCCCCACAGAATATTCTTCTCACAAAACCTGGACAACTGACTCCAAGTGAGGGTTGAAGGGAAAGTCTATTGGTTATTCAGGATTGTAATCATACAGACTTTTCATGACAAAATCATAGAGAACAAGGTTCTGTGCTCTCTTCTCTCAGGGAGGTGTGCTATGTTAAATATGTCTCTGCATCTTGAAAGAGTAGGAATGGCCACATAATTTGCTGATACAATATTGGGAATGACCCCAGAGTGACACTGTAATGACTTCTGGCATTTGAGTCCATAGAAGGATAGAACCTCATTAGGTTTATTGTTTAAACCAAGATCAGTGCAAGGTAGCTTACTGCTACTTATGTTCCTGGGTAACTTGCAGGAATGAATATTCCTGAAAGGAGCAAGAATTTTCGTTGTACATGGACAGAGAATGTGAGAGCAATAAAGCTGAACAAGAACTCATGATTCTTCTCTACAGCCTCTAAGTTAAAATTTCATTTTAATCAGTGACATCTGACTTATATCAGCTATCTTACATCATCTCAAACTATATCACCTGAATACTTACTTCTGAAGTTGGGGAGTATTATATTACCCACACATTTTGTTTCTGGGGTCCACATAAGGATAATAAGATTTCTTTGTGCAGCAAAGGCTTTACAAGTAATAGCAGCAGAACAGAATGCAGTCACTGGATAATTTTGTCAGCTATCCTGGCACAACACTCCGTGTTTTATATAGGCTCTGTGCTTACCATTAAAACTACAACTCACTGTTTCAGATTTTAAGGGTACAGTGCACATACATTAGGGCTACAATAATTATTTAGCCTGCATGTATCATACAAGCACAACACAAATGTAAATACTGCTGCAAATCCTGTGCAATGGACACTGTATGCAGGGGACTAGTAGCATAGAAATATGTCAGCAGTTTGTTTAAAAAGCAAGGGTGCGGGTGAGTGCTTTTCCTCAGGGCACCTTAAAGCATTTTACAAACTTCTAGCTCTGCAGCTATCTGCCAGCCTATGCAAGGCAGCTGCAATGTATCTCAAGCACTGTGTGCATTCCCTGGTGGTTAGGAAGAAGTGCTGCAAGAAAGAGTTGGAAATCTAAACTGATGGCTGGAAGACAACGCAGCCTGAGAGAACGGAAACAGCATCCCAGAGAAATCCATGCTTCCGTTTTTAAGGCTAAATATCTTCAGATGTTCATATATATATATATATATGTTATGTGTAGTGAACACAACTTTTGCAATTAAAAAAAAATTTGCTTATATTTGAACATTATACATGAATTTCTTTTACATAATATTACAGTCTTTTCATTTTTATAATACATGCCATAGTGATAATTAGACTTTTTAAAATATTTTCTTCTTTCTCTTGTACGGCTTTTAGGAGTCGAATCTGAATTTGCAAGAGGAGGAAAGTAAAATATGAATATTGGTCCAGTAGCGCAAAACAAGATAATTTCTCAGGTTGTGACCATTTCTATTATATTCCAGACAGAATATGCCTTACTGTCTACTTTGAAAATCTTTCTATTGTATCTATCTCTGCTTTTGCAGGTCTGCTTAGTCTTGTGTAAAATTTAAGTACTGCTTTCTGTGGTATGACAAACTCCTGTAAGTGGTAAGCAAAAGGCTCTCCAATATGCATCTCATCTGTTATTTTATTTTCCATTCTCACTGCAAGTTTATTTTGCTCTGTTTTCCTTTCATGAAACCATATAACTGTATGTCTAAATTACAGTGGAATATCTTCTTACACAAAGACACTTGTAATAAGATTATGCTATCTACCTTCAATGTTCCTCCAAGCCTAAACTGGTCACTTTCTATTGATGGTAGAGAGCAAAACAGGCACCAGAGAAACATACAGAGAAACATAATCACTGAATCACAGATTGGTTGAGGTGCGAAGGGAGCTCTGGAGGCCATCTGGTCCACCCCTCCCGGCTCAAACAGGGACACCTACAACAAGTTGCCCAGGACTGTGACCAGGTGGCTTTTGAAGATCTCCAAGGAGGGAGACTACTGGCAAACTCTGCCAGTGCTCAGTCACCCACATGGTAAAGTGTTTCCTGATAATTTCTTATGTCTAAATACTGGTTAAACTTACTGTATCATACAAAACTTTCCTAAGGCTTTTATTTTTATTTTTTTTTTAGCATCAAAAAACCTGTTGTTTGCATGTAGTATCTCACCTATGTGGGAATTGTTTTCTGCATGGAGGAAAGGGATATTTGAATGGTTTATATTTCAGATATGACATTATTAATCTCAAAATGAAATTACTTGTATAAACATTTGAGAAAAAATCATTAATATCATTACAGGTGTTTTATAACTTTAATATTTTTAGATGCAAAAGAAGAGCAAACTAACTCTTTCGGATGGTATATTTTGTAAGCCTTTTATAAATCATCTCGGCAACAATTAAGAAGGATAATTATTCCTTTTCCATCTGATATTTTGTATGACAATGTCATGGGGTACTATGGGGTACTAAGTGCCACATTTCTTGAAACACAAATGTACATACGTGTTGGCCAGCAGCCTAGACTGAAGACATTCTAATAAGAATAACATGAAAAGTCCTACAACTGAGCTGCTAAAAATAAAACTAGTTCATTTATTTTTAAAACATAAAGCTCAATAATGCAGGATTTCCCTTCTGCAGGGAAAAACAAAACAAAACAAAACAAACAAACAAAAACATGTAGAATTCTTCAAAGCTAAACAAACAAAACCAGGATAGCAAGAAAAAAGAATTGTAGGCAATGCAATATCAGCCTATCTGCAGTGATTTCATCTACTGGAGCTAGAAGTAAATGCACTTCCCCATTTTTTATTTAAAGGGAGAACCGTTACTGTCAGTCTCAGATGGGAATTAAATCTGTTCAGAGCTGAAATTATTTAGAACATTCATCCATCCATAATGAATCCTTATCCACAGCATATTATTTTCTTGCCTTCTCCAAGCCTCTTTTTGCATTCCTGTTTGCTCAGTTCTTAACTCAAATGCCTGAGGTTGGTCTACCATTCTTTCTGTGGAAACTGTATAGATCCAGACATCACAAAATGTTCAATGAAATTTCCATTGTTTGCAATATGCATAATACCTACTTGAGATAAACACAGGCTTATGTTATTCCATAAAAAGACAATCCATGATATTTTGAAGTGTTAAGAATACATTTGGAAATTGCTCATTTTCCTTTAAGAATATCACAATTCATTTGCAATAAAATTTTCTACTTTTCTTCTCCACATTGGTACTGCAGATACCTGTAAGAAATTCCTCCTGAAGTGGAGAGAACAAACTAAAATTCCTGCAGAGAAAAAGATTTCAAATTCTGAAGCGAGAGTTAAGCAGCTTTGCATATTATTTTTTGGAGTGTAACCCATATATTTTTTAGCACTCTTAAATTGTATAGAATTCTATATTAATTAAAATTATTGTTCTGACATCTTTTATTTATGAACAGAAGAGGTTATTGGATTTAGGGATTTAAACATTACATTTTACCTTTACTTTGGAAATCATAGTATGCCTGTGATGCTAAATATAGTTTATTAGATATTTTCAGTTTTAAATGCATAATAAGATATGTATCTATCACAATCCATAGTTACTAAGAGTTCTAATTTAGTGGCATTTCCTCTATGAATGTTGAAATTAAGGAGGATTACTGTCAATGTAACAATTGTGTTATCCTCTTTCAGTGAATTCCTGTGAGTAACACTGTACCAGACAAGCTGACTGCTTTAACAGAGTAATGGCCACTGAGAAGTGAAAGCAAATATTCACTAGAGACACTACTGTTCATCAAATGACAAGCATTAGATGGATCAAATTTATCTCAGATTTGAAGTTCCTACCTTTTACTTCTCAAATGTTTATGTATAAATAAAGGCTACACTTATGAACAAATTAAAAATATACCACCACTAAACTAGGCTCAAAATTGTAATGTTTCTCAGCCATCTTCTCATTAACATATTGAAAACACCCTTCAGACAGAGACATTTAATCTGAGAGAGAATGAATCAAAGAAATAAATATTTTCTGAGTTTAGTTCTAGTGACGAAACTTCTGTTTACCTGTCTGTTGAAATCAGACATATATAATTATGTATGTTTTATCATTAATTTTCAGGTTAGATGTTCAACATGAGATATTGATTCATTGTAGGACAATCTTCACTTCCCTCTTCTATCCTGTTCCCAGAATATTACCATTTTCATCTCTTGCTAAAATTGAGTCATTCATGCTTGAATATGTTATCAATAATTATTTCTAAATGAACTGTGTGTGAATTAGCTATAGAAAGAGACCGATTAATGAAAAAAAAAACAGACTGAAAAAATAAGAAAGGATATAGGGAAAGTCATCTTTTCACATAAAGTTATATTCTTGCAGAAGAAATAGGTAAGTCTTCAAACTTAGAATCTTTTCATCTCATCATGGAGACCTATGCTCAAACTTTGCTCATCTAAAGAGAAAAAATAGTTGTTTAATAAAATGTATTTCTTTTTTTTTTTTTTCATACAGAACTTCATTTCTTACACCATGAGGTATATAGCATCTGTAGTACATGGAAAATTGAACCAAAATAATTTCCTTGCCATTTCAATTAGCAAGTCATTGTAAATACATTTTGTAGTACTTTCTTTTATATATTTCAGCTTAAACAATAATGAATATAAGATGAAGAGATTTTTTTTTTTTTTCCCAGATGTATTCTAGCTGAGAATTGAAAGAAATAATGGAAAGGTATTTATTTCAATTTGTGACTACATCAGTCTCATTATAGCTACTGTTAAATTGGATTGTACAGAAAGCTGAATTTAATGTCCTACATGACAAAACAAATAACTACATGTACACAATCAAGAGATTTATTTAAAGACAATACTAGTAAGAAAGAACTCCTTACTGATTCTAAATGTTTCAAGAGGGTGTTACTTGGCAAGAACACACAAAACCAAATATGTCAGAGAGTCCTATTCCAAATGCTTAATTTTCCGGAAAGAGTTACCCAAGATATTTAGCAATCAAATTAGAAAACTAGATGTTATATCTAGAAGAGATTGAAAAGATGAAGAACACAAGAAGAGAGTACAGACCTGTTTAGAAATATTAAAATTTCCTCATGATATTTTTAGAAAATACCATTGTTCTCCAAATATTTTTCTCATTTCAGGACTTCATTCAGTCCCTTTGGCTTCATTTTATCTTAATATAAGTTGCATACTGAAATAACACAAACACCAAGTAACTTCTGCAAATGAGTTTTTGTTTGTTTGTTCGTTTGTTTTTCTTCTCTAATAATCTCTCTTTAGTCTCCTCAAGGTAAGTCTTTCAGTCATGGTACAGCCTCCATAGAAGACTTTCTCTACTTTACATTTAAAATGTAAAGAATGAATTTTAATGTAAATTCCTTACATTTTAAAGGAATTCCTTCCCTCTGGCCCTGCTTCTCAAATTTCTGTTGACCTCCGTTTTTTGGCCAGCCACAACCAATAGAGATTTACCTAATTTTCCCAACATCTTTCCTAGTGTGCAAATAGTTCTCTCTCTCTTTCGTATTGCCCCACCATCAGTTCCTTTAGATATGACTATAGAGAGTCACTCATTTAAGAGAAAGACATGAAATGGGAAAAAAAATATAGAAAAAAGACCATACAAATGGTCCTTGCTTGGATATGGTCCTGGGCAACCTGCTCAAGGTATTCCTACTTGGGCAGGGGGAATGAAGTAGATTACCACCAGAGGCCCCTTCCAACCTTAACTGTTCTGTATGATTCTGTGAAATTTTTAAATTATTCAATGCTATTTTTTTTTCAAGAATTAATTAAATGCAGTTCATTAGCAGCTTCAGAAAGCAGCAGAAGATGAAGCAGTAGAAAAGAAGCATAAGGAGGCAGAGAAAAACATCAAGGTAGGTGGTGGTATTAAAACTCAAGCGGGTTAGGGGACAAACAGGCTGAGACACAGCTTGTCACAGCTTCACACCGAGCCCTGGTGCCAGTGCCAATGGTATTGCATTCTGAGCCTCACCACACTACTCATAGAGATTTCCCCTCAACTACATGCCTACCTCCTATCCATTCTTTCCCTTCTTCAATAAAGAAAGGAAGACTAAAGGAACAGTGGCTTATTTCTAATCATTATATTTTAAAAGCCACTCATTCTTGCAAGCCCTTTTATGGCACACAGCAGCATTCAAAAATCATCCAGTAAGTACTAAGCAGCAGTAGTGAAAACTGTTACTGAAATCTCCTGTGTGACTCTGATCCTTCTTGAGCTACTACGTGTGACCCCCTTCTGTATAAAAGGGTTAATTAATTATACTTGTATAATTTGAGATCTCATGCTGGAAAAAAAAATGCACCAACACCAGTATTATTCCATGGTGAGGAAGACACTTAAGGAATGTACATATGAGACTGTACCATGTAGTGGTGTTATACAGCTTAGATTCATTAAAAATTAAATAAATAAATAAAAGTTAAAAAAAAAAAATCACCAAGAAACCATTAGACTATGCAGAGTAAGAAGCATACCACTAAGCAGAGGGCTTTAAACTAGGTAGGAAGGGGGACGGGGAGGGAATAAGGCTCGTTAGAGGTGTGCCAGGGGGAACAATGTCAGGGTCTGGGGAGCAGGCAATGGCCCAGCTGAAGTGCATGTACACTAATGCACGCAGCATGGGCAACAAACGGGAGGAGCTGGAAGCCATCGTGCAGCAGGCTATCTATGACTTGGTTGCCATCACTAAAACGTGGTGGGACCACTCCCATGAGTGGAGTGCTGCAATGACTGACTATAGGCTCTTCAGAAGGGACAAGCAGCACAGAAGGGGTGGTGGTGTGGCTCTCTATACTAGAGTGTTTTGATGTTGTGGAACTCGAGACAGAGTCTGGGAATGATAAGGTTGAGTCCCTATGGGTTAGGATCGGCAGGAAGGCCAGCAAGGCAAGCATCCTTGTGGGGGTCTGTTACAGACTGCCAAACCAGGATGGGGAGATGGATGAGGAATTCTACAGGCAGCTAGCAAAAGTTGTGAAATTGTCAGCTCTTGTCCTCATGGGGGACTTCAACTTCCCAGACATCCTGGAAATGCAATACAGCTCAGAGGAAGCAGTCTAGGAGGTTTCTGGAGAACGTGGAAGATAGTTTCCTGACGCAGCTGGTTAGTAAGCTTACCAGGGGAGGTGCCCCGCTCACCTTCTGGTCACAAACAGAGAAGGACTGGTGGGAGATGTGGTGGTCAGGAGCTGTCTTGGGTGACCCCGAAATGGTAGAGCTGTCTATTCTTGGCGAAGTCAGGAGGAGGACCTGTAGAACTGCAGTCTTAGACTTCCGGAGGGCAGACTTTGATTTGTTCAGGACACTGGTTGGCAGAGTCCCTTGGGAGGTAGTTCTGAAGGGCAGAGGAACCCAGGAAGGCTGGGCACTCCTCAAGAAGGAAATCTTAAAGGCTCAGGAGCAGTCTGTCCCCACTTGCCCAAAGATGAGCCAGCACGGAAGAAGACTGGACTGGCTGAACAGAGAGTTGTGGCTTGAGCTTAGGAAAAAAAAAGATGGTTTATGATCTTTGGAAAAGGGGGCAGGACACTGAGAAGGATTATAAGGATGTTGTAAGGATGTGTAGGGACAAAATTAGAAAGGCCAAAGCTCATCTGGAGCTCAATCTGGCTACTGCAGTTAAAGATAGCAGAAAATGTTTTTACAGATACATCAACACAAAAAGGAGGACTAAGGAGAATCTCCATCCTTTACTGGATGCGGGGAGAAACTTAATGACAAGAGATGAGGAAAAGGATGAGGTGCTTAATGCCTTCTTTGCCTCAGTCTTTAGTGGCAAGACCAGTTGTTCTCTGGATACCCAGTACCCTGAGCTGGTGGAAGGGGATGGGGAGCAGGATGTGGCCCTCACTATCCACGAGGAAATGGTTGGCAACCTGCTACAGCACTTGGATGTACGCAAGTCGATGGGGCCGGATGGGATCCATCCGCAGGTGCTGGGAGAACTGGCGGAAGAACTGGCCAAGCTGCTTTCCATCATTTATCGGCAGTCCTGGCTATCAGGGGAGGTCCCAGTCGACTGGCAGCTAGCAAACGTGATACCCATCTACAAGAAGGGCTGGAGGGTAGACCCGGGAAACTATAGGCCTCAGTGCCAGGGAAGCTCATGGAGCAGATTATCTTGAGTGTCATCATGCGGCACTTGCAGGGCAAGCAGGTGATCAGGCCCAGTCAGCATGGGTTTATGAAAGGCAGGTCCTACTTGACGAACCTGATCTCCTTCTATGACAAAGTGACGTGCTTGGTGGATGAGGGAAAGGCTGTGGATGTGGTCTACCTTGACTTCAGTAAGGCGTTTGACACACTGTTTCCCACAGTATTCTCCTGAAGAAACTGGCTGCTCTTGGCTTGGGCTGGCGTACGTTTCGTTGGGTTAAAAACTGACTGGATAGCCAGGCCCAAAGAGTCGTGGTGAATGGAGTCAAATCCAGTTGGAGGCTGGTCTCTAGTGGTGTCCCCCAGAGCTCAGTACTGGGGCCAGTTCTCTTTAATATCTTTCTTCATCGACGGTCTGGATGAGGGGATCGAGTGCGCCCTCAGTAAGTTTGCAGATGACAGCAAGTTAGGTGCGTGTGTTGATCTGCTCGGGGGTAGGAAGGCTCTGCAGGAGGATCTGGATAGGCTGGACTGATGGGCTGAGGCCAACTGTATGAAGTTCAACATGGCCAAGTGCCATGTCCTGCACCTGGGGCGCAACAACCCCAAGCAGCGCTACAGGCTGGGAGATGAGTGGTTGGAAAGCTGCCTGGCAGAGAAGGACCTAGGAGTACTGGTTGATAGCCGGCTGAATATGAGCCAGCAGTGTGCTCAGGTGGCCAAGAAGGCCAACAGCATCCTGGCTTGTATAAGAAGCAGTGTGGCCAGCAGGGCTAGGGAAGTGATTGTCCCCCTGTACTCAGCTCTTGTGAGGCCGCACCTCGAGTACTGTGTTCAGTTTTGGGCCCCTCGCTACAAGAAGGACATGGACGTGCTCGAGAGAGTCCAGAGAAGGGTAACGAAGCTGGTGAGGGGTCTGGAGAACAAGTCTTACGAGGAGTAGCTGAGGGAGCTGGGGTTGTTTAGCCTGGAGAAGAGGAGGCTCAGGGGCAACCTTATCACACTCTATAGGTACCTTAAAGGAGGCTGTAGCGAGGTGGAGGTTGGTCTATTCTCCCATGTGCCTGGTGACAGGACGAGGGGGAATGGGCTAAAGTTGCGGCAGAGGAGATTTGGGTTGGATATTAGGAAGAACTTCTTTACTGAAAGGGTTGTTAGGCATTGGAATGGGCTGTCCAGGGAAGTGGTTGAGTCACCATCCCTGGAGGTCTTTAAGAGATGTTTAGATGTTGAACTTAGTGATATGGTTTAGTGGAGTACTGGTTAGTGTTAGGTCAGAGGTTGGACTGGGTGACCTTGGAGGTCTCTTCCAACCTAGACGATTCTGTGATTCATATTGGGAACCTAAATTGTTTCCAAACAGACAACAACAACAACAACAACAACAACAAAAGACAGAGGGGGAATCCTATAGTATAAGACCCTTATGTGAACCCCAGATACTTTATACAGCTTAGAAAATCATACTGCTCATTTATGTGTAGCATGTGTTATAAAGTAATCACATCCTTTTAATCAAAAGTTTCCACCTCAGAACTTTGTCTCCTATTAATTTTATTTTTCTGTATTACATGACTGTATTTCCTGCAAAAAAATTAAAAATGAAAAAAATATTAGCGAGAATTCAACATCAAAAAATTTTTATGTTACTGTTTATAACTAAACGTTGTCAATAAATACTTAATACCTTGTTACTGATGTATCATCATGTGTTCAAAACTGAGAAGTATTTAATCACAACATGAGCAAAGGAGTATTTCTGGGTTTTAATTTATCCTATGTAAAGTCAGAACATAATACTTGTCATAAAATGTGCTGTATTCAATGTTGTTTTCCAGAACAGAAAAAAAATACCTCAATATATATATATGTAAAACAAACATTAAAATGAAAAGATGAAAAGAGATTATGGGGATTTAGAGAAGATTCACATTTTTATTATTTCTTTTTCAAAGCAAATTATGCATTTGAATTTTAGGTAATAAATGTTGATTTCTAGCTCTCTTTGGTTCAAGAATACTGAGGGTCTCCTGATATGAAATCACCATGTGATTTCATGCAGAATGTTGAGAAGATTTAGGCCGAAGCATACGGTTTTAACCAAGGATACCTACTGATCTATTTAATAAAAATATTCAAAATTGTATATTTATTTGACATTTTTTTGAATATTTTAGGACGATGGCATTAGTTTACCAGGTAATAAAAAGACTATGCAGAAAATTCCCGAAATATTGTATTTTGAGGAATAGTTTAATTTTATACAGTTCAAGGATCTTTTCTTTTATTCACTGGATGAATAAACACAAAAGAAGGTACAAAAAGAACAGTACTTAGAAAGATAAAAATGATTGTTGCTACCTTGACTTACTGTTAAAGCAAACAAAAAGGAAACAAAAAAATGCTCTGTGAGGGACAGTGAGTTGTCTACAGTATTCACTTTTAGGCAGTATAAATTAATTTTTATGCACACACACAAATTCTCTTAAGCATTTAAAGGGAAGTAGAAGCATTAATTAAATGTAAAATCATAGTGCTCTGAATGCATAAATATGCCAAATTGCTGACAAAATTCCCCATTCTGCAAATACTATAGCTCAAGTCCTTGACCATATTAAATTAGCAAATAAAATAAAGCAATCTGATTAGCAAATTAAATGGTGCAGAGCACTATGAAAAAGATTAACAAATTACTCTATATTTGTGCAATTTAATAACATAAGCTATTTGTGCAGATGGGTTTTCCCCTTCTGTAATATGAGAAAGTTAAAATACTCTTGAAAGAATTCACTCACACCAAGTCTACTTGTACTGCCAACTCTGTTTCTGTTACTTTAGTAGTGTTGGTTATTACTCTGAAAAAATACTGAGCAAAATTTAAGTCATCAGAAAGAAACTATTGTCTCATCCTGCCTCATAATTAATTCTTAAAGGACAAAATGGCAACACTTCAACATAAAATGACTGAAAATATTAGCATTATGGATAGCTTAACAAAATATTTAGACTCAAATGCTAAGATAAATGGTGCGCCTGCAGCCTGCATTTCATGTGATAATGCTTAAAGCAGCAGCAAATCCCCATGAGCATTTTTAATTACAAGGCTTTTCAGTCTATACAATAAACACACTGTTTTCTATAAGAAACAACCTCTGTTTAGGTTGTCTCTAATATTCCAGGCAACAGAACACACATGATTTTTTTTTTTTTTAAAGATCTCCAATACTTGTAGTGGGTCTTTTAAATACAGCAAGAAGAGTGGCCAACGCTAGAGTAATAGTTTTATCTCCTGAAGTTACATTATAACTACCTGAGACAGGAAGTGCACTTCTTTCATCAAGTGCAAGGGCTCCTTCAAAATTTTGGAGAGGCAGCTAAAATAACAAGCAAATATAAGAATATCATAATCCTGCCCTGTGAATCCTAGGGCAGCTACAGCAGTATCCAACAACAGGAGTACATACCAGGGGAGCTATCAGTGGCTGGGGTAGTATGTACTTGAGATATTGTACTTGTAATATTTGATATACAACACAAGTATTAATATACAATACATTACTTCAAGAACAGACAGGCTCTGAAGATATATGTTCTCAACATATACCTTGTACCTTGTTGAGAGACATTGAATGTGAAAAAATAAAGGAGGAATTCAGCAGTGATATATCTTTGTTACCATCCTGCCTACTGGAAAGCATTTTGCTGCATCTCTCATGCCAAAGAGTTTTCCTCAGAACCTGCCTGTTGAAATTTCCTCTCTTTCTTCATGCATTCCCATTCTACTTACCCATTCTGGCTTTAAAACTGCCGTGAAAATAAAGGCCTGCAACTAAAAATACAAGTGCAAGATCAAAACAAGTACCCTTTAAAGAGGGGAAATAAGTTAGGTTTCTGGTGCACACTCTGTGCTGCATCCCTTCTGGGAGAGGATAATCAAGGCTAGACTTTCATTGGCTTAGAGGCTAATTTTCTTGGCTTTGCAGGTTAAATTGAAGATTATTTCTAGATACCTTGACCATTTAGTAATTTTATATACCACGCCATTAAGCTTGTTTATGCCTTAACTGTAGGTGTGGATACTGGGTGAATGTAAAGAAGGATCAGTGAGTACCAGAAAAGTAGCGTCTGATGGAGAAGAGTTTATCAGCAGGCAGCTGTTCATGATTTCTTTTCCAGAACAGAATATAAATCTGACAGAAAAACATAGTTCCTGAAGGTTGAGGATAAATGTAGTGGAAAATTTATCATTTATAGCTAAGCCTACTATCAACTCCATATATTGAAGCCTTATGAAGTTGAATGTGATCCTAAGAAAAATGATTGGTACATCCTTGCACTTTCTATACTTCACATATTTTACTATGTTCTGGTATACTAGACAGATTCAGGAACTTCATTTCTACTATGAAAAAAAAAAATAAATAAAATATTTTTTTCCACAATGTAATGTAGCATAACAAAGAAAGGCAAATGCAAATAAACTAAGATAAATACAAGAAATAAATGAAACAAAATGAGAAATCAGTCAACTAGAAACCACCTAAAAACAAACAAACAAACAAACAGTAAAATCCACAGGCATAACAAAGATTCACTAAAAAATTTCACCGAGTGACTATTTAATTGAAATTATATTAGAATTTTTCTAGTGCAAACTTATCTGAGTCCACTGTCATCTGTCTCTTTAGTGTATGAGAATATACGTTAGTGGTATGCTTTATACTGCACGTATGCACACACACAAAGTAGTATTTGAATGTCTGCACACCCATTCCACTCTGTTGTCAGAAGAAAGAAAGAAAGAAAGAAAGAAAGAAAGAAAGAAAGAAAGAAAGAAAGAAAGAAAGAAAGAAAGAAAGAAAGAAAGAAAGAAAGAAAGAAAGAAAGAAAGAAAGAAGGAAAGAAAGAAAGAAAGAAAGAAAGAGGGAAAGAGGGAAAGAGGGAAAGAGGGAAAGAGGGAAAGAGGGAAAGAGGGAAAGAGGGAAAGAGGGAAAGAGGGAGGGAGGGAGGGAGGGAGGGAGGGAAGGAGGGAGGGAGGGAGAAGGAGGGGAGGAAGGAAAGGAAGAAGGAAGGAGAGAGGGAGAGAAGGGGAGAAGGGGAGAAGGGGAGAAGGGAGAAAGGGAGAAAGGGAGAAAGGGAGAAAGGGAGAAGGAGAAAGGGAGAAAGGGAGAAAGGGAGAAAGGGAGAAAGGGAGAAAGGGGGGAGAAAGAGAGAGAGAGAGAAAGAGAGAAAGAGAGAGAGAGAGAGAGAAAGAGAGAAAGAGAGAGAGAGAAAGAGAGAGAGAAAGAGAGAGAGAGAAAGAGAGAGAGAAAGAGAGAAAGAAAGAAAAATATTGTAGGGGTTGTGTGGTTTTATTACCATCTTCTGGTAGAGCTGTGGATGTGAAAATTGCCCCGTGACATGCACAGATTTATAGACTACTGTTACTTTGTTTAGATCACGGTGTACAACTAGTAACATAAATTTGTAAGAGAACATATTATTTGCACTCGTTTTAGCAGTACTAATCTTCATTTACATCACCAAAAACATTCAAAGCCCTGTGATGTAATGCCTTGAAAAATTAGCTGCTTCTTATGACAGCAAGAAATATTTGGATATAAAGGTTAGAATAAGTAATTTCATTACAACTTGAGCTATATAGTTTAGAGGGAACTAAACAGCTATAGCTGTTATACTCCATAAAATGTAATTTATTTCTACAAAAATTTAACGTTGTACTGTATCATTGCTTTAGTCAACAACAAAGATATAGGAGATATTTTGAGCTACAGATCAAATTTCCATTTTTCAATAGAAACAATAGAATTTTAAACCATTCTCAGCATTCAGTACTATTTGTTTAATTTGTTGTTGCTTGGGGGGGTGGTGCAAAAAAAAGACAAACAAACAAAAAAAACAACTGACACTTTCTTCCATTTGTCTCTCAGAACCAAGTCTGCCATTTTATGCAAAATTCCTGAAAACTGCAAAGTGAGGAAAATGTGAGTGACTGAGCATAGAACTTCCAAAGTATACTCACTTTATGTTGTTATGCAATAAAGCACAAACATCAGATGAGGATAGTAGCACTGAGATAAGCAGAGGAAAGAGAACATATTTTTCCTAACACATTGAACATACCCATAGGTAAGTCTGAAGGTTGGTCTGTTCTAGCAGAGAACAGACTGGTGATTCTTCAGCCCCAGCAGAACTGTTGGTGCTTTATCTCTGCTATCACCACTGCCTTCTGCCTGCTGGACTTGTGGCCCAGAACACGTCGGAGTAAAATGACAATGCCTTAGATATAACATGTCGTCCTCTGAGTACTTACCCGGAATGAATGTCCTGTAGGAGGTTTCAGAGACCAATGGCATGTCAAAACAAGTGCACATGCTTAACCCAAAGGTTCAGAAAATGTGCCTGGCCACTTTTTCCAACAATGTTGCTGCTCTTATAAAGGTGGTTATTTCCCTTAATAGACTTTGGTTCAGAAACTGCATATGAACAGACCTCTTTGGGTAGGTACTTTGTCCCAAAACTGGCATTTGGCCAGAGCACGTGCCTGCAGGGTTCCTCTTTAATTATGCTGCTGAGCATTCATGCTCTGCTTCCTGGCATGCTGATGTGTTTTTCTTGTGACCAATGTTGACAGCTGAGCTGAGAAACTTTAAAGGAGATAAAAGGACAAAACTCCAAGTGAAGACAAGATGCAGATGCTACTCAGACTAAAAGAATTCAGACTGCATATACGTGTAGCAAAGGACAAGGAAATTATTCTCAGCACCATTTTAGCTGGACACAAAGCCTAGCTTTCATGCCCAGCTTTCATGTAAAAAACACACTCATCACAAATCAAAACACAGATTTGGGAAAGCTACTAAGCCCCCTTTCCCCATAAACAAATTACAGCCAATATGGCTCCTCACAACCTACACACTTTTCTTCCTCTCTTGATTCAGCCTAGTTCATCATGGCCACTGAAAATCCCATATGGTAAGAGTTTCAGGGAAACATTCATTTCTGCAACAAGTTGCAGCTCTGGCTAAAGCCAGTTGTTCAAAATTCTCAGTTCCTCTGGCTATATGTAATTTCAAACACTGCAAATGCCTGTGAGTCTCTGCTGTTTCTAGATTTACAGTTATAGTTCCTATACTTCAGAAATATCTTTGTTAGTTTTCGCTGTAAAATAAATAAATAAATAAATAAATAAATAAATAAATAAATATATCCAGCAGTCCAATATCACATAGGAAGAGAATAATACAGAAAACAAAAAAAGTTAACAATATCCTGATGGGTGTATTAAATAACAGTAGCAACTAAATAACAGTAACACTTAAAAAAAAAAAGCAGTAAAAAATAAAAAACAAAGTACAGTCATATCCTTTAAACATGATCCTTAGCTATGACGTAGAAAGACCTCTAATATTGCTTACATATAATGACAGCAAAAAATAACATCCCAGAACACCTTAGATTTTTCTGATACCATAAACATGACACTAAGTGTCTGACGACAAATAACATCACAAACATTGCAGCATTACTGTGTAACAAATACACGTCTATTTAACCCAGGAAGAGAATTAATTTGGAAGGGCTTGAAATTTCAGAGATTCAAAATAAAGACAGGATAGGTTTTAAAGGTCTTTGCTCTTTTTCTAACACACTTTATTAAAATGTGTTAATGTTGTGTACAAGGGCATGGCAATACTGGGTAAAAACTCAAAGGGATTATAGAAAAAGTGCTTACATTAAAACAAATTTGTATTTATATTCATAGAATCATAGAATGGTTTGAGTAGGAAGGGACCTTAAAGATCATCTAATTCCAACCCCTCTGACCCATCTCACAGGGATGCCTTCCACTAGACCAGGTTGCTCAAAGCCCCATCCAGCCTGGCCTTGAACACTTCCACAATATCTGTATTTCTTCTTTTTGCGCTCTCTCTCTGTCTTTTTTTTTTTTTTTTTTTTTTTTTTTTAATGACAGATAACAAGGAACTTACTTAGAAGATTTTAATAAAAATTAAGCTAGGAAAAAAAAGTCAGAATGGGACATTATTAACAATAACTTCAGCTACGCACCACATAGCAGCTAGTCATCTTGTTTCTACTTACTGCCAATGACTTCTGTTTTGGAACATGGAAAAAATGTTTTTTTGGAGGATTCCCCCACACATGCACTAGATGTGTGCCAACTGGCTACAAGTACTCAAGTCAGGTAAACTTCTGCCTTAAACAGTATTGAGAAGTGTATTTTAAAACCCATAGTTCTCTGTATCTACCCATCATATTTTAATATAATGCTAGTGGAAAATAGTTCTTCCACATATAAAGAATATCGGAGAAAAAAAAAGATCTGAAACTGATAGCTTTTAGAGGTCATGTTAAAATATATCATGTCATTACAATAAAATTCTAATAAATGGATTGAGGTTTTCTTTGTTCACAATTATAATTCACCTGAATTATAGTTTACAGAGGAACTGAAAATTCCTTGGAAGAAGGTAGTTCATGTGCTACAAAATTATATATTAGTAACTACAAGGCTTTTTATGTTATAAAATTAGAGTATTGTTTAAATACTTCTAGCTTTCAGTTTAGCACAAGCAGAGCAGAAAGGCTGCAGTAGTCTATTCAGATTCATCCCCAAAACACCATGTAAATCTTTTCTACAAGTAATATACATTTCTTGTTCATATCACCTTTAGCCTGAAATTCTGAAGCACAGAAACATTAGCAATTTTTTAATGGCTTTCTTGTCTGTTCCTGTGGCTACCCAGAGCACAGACTTGATTAGTTTCTGTAGATTTGTGCTTTGTGCAGCATTTGTTGTTATTCAGACGGTGAGAAGTCAGAGGGGAAGGAGGATTGCATGTCATAAAGTGACTTATATATATTGTTCTTTGCCTTATCATACTTTGCAAAGAATGAATGTAATTTAGCTGGAAAGAATGTAATTTAGCCTCTCTCATACTTACTTTATTGTCATATGACATCTTCTGTTAACTTTTTCTCATAATGTGCTTATAAGTAAGCCCCAGTTCTGCATTTCTGAAGCTGGCTGGAATAAGAACCTGTGGGAAATGTGACTATTTAAAGACATCAACAAGAGGACACACTATATAGGGGCAGATGACAAAATGCAATGTTTGAGTCAAAAGTATCAGACAATTAACAAAGGGAAAATAATTTCACACAAAAGGGCTGTAAAGAGAATTGTAATATTTCCTTGTGTTCCTTCCTTTCATGAAACTATCCCTAAAATGCTAATCCCAAAGGTGTGAATAACAACTATATTAGGAGCTTGTGGTGTATAAAATGTTGTATGATCACTTCTAAATAGTGGTCCATCCTTAAATAATAATAAAACAAAAAATCCATTAAAGCCTCGTTGCCCAATTCTGCATATTAACACATATTTTATTTTAGCCCCTTTAGGCAAATTTTTCCTAATTATGTTTATCTGATTCTCAAATCCCACCCCTTGGGACCACTTCCCACTGTCAGTTTTTCAGAGCAACAGTCCCAGGTGGTGGCTGACTTTGACACAACTCTCATTGCACACTTCATCAGTCAATATTGTCTTTGGTCTCTTTCTACGCCAGAGATAAGAATGCCTTTAACCATACTGTGCTATTTATCTGTGCTGTATAAAGCCTGCTGATGTTGCCAATTCCTGAAAATGCTATAATCCATTTAAGTTCTTGCATCTGTTTTCAAGGCTTTCCTCGCCAAAATGTCTTCACTTACCATGTTTGATTGAGTCTACCTGTTTTCATGGACTGTTACTGTAGTGTCCAACTGAGTTCTGGTTCAGATTTTGGCTTGTAGTACAATCTTCCTAAAATACATACAGTTTCAGAGTCAACTAACTCATGCTTCTAAATGTGTCAAAGGACCTGCTGATGAATGTTGTGGCGTTTTTTTTTTTTTTCTCCCCCCTAGGGCATCTTCCAGTGAATGTTTTAACCAACAGTCTGAACCAGAGTTGGTCTCTCTTCAAACATTCAGCTTAACAGCCTTCAATAATTTTACTCTGCCTTCTTAGGCATAAATACTTTCATCCACTGTGTCTGCATTTCTAACCTCGTTTATTCAAAGGCCTATTGTTCAGATTTTTATACACAGATGCTTTATTAGACATATATTCCTAAAATATTTATGATGCAGTTTTGGTTATGCTTCTTAGTTTGAATAAAAAACCCACCTAAACACCAACAGCATGAGAACTATCTGTTGACTACCACCGTCTTCCATTTAGTAGAGCCATTTTCCAGCAGAGTAAATGGTTTCAGCATTCAGTTCCATGATATTTTGGAGACACTTTCAAATTAGATGACTTTTTTAGTCTATACCCATCTTCCACTCAGAGCATTTTTCCATTTTATATTGGGCCTGGCAGCACGTGCTCTTTAGACCTTTTTCAAAGCCAAACAGCCAAATGGATCTCTAAATCTAGCAGGTGGACTAGAAAAAAAGAAAAAGCATGGTGTTTTTCAAAATAGGTGCTGAAGTAAGCAGAGTGCCTTCAGAAACAGTCTTTTTTCCATTCCACCTGACTAGCAGGCACTTTCACTGGGATGTGTGGCTCCAGGTAGTCTGCCTGCTAATTTCCTGCTCTGTCTTTATTTCTCACGCTGTCTTTTTCTGGCATAAGAGAGGAAAGTATAACACCTAAGAACTTAACCTCTCCTTGAAAACACCACGCAAAAGAGAAATGTAACTAATTTGCAAACCTCACATCACTACACTCTTCTGCTTCTAATATGACTTGTGTTTTCTATCTTTTAAAAATCAATATGAATACTGTTCCTATGACAACTGACCCAGATTCTTAATGAGCTTCCCTTGGTACTACCACTACTACTTCTACTACTACACCACAAACAAATAATAATTTCCTGTGGGTAGATTTCATCTGTCCGTGTTCTATTTCAAAACTTGACCCTCTGTCCTGGATTACCTGTGGTGTTCTAGGAGTCTCCAGCTTTATGGAGTTTCTCCTGACAATCCATCCTTTCCTCATTGGTTAGGAAATGGCTTGGCAGCTTGGAGATGCTGCAGCAGCATGCAAAGCAGCCACATGACAGCCACGAGCAGATGCCATTCAGGTTTGACAGGTAAATGAATTCTAATTACATTATGAGATTTTAATGGATCTGACAGGAAAATCAATGTTCCAAAGTTCCTGTGTGCCTGTATGATTACAGCTTTTAATGTCTTGCACAGTACCGTGAAAACTATGATGTCACTATTTTATTTTGGTCTAGTATTCCACATAGGAACATGCATTAACTTTGAAGAGTTTGAGCTCCAGTGTGATACCACAAATCCACATACTGTTCTATATAAAGTCTTTTAATCTCTCCTGATAAACTTGTTTAATCTTCCCTGAGTCAATGCTGAAAGATTAAAAGAATTCTGTAGGCATACCTTCATATGGACTGAGAAAAAATATTTTGTTGCTGGGTTGGTTGCTGGCTGTTTTTTCTTTGGTTTTATGCATATGCGGATGGTGGGGCCCAAAACATAAGTGATTTTTATTTATTTATTTATTTTTTTACTATAAAATCAAATTAACAAGGAGCTTGAAAAAATGTAAAAACTCAATGAATTCCATCAAAATATGAGTGGTTTCACTAGGAATTTAGTAGAAACATCAATACTTACTACTTGGCATAGTAGAAATAGCATTTTTACTGGGTTAGTTTACATGACTCAATGCTTTATACATTATCCTGCTTCTACAGCCTCCAGTGGTACCCTGAGCTTTTCTCCTCTGACAGATTTATAAAGATTTATGGATCTCTCATTATATCCCTGACTACGTAACAGGGAATGAATGTGTTTGATGCAACAGTACTGAGGTGGGTGATGTCAAAAATTAATTCTGAGCAGCTCTCAGAAAAATCCAGTCAATATTCACAGGCTTTTCTCTGTTTTTTTTTTTGTTTGTTTGTTTGTTTTTTGTTGTTGTTTTTTTTTTCATGTGATACATTTGTGAACATCCCTTTTTCCTTCTGGGCATCATGGCGAGATTGTTGTTTGCTGGTTTTTACTACATGGTTAGCAAGTTCCACTTTCCTAATTTAATCAACAACTTTGCAGGACCTATATTTATTCGTGAATCTTGAATTACTTTAGAGATTATAACATGTTAATTGAGGAATGGCATACAAAGAAATGGAACCAATGAAAATTTAGAAACAAAATTCCTGTAATTAATTATTTTTTGAATGACTCCCATATTAAACCTTCTTGTTTGTAAATAAAAATATTTTTCTAATAACCTAAGCAGTAACTGAATTTTTTTTTTGTTCTCTTGTTTGACCTCTCACAGTTGCAATTTTTCCAAGTCATAGCTACCTTATTAAATGGTTGAGGACTTTCTTTCTTCCACCTCCACATCAACTCTATGGAACTAAGAGGAACTGAGAATCATTTTGGTCAGAAAACAGGTACATTAACAGTAGCTGATGGTTAGAAGTATATTTCAGGTTACAAGCAGAAAGTTCAAATGATCTGCCAGACTGAAATACAACTCCATAAAGAGTTCAGAAAGGGAAGCCTCTTGGGGGGAGAAAAAAAAGAAAAAAAGAAACACAAAACTTTTTGCCAATCCTTATAAAAGCAGCTTGAATCATATAACCCATGTATGTTATTGAAGATGTAAAATTGTCTGAAAATTAGGAGTTCCCAAATCACTACAGAACACTATGTACACATCAATAAAACACAAACATATCATCTTGTAAATCCTACTGTAATTTAACATTGAAACTAAGTCATGCTATTTAACACTAGCAAGGAATATTTGAAGAACTTTTTGTTTCTTCTGCTTCTTTCTAAACTCTGCAAATTTGAAACTACTCATAATATTCATGCTACCATTTAAACCAGAAAGGAGTTGCCTTCTTGCTGCTGGCAGTACTTTGCTGCTGTGGAAGCCCATCCAGTGCAAACTAAACCCTGCTGCTTTTTAGCTGCCAGTGAACATGGGTATCTTGAGTCACATTGGAGAAATTTATCTTTTCACCACTACTCTGGATTAAGCAATTCTCAGTGGTTATCAGACAATTCAATAACATTTACACTCAAATTTTCAAAAGCATGACACTAGATTTGCACTAGAGATATATTCATAGAACACCCCTCAGTGCTTCAATAGATTTCATGGAAGAATAAATTAGCCTAAAATGATTACAAAGAAATCCGATTTCAGGAGTAGCTTTACAGTGTGAGGCACCATTGCATCCAGACTTCTCTAGGTATGTCATTGTTTCCCATGCTCTTTATTTACTTCATCTTAAAGTAAAAATGAGTGTGTTTACTTGAAATAATTTTCTTTTTAAACTCTGAACAATACCTTAACAAGGCTTCCATCCTAGTGTTGTTTGAGAAACCTAAGAAAGAAAAAAGAAAAAACAAGGAAACAAACAAACAAGGAAACAAAAAACTTTAAAAGCCAACTGCTTCTTTACATTACCTTCTTTGAATAAGTTATTACCAGATGAAGGAGAAATTCTTTACCCTGTGTAGTCTAAGCCAACTCCAGTTGGGTTTTTACTCAATATGCTCCAAGTGCTTAAGTGGTTGTTCATGCCTAATATGAGAGCACATCTTACTTGGAAAGGAGTACTTACATTTTTTTCATAAATATCTTTAAACCTTAGCTTAGCTTGGTCATTATTAAACAGAAAATAGTTTCTTCTAGGTGACAAGATGCTATTAACACCAAGAGTTTAGAAAACACTTGAATCTGACTGATGTTATGTCCTGGTTCCAGTTAGGACAGAGTTAATTTTCCCTCATAGTAGCTGGTAGGGTGCTATGTTTTGGATTAGGATGAGAAGAGCGCTGATAACATGCTGATGTTTTAATTGTTGCAGAGCAGTGTTTACACCAGGCCAAGGACTTTTCGGCTTCTCGCTCTGTCCTGCCAGCGAGCAGGCTGGGGGTGCAGCAGGAGCTGGGAGGGGACAGACCCAGGAAAGCTGACCCAAACTGGCCAAAGGGGTATTCCATACCATCTGACATCATGCTAAACAATATATAGGGGTGGCTGGCCGGGGTGGGGGGCCGGCTGCTCGGGGATAGGCTGGGCATCGGTCAGCGGGTGGTGAGCAATTGCATTGTGCATCACTTGTTTTCTTACACATTATTATTATTAATACTATTATCATTATCACTATTATTATTATTATTGTTATTATTATATTCCTGTCTTAATAAACTGTCTTTATCTCAACTCACTGGCTTCACTTTCCCGTTTCTCTCCCCCATCCCAGAAAGGGAGGGGGGAGGGTGAGCGAACGGCTGTGTGGTGTTTAGCTGCCAGCTGGGTTAAACCACAACATGTTAGTATAGCCTCAGATGCATTTTTCTGGAAAATGGGGAATCATTTTTATTTAACATGTCCACTTGACATATATGTGCCAGTCATATCGCCAGGCTTTGCTGTGTTTAGGTCAGAAACATAGATATAATTTGCCATTACTAAAAGTGTCTGACTGACTTCACGTCTACTAGAAGTGCATTCTTTTCCTCTTTGCCCTGGTTCACTCTCAAACTAGTGACGTGCTCAGTCTTAGCTGTTAAAAAGAAACATCTTTCACACATTCCTAGCACTCCGGGGTTTGTTTTTGACACTCAAGAAAGACATTTGCTACTTACGCACAGTAGTCTTTTCTACTTCAGCTTGAGAAAAACATTACCTTCTGTCTATGTAAAAGTAGAAAAAATAAGTACTGGAAAAAGAGGCCTCAGGAAACAGTGCTAATTAAAGCAGTACGTTAAAATATTAGTGGAACAATATCAACACCTACTAAAACAGAAAACAAGAGCTTGTGGACACTATTTCCCCTTTTGATTCTGGAGTTCATTAACAGTCTGATTTACAGTTGCAGTATCACATCCATGCTCTAAAGGACTGGGAGCTACAGTTGTATATTCAACACATTTGAAAATAAGGCTGCAAGCAGTTTGATTGCTCTTTATTTCTTAGTTTACTGGTTCTGAAACCCAGGCCTGCTGCTGCTCTCTTCACTTTGTTTGAACAAGTACAGATAAACTTCTAGGACCACAATAAATACTTATTTATTGGAAGAGTTTATTAATTGAGCTTAAGAACAATTTTTACATGAAGTTCTTGAAAAGGTCTCTCAAAGTCCAAACCAGTGCATGCCTAGCTGCTTTTTTTTTTGTGTTTCAGGGTTTTAGTTTAGTTTGAAGTAAAATCAGAACAAAACCTTTTCCAATTAAGTTATTCAGCAAATATTACATAGTCAAAGAAGTTCCTTAGGAGAAGCTTATTCTGTAGAAACACACAGGTGTCATCTTTTTCATCATTTATCAGTGTTTGCTCTGAATTTTTGTGGAAGTTTTTTGGCAAAACTAAACATAATGAGCCAAACTTTTTGGAAGCAAAATGCAATACCTGGTTGTTCATCTCTTTAGAACTTGTGGAGCGGGGTGGGGGCACAATGAAGGACCTAGGAGTGTCCTGATTTACTGCTCTAGTGATAAGCTATAATTAAAGGAGACAGAAGGAAGATGACTGCAAAACCGTTTTTTTTTTGTCTTCAAACCCAAACATGTCTTAGATTTTACTCACTTCTCAAATGCCTGTTGACTGTTGTGTTTTCTTTTTTTTTTTTTTATAGTGGTAACCAATAGCTTATACTATTGCTTACTTTTCTATTATTTGAAAAAAAAAATAAAAGAGAAGCTGAAATGTTAAAAAAAAATGGTTCTGCACATTAGTCATTATTAGCCCATTTCTTTTAATTCACATCTTTTACAGGATGGAAAGGAACATGGATAATACACAGTCTAATTTACCCATGAATAAAATTAATTCAAAATTCTGTATTTATCCTTCAAAATAAATCTGTTATTCCTTGTTATCACCCTATTTAAGGATCAACCTGTGAGTCACAGGACAAGGGATATACTATTAAAATACAATCAGATTATATAAAACGAATGAATTTGCTTGTCAACACAGATACATTTTAAGGAACTGAAAGCACCAGTAACAATCTTTCACTGTGAAAGCACCTTTTGTTCAAATGTAAACTGAGATATATCTTACATCTGTTAGTTTATCTCATTAGTTATATCAACTAATACTGTATTTCAATGTCTAGAAGTAAAAGTTGTACTACAGGCTATCAAGAGCTAAACTGGGGGGAGAAAATCCAGTAAAAATCCAACACAAAGAAAATACTCTATTTGCATTCTCTATTAGGGTAGGATAAATAAATTTTATCATTTTATTTAAAAATAAATAAAAGATACTTAGTTGGATCTTCCATAGACCAGCTGAGATTCTCTTGCCTAACTGGTTATTGGGGTTTTCTTCTTCCCTTAACTCCTGCCATTATCTCTTCTTGAAGTGTTTTCTCTTTGCTTAAATGTGAAATATTCATCAAACTAAATATACAGATACTAAAATATCGCTGTACTCTTTTCATGAGAACAGCAATATGCAATGCTGAAAGTGCGATTTCAAGATCCTTTTGCAAATCAAATAAAACAGAAACATCAGTTTGACCTCCTGCATCTACAGTGAGTGCTTTAGCTATCAGCTCACCATTGACTGCTGTGGCTTGATTTAAATGAACTGAAAATTCTCAAGTCTGCCCAAACAATATTTCATCAAAAATTTCCTTACTTTTCACTATATAGGTATCTTCTGAAATAATAATGATAATGAGTAAACTTTCTAGCAAGAATTAAAAACTCTAGAACTAAATATCTGATTAGATGGGAAGGGCTACTGTAAGTCTCAGACTTTAAACTACAATTTGAATGTGTAAACACAGCTGCCTGATACATCTCCCATGAGGTATAATGGAAATGCCAATACTCAGAAAATTTTACATATTTTTTAAACACCAAAAACAGGAAAAACACTAAAGGCTTTCCTGGGAGAACTGCAAATGCCTGACAAGTTTGTGATAACGCAGAGAAAAATATTCAGTGATCAGAAAGGAGAAGAGAGACATAATGGTCAGAAATAACAGAAGATTAAAATACAAAGAGGTTTCATTTGCAAAGGAAAAAAAAAATAAAACAGATTTTAGTGTATGAAATATTTGTAAAGACAGTAAAAATATCTGCTGTTTCCTTCATGACCCCCTAAGAGGGAGAACTGCTTGACTTGAATCTTCATTGGACAGTACTTTCACAAAATGCCTGCTTTTTTATCAGTCTTTGATAAAGCTGGGTCATAGGCAATTAGATTAGAAAGTTGAGGCCATGCTTACTATGCCCAATAGTTTAGTCTTGCATAATCCTTCAAGAGAGTACTTCTACCATTCCCTTTCTTATAGAGAATCATAGAATGGTTTGGGTAGGAAGAGACCTTAAAGATCACCTGGTTCCAACCTCCCACTAGACCAGGTTGCTCAAAGTCCCACCCAAAGTGGTCTTGAACACCTCCAGAAATGGCGCATCCACAGCTTCTCTGGGCAACCTGTTCCAGTGCCTCGTCACTCTTTGAGTGAAGAATATATTCCAAATATCTAATCTGATCATGACCCTCTTTTAGTTTAAAGCCACCCCTCCTGGTCCTATCACTCTGCTCCCTGACAAAGAGCCCCTCTCCAGCTTTCCTGTAGGTCCCCTTTAGGTAAAGGAAGGCTGTAATGAGGTCTTCTCAGAGCCTTCTCTTCTCCAGGCTGAGCAACCTCAACTCCCTCAGCCTGTCTTCATAGGAGAGGTGCTCCAACCCTCTGATCATCCTTGTGGTCCTCCTCTGGACCTGCTCTAAAAGGTCCGTGTCCTTCTTGTGCTGGGGAGCCCAGAGCTGAATGCAGTGCTCCAGGTAGGGTCTCATGAGAGCAGAGGGAGAGAATCACCTCCCTCGACCTGCTGGCCACACTCTTTGTGGTGCAGCCCAAGATACAGTTGGCTTTCTGGGCTGCAAGAGCACATTGCTGGTGCACGTTGAGTTTCTTGTCAACCAACGTCCCCAGGTCCTTCTCCTCAGGATTGCTCTCAATCCATTCTCTGCCTAGCCTGTATTTGTGCTGGGGATTGTCCCGGCTCAGGTGCAGGACCTTGTACTTGGCCTTGCTGAACGTCATGACATTCTCACAGGCCCACATCTCAAGCCTGTCCAGGACCCTCTGGATGGCATCCCTTCCCTCCAACATGTCAATCACACTACTCAGTTTGGTGTCATCAGCAAACTTACTGAGGGTGCACTCAATCCCACTGTCCGTGTCACTGACAAAGATGTTAAATAGTGCCAGTCCCAATACCAACCCCTGAGGAACACCACATTTAATGGTCACTTGGACATAGAGCCATTACATAGCTGAAAAGATATTAGAAAACCAAAACTAAAAATAAAGACAAAGTGACCACTGGAATTTTGCACTTTATGCATCCTACATAATCACTGGCAAAGGCCTCTTAACAGATGGATGTCTTTGATTTCCTGAACAAAACAATATTTCAGAGCACATCTACAACCAAGAATAAAAAATACCAAGTGAATTGGCAATTTCAGACTTTCAACACCTTTACTCCCTGTTACATTCTTCTTTTTTAACAACTTGTCATTTGGAAAGCCTAAACCATTTGTAGGCTTTTCAGAGTTCTACTAGAACAGCCATCTGCAAACACTTTAAAGTATGCTTCATGCATACTATCTTGTCTTCTTTGCATTTTCCAGCATGGTCTCCTCTAACTTCTTCATCATTCTTTCAACAGAGATGACTTTCTCCCTCTCTTTTGGATTCCTTGTTAGTCTGAATACAATTTAGTATACTCAGTCAAATTTTCTGGTCATGGGAGAATAGGTAACACTAGGGCAGAAAACAAGGAATACACCGTAGGTCTTAGCACGGAGCAGGGACTTGAGAAACTTCATAGCCTCCTGAAGGAGTTTTCACCAGCAGAAATTGGGAATTGAAATATGCTTATATTCTTTAATAAAGGATAAAGGATTTGAAACTGGAAAGTCTACAGTATAAAAGACATGACTGGCGACCTTATGTAGCAATGTATTTGAGGACTTCAGATTCCTGAACCCATTTCCCTCCCTAAGTAACCATACTGACTCACAGTAGCTTAATATTCTTTTCTCAACAGGAAATGGAGAGACAGAGAAGAGTTAGGATTTATGGGATTCACCCTGAGTATCTTCCCATTCTCCTGTCAAGTTCAGAAGTCTCCTTGACATGATTTAACACCTCCAACAGAGTTTTATTCCCCTATGTCATCTTGGCTCCCCTTGAATCCATGGAAATTTCTAACCAGCACATCCTTATGTCCTTAGATAAAAGTATTACTGCACCACATCCACTGTCCATAGCATGCCTGTCTGGAACCTGGCAGCTTGAAGTTTGGCTTCATTTGGCCATCCTTGAGCTACTTGCATCTTGAGACTAGCTTTACCTTTCTCACAACAACCAGCACATAACTCAGCTTATTTTCTCTAACAATTTTTTGTTATCTTTTCTACTCAGTATTCCATTTCTCAGCTTATACCACAACCCCCATGGGATGTGCGCTTTTATATGATACTGGGTGAAATCAAAAGAAATCTATATTATTTGCCTATTAGTGGCACCTGACCTGAAAATTTAAAATGCAATACATATCTCTTTTTATAACATACATATCACCTTTGAGCTCAGCAATGATAAAAGTTATAATTTTTACATGACAGTAAAAATATAATTGATATATTACACATTATTTTCAGTAGATATAGCAAAATATATCTAAAAAAAAGATGTTACTATTAAACTCTTCAAAGAAACTCTCCATTTTATAAAACAAGTAAAATATGGCAGAACTTTTTTTCTGAATCTTATAAGAAATGAAGGAGGAGGTACTAGTAGTTTCAGTGCCTGGTGGGAGGCTCTACCTTATTAATATCTTCTGTTTATGTTGTATTGGTGTCACAGGCAAGCACTCCCTAATGCATTAAGTTACCACTCTGGTCCACCTCAGTCAAGGTACTGGACTTCATTCCCCATTTAATAATATTTCAAACAAATAAGAATTTTCTTCTTTGCTGCCTTACAAGCACAAACCCATTTTCCCCTAATATTTCTAAAAATTTTTTACTACACTTTTAAAATCATTCTTTGTAACTCTCCTCTTCCATGGTATTTGCTCTCACCACAGTTGTCTCAAAATACTTTAGATAATACATATTCTCTATTCTTACACTTCAATTTCCATGTTTTGGGGTAAGAGAAAGGGAATAGGAAAATCTATTGGAATATACTTGAATGGCTGATACAAAGATCTGTGACTAGAAATTTTAGGCAGTGCCTTGAAACAAATGCACCAAAGTATAGAGCAGGAATCAGGGAAGACTTGAAAGGAAGAAGAAAGGCAAGGAAAGAAAGGAAAGACAACGCAAGGTAAGGGAAGGAAGGACAGGAAGGAAGGAAACCAAAGGAAATGGGGAGGAAAAAAAAAAAGCCAGGAAATGGTGAAATGCTGAAAAAAAGGAAAACAAGGTATAACCCCAAAGTCCCTTTTCCTCTGTAGTGTTAATCCTCCTCTCAAGTCACTTTGCCTGCCACTAAGAGTGAATCCCTTTGTGGTCAAGAAGATATGGCAGAATTACTCTTTATGCTATCAGAGCTCACTACAGACAGGAATGCTCATAGTCTGCATTTCAGTTTTCCATTGTCAGTACTGCATTAAAGTGCATGCTTCCTGCTGCACAGATGTGGTTACCGTAGCAGAGCAGGAGAACAATTCATTAGAGGTGGAAACAGCCAGTTACCTATAGTACAAATAAATCTAAAAACACTTCAAAATCTCTTCATAATGAGGTATGTCAGAGTCACTAAAGTTTGAAACTCCAATTCAAGTGGAAAAATTTGAGGAGAAACAGAAGAGATCTGTTTTCAGCGCAAAGATCATAAATGAGATTTAGTACTGTTTCATATGAAAGACGAAGATGGGTAACAGCTGCTATACTGTGTAGTACTGCTTTAGTGATGTATTTTCTTGTTTAATTAAAATATTAAATTGTAATTACTATTAGCAGAGACCACAGGTACATGAGTCAGAAGGATTCCAAAAGTTCATCCTAAGTTTACCATGAGGACAATTATCCAAAAAGTGTACTTCTCCAAAAAGAGTAGTTTTTGCTCTGGTCTAAAGAGGGAAACTAGACATCATAATCTTTGGCTCTCTGAACACTCTCTAAGTGTCAAGAATACACCTTCTAGCACAAAGTATTGTTGTGTATCAGGAAAAAGTCAGGAGAGCAATCTAATTAAATCTGTCTAAAAAGCAAGGAGAAAATATTGGTCCACCTCCTGTCTAAGAATGTCTGAGCTCTTTTCTACCATAGTAGACTTTTATTTATTTATTTTTTTCCTACTAGAGTGCTTACAGTTCTTTTGCCTTTATTAATTTGCCTTTTATTTAATTTGTAAATGGAATTTAAAGTGACCTGAAATGTTCTGGCTATCCTGATATGAGCAATATTTGGGTAGTACACAGAGAAGCCCCCACAAAATTAATCTCGTGCCCCAGCTTCTTCTGAGACAAAGCATCATTTGTTTTGACACTACTAATTCCTTCAATCAGTTGTTTATCATTTAAAATTAATTTGTACAATACCAGAGGCATCCTGCTGGCACAAAAGCAATAACTCCACATAGCACACTGAAACCTGAAGGCTGGCCATGAATGCAACCTTTGTCTCCATTACATTTATAAAAAGGTGAAGGAAATGATTTCAGAAACTGTCATTAAGTAGGGTAAACCTCCATTCAGCTATGTATAATAAAGCAGTATGTATCCACCTACTAAAATCCTGCAAAGTAACTTGATTCATTAGAGAAGTTCTATAGAGGAAGATTCAGTATACCAGGTTTCTATGAAGACTATGTAATTGTGGTTAATCTCTGCATTGTACTGTTTCCCCTCTTCCACTGAAAAAGTTGTATGTCTCACATAGTATCATTAAATCAGAAGATTAATTTCATGCATCCCCATGAAAGGGGACAGGGTCATTGTATTACACTAGTTCTATATTAATTTAGGAGTTTAGAGAGAGGTGTGCTTAAGGATTATGCAGAAGGCATACAAGGAAAATCAGGCTTTACTGATTTGCTCTACCTGAGGTCTGAGGTGAAATTAATTCAACTACTAAGAGCTACCTATGGCACTTCCTATAGTTCCTCAATTTTCTCCTAGATAACAAATATTGCTGTATAGTGGTCTAGCTGTAAAAAAGCAGGGAAAAAAATAGTTTTATAATGACTAGCAGAACAATATAAAAATGTATTGAAGTGATGCAAAAGAGGTGCTTTGAGTCTTTTGTTTTTAACTCTGCAGGCTTTTTCTCTTTTATACCTCCAGTATTTTAATCCAACACAAGTTCAGAGCAACACACCATCAGAGGAATCCACAGTGTGCTACAAAAACATGAGTGTGATATTTTCAGCAGTAATTTATAAAACATTAATAGTCTACTCAGAATCACCTCATTCCTGCAATAGATGTAACCATCAAATATGTTACTGCAAAGGGAAGAATCTAAAAGACAAATCACCTTCTCCTGTCAGACAGTTAGGAAGAATCTTAAAATACTGTGAGATGTTTCCCTGTTTGCATAGTCCTTAGTAACACATGCCCTTTTTCTCACACATAAACCTTTAAGATAAAATAAATAAAATAAATAAAATAATATAAAATAAAATAAAACAAAATAAAAAATAAAACAAAAAAATAAAACAAAATAAAAGTTGACAGAAATTGCACTCTTCTTCAATAAATGTTTTGTTATAGACATATAGCAGTTCAGTCTAGCAAGAAACAATAGAGAAAACAAGAAATTTCAGTATTTCATATAAGAGCTTGAATCTCAAAATCTTCCAAGCCATTTCTAGTTTCCTGATTACCAGCAAAAGTTCAATGTTGATTTCATACTGTACTTGGAATTCCTTGAAAATAATTTCCCATATGAGAACATTAATAATTTTCAAGTTGAGAGGAATTAATACATATTATACATACCATACAGCAATACAGATCATTTAGCATTTCAGCCACCAATACTGTGCATCACTGAGTGCAATTCTAAAGTTTGACAATATGACAATCTCTTAAGGTTGAGATATATTTATGATCTGAAAATAAAATCTTAGTGGCAACTGAAAAAGAAGTAACCAATTTCTAAAGCTTAAGGAAACATAAAACTGCTGACTCGAATATAGGTGATTAAATAAATCCAGCTTATCACAAGGTGTTGTGTGTATGCACAGAGTTCATGCTTTCAGAAAACTTAAAGAAGCAAATCCTTAGCTCATCCTTAAGAAATCAGAAACTCAGTACATTATGTATGAGGCGACACATTTGAACATGCAAAATATTTAGTGGAGGGTGAAATCTCTTGCTTTATATTCTGGAAAAAATGAAAAAAATGAAAGCAAAGATAATGCATTCATTAAACTAGCCACATTCCTTAAGTATTTATTAAACTTCATGAGAAAGCATGAGTTTTTTTTTCAACAATTGTTCTCCTCTGTTTGTAATTGCTAATAGAATAATTCTGTCATCCTTGAGCATAAATAAATAATGCCAGTAAATTACTTTAGCCACTAAAAAAGGCCAGCTAAATACAGTTTTCTCAGCAAATAGAATAGCATATTAAACAACTAATAATTGAATAGTTGCATGCAACTTGGACACATCCATTACACTTTTACATTTCTCAGGAATAATCCATTTTAGTTTTTATTCAACCTCAATCTTCTCTAAGGTTCAATCAAAATCCCTGCTTACGTGAAAATAAAATCAGGACCACAAGTGTCTTTCTAGCCTTAACTGAACATCAGAACTTAAGAACCTGTTTACATATTGGCCCATCTCCCAAATTTGACACTGGCAAGCTTGAATATAAACTACAGCAGAAACTTGCTCATAAATATTTATAAACATGACAACTGTGCACGAAATATGATTAAATATCCCAGACAATCCTAGTGATAGACATCAAATAATGATAAAAATAAAACAAGATTTTTGAACAGACAAAAAAAAAAAAAAAGGGCTTGCATAACAATAGTTTTAATTCAAACCCAGGTTATTGTCTTCTGGAGCTGATATCAGTGGGGGTTGTCCTTTTGTTTAGCTCAGAATTTCCCTCCATTCACATATTTTTAAGGAAATGTGAGCAAGCTGGGTTTCTAAAATGGTATTTTTATTATCCTGTAAAATTACATTTTTTTTTACCCATGAAAGCAGAATATGTGTTGAGTAACAGTATCTGTAAAGGCAATTGTTCCGCCTAGAAACACATCTACAGGTGGCTGACTCTTGCTCTACAAACCCTTTCACCAGTTCTCTGCCCTGGGGGTTGCTGGAGGGTTTCATCCAAAACATGATCACAGTTTATCTTCCCTGTGTTGAAAGTGAATGGGATGTTAAGATAAGAATTGGTGCTCAGCCTCCCCCATAGTAGTGTCTACTCCTACTGTGTTATAGGTATGGTATCTCTTCTCAACACAAACCTACTGCAATTCACGTATAAAGGTGAGAAGTAACTAGCCAGGACACTGAATTAACATCTTAGCTAACAAAGTTACTTCTGTTAAGAGAGTGAAAAGTGGGCAATGACAGTAAGTTGAAGTGGGCAGAGTAGTGGTTGTCACAAACATGCTCTTTATTTTAGGTCAAAATCTTCAAGCTTCAAACATCCACAGCAGCCATAGTATACTTGGTATACTTGTCTGTTAGAAGGTCATGTAATCAAGTGCATGGTCATACTGATCAAATTACCTTGAAACTTTCATCTTTAAAGTTGGATTCAGTGTTTAGAGATGACTGTATGGTGTAATGTCTCCTTGTTCTTTAATGTCTTCTTCAATAATTTCAGAATCTAAGACATTTCTCTATATTTCATCATCGGAAAAAAAAAATCCTCAACAAGAGTATTTTGACGTGTTATTTTCGTTCTCATTTGAGATAGTACAATGTTTGAATGCATATATCATTCTTAAGCATTACTTCTTGCTCCTCTATTTTTAACTACATTATAAATGCATACAACCTGCACTGCAGTTAAATTAAGGAATCAGAAAGCTAAGTGCTCAATTGAAACAGACATTTCCCCAGCCTCATGAGAGCAACTATTCAAAACAGTCTGCATGAGGTAAATTCTGTCACTGGTTTTGAAAACATGTACTCACATATCCTGACAGTTGCTAATATGGAAACAAACTTCAGCACACATCCTTGAAGCATCATACAAGCAACACTTTTTTCAATATCACAGCACAATGTATTTATGGGGCAAAAAATCTACACATGACAGGGACAGATCAAACATATGAAATTCCTTAAACTGGAAGGCCAGTGTGCAAAAAGAATCATATGAAATATAACCAGCTCAAGAATCTGTAAAGTGATTATGAAACTCTAAGGTGCACTCCAGGAGTTGGTATGAGAGGTCCTCAGGTATCTATACCTGCAGCCATGCAGTTTAACATCTTTGTCAGTGACACGGACAGTGGGATTGAGTGCACCCTCAGTAAGTTTGCTGATGACACCAAACTGAGTAGTGTGATTGACATGTTGGAGGGAAGGGATGCCATCCAGAGGGTCCTGGACAGGCTTGAGATGTGGGCCTGTGAGAATGTCATGACGTTCAGCAAGGCCAAGTACAAGGTCCTGCACCTGAGCCGGGACAATCCCCAGCACAAATACAGGCTAGGCAGAGAATGGATTGAGAGCAATCCTGAGGAGAAGGACCTGGGGACGTTGGTTGACAAGAAACTCAACGTGCACCAGCAATGTGCTCTTGCAGCCCAGAAAGCCAACTGTATCTTGGGCTGCACCACAAAGAGTGTGGCCAGCAGGTCGAGGGAGGTGATTCTCTCCCTCTGCTCTCATGAGACCCTACCTGGAGCACTGCATTCAGCTCTGGGCTCCCCAGCACAAGAAGGACACGGACCTTTTAGAGCAGGTCCAGAGGAGGACCACAAGGATGATCAGAGGGTTGGAGCACCTCTCCTATGAAGACAGGCTGAGGGAGTTGAGGTTGCTCAGCCTGGAGAAGAGAAGGCTCTGAGAAGACCTCATTACAGCCTTCCTTTACCTAAAGGGGACCTACAGGAAAGCTGGAGAGGGGCTCTTTGTCAGGGAGCAGAGTGATAGGACCAGGAGGGGTGGCTTTAAACTAAAAGAGGGTCATGATCAGATTAGATATTTGGAATATATTCTTCACTCAAAGAGTGACGAGGCACTGGAACAGGTTGCCCAGAGAAGCTGTGGATGCCCCATTTCTGGAGGTGTTCAAGACCACTTTGGGTGGGACTTTGAGCAACCTGGTCTAGTGGGAGGTTGGAACCAGGTGATCTTTAAGGTCTTTTCCTACCCAAACCATTCTATGATTCTAAAGCCAGGTCTTCCATGCTAGACTAAAACCTCCTCAGCACTGCCACACAAAGCCCTTCCATATGTGGCAGTCAGTACAGTACAATAGTAATTCTGTCAGAGGCTGTATAACTTACATTCTTAGACTCTGGTCCTAAAAGCCTAAATGTGGTCAAGCAATGTATGCACCTAAGAAAGTCTTTTCATTTCAGCAAGGAAACCCCCTTTTGTAAGCATGTATGTTCTAAATGACTGGTATACTTAAAGTCTCCTATAGCTTTATTTATCCAGATTTTGTGTGAAGATGCTTTAACTGAATTTAAAACAGAATTAACATCTTTAAACAGAGGAGCTCTGCAAATGTGTTAAAAAAATTACCCAGCAAGATACTTAACTTGTCTGAGTTTATCTTTCTTCTCTTTAAGAAAGACTTTCTGATATATGGAGTTCATCTGAGTTGAATAAATAAATGGCAACTTTTTACTGGGGGGGAGGCATATATATACTTTTTTTTTTTTTTTGGCTAACATGTTGTCACTTACTATTTAAGTCATGCTGAACATGAAAGACCAATGCAAATGCTATACTTTCCTCTCTGCATATTTTAAAGAGAAACTTAATTCCCTAGTTTCTTAATTATTAGTTAGCAGCTAATTATCACACTTTTTCCTCTGAAAGGCAAACAATAAGCAGTCATTCTCACATAACTTACATTACAGCAATAAATGTATCTCTATAAATCACTGACACTGTTAAGAATCTAGTGGAATAATTTTTGTGTCCTATTCGTTTGGGAAAATATATTTTTTTTGCTGTTTTAACATGACTGCACCTCTCAGTTACAACATCCACTAAGATTTTATGACCAACATTAAGAGAGGATTCACGGTGATAACAGCGAACATGCTTGAACACCATAAAATCAAATTTGATTGGATATATTCAAGGTGTTTTGTTATGAAATAGCAGTAGAGCAAGGGTAGTCAAAAACTCTTTACCTCTGCTTTATATGCTATACTTCAACAGAGCAACACACTGGGCTCATAAAGACTAATTTGCTGTAGTCCTGCGCAGGGCACATCAAATAGCATGATAATAAATAAAAGAAGGGACTATAGATAAGGAAGTTACTGAAATAAAGCTATTTTTCTGACTTTTAAGCATCATATCTTACACAATGGGTTGATCCAGATTTCTTTTTCTCAGACAGCTCTTAACATAATTTCTCTTAATGAAAAATGAAGTATTTATTTTTATTGACAAATTTACTATGTGTCATTTTTACATTGTCACATTTAATTAACTATTCTTATGCTTCCTAATCCCGCAGAGTAGATGGGAATTCAGCTTACTCAAGGGTTTCCTGAAGTAAAAGAGTAACATGATGTATTATATCCTTCAGGTGGAAATTTCCTTAAAACTCCTGGAAAGTTTTAAGTTTCCTGGAGTTCAGGAAGTCTAAGTCCATCACTTAAAATCCTGTATTCTAAATATATCTGTTATTTTCCCTCACACACTACCTCTGTATTTCTCTTTATGGTAGGATAGTAGAATAGTTGTGGAGTAGTTGAAAAAAATATTTGTTTGTAGCCTAGGTTGCTGTATCAAGTGTCTTCAGGTCCTGCAAAAGTTTTATTAGGGAATTCAGCATTTCTTCCAGAAACAATATCAAAGAAATAAACAGAAATACCTTGGCCTCCAGAGCAAAAGTGCTTTGCTATATACAGCACCTCCCACAATGAGAACAACATCTTTGGGTGCTACAGCAATAGACGAACCTGGAGTAGCAGAACAAGAACTAGAAGGTTCAGAAGCATCGTTCCTGGTGATTGCTAAGGGCAATGTTGCCTGTGACCATTGAGAGGTCAGCATGGAGGGGAGCAAGCTGGGACTGGAGGGTCAGGCAGGGAGAAATGGAAAATAGAAAGAGAAGTTAAGGAATCATCATTTCCACAGAAGATATTATGAGGTTACGGTACAAAATGCTTCACAATGAAGACAGTAAACATTCTAAAATAAAATAAATCACTAAATTTAACATAAGATTGGCATTGAATTTGAATTGGCAAATTCTTGTCAAATTATTTGTAAATTTGAAGTGCTGTACATACAACCTTGTATATATGAATGGACTAAGTCACTGCAGTTTTGTCATTAATGCTATAACAATCAGTGATTGAATTGCTGATTCAGTCTTCTGTTTTAACCTTTCATTATTTAATAAAAACAATTTACTGAAACTTGTTTTTGCTTGAAAGTGTTCCACTGAGATTTTATAATACTCCTCAGGTTTCTTCAGGTATTCCCAAATATGTTTTCATTCAAAGATGAAGAGATGCACCTGACAGATTCATACCTCTCTGATTAAGTATACTGATGTGTTCTTGTCAATTATTCTACTTTAAGATGTAATACTCAAATCACCGTGAAATAGGTCACACATTCTTTTCACTTTGAAGTAGGGAAGTCAAGGTGTTTTTAACTTTGGCGGGGGGGGGGGGGGGGGGGGGGGGGGGGGAGTCTGGTTTCCAGAAGTAGGTATTTTTCATGGTTTTTAAGAGTACCTTACTCAGTGGCCAAAAGGAATTTGTTTTGTTTTTGATGGGCAGGTGATCAAGCCCTTATACCAGACAAACTAGAATTATTGTTTTAAACAAGAAACTAAAATAAAAATTATACTGAAAGAGCTGCACTGTGAGGCATCAGTAGTGTACACCCCTTTGATACACCCCTGCTAGAGTCACAATGCACACCTGCACCTCCTTTTGGAACCCCAGCCACCATCAGATTCCAGTTCTGGGGAAGAAAATGCAAATGCAGAACTACTGTTGCAGTGCAAGATGCCTAAGGAAGATCTTTTGTGCTACCCAGAAATCTTTTGTGTGACCTCCACCCAGCTATGCACAGGCTTAACCTGCAGTCAAACATACCAGCCCACAGCACAGTTTAGAAGGGAAATGAGGGCAACGGAAGAAAAAAGCCTTGCTGGCTCTTGAGTAAGGAAGGAGCTGGCATAGCCTTTCTCCCCACCCTCAGCACAGATGGGCTTTGCTTGTAAATGTGAAGGATGCCAACCATCTTTCACTGCAGGTGACTCACATTTGGCATCACCAGCACACCCACCCACCCAGCTGAGGCAAATTGTCCCACCTACTACTGGGGTGGGTGGTCTCTCTAGATGGTCAGGACTACAGGAGGGAGGGAGGGGTTTCTTTCTGTCTTGCTGCCTTGGTTGGCTTGTTGGTGCCAGCTCAGCTCAACTCAGCTTGCAGATCAGGGAAGTGAAGACAGTGAGGAGAAGTGATGGGGGAAAAGGCCAAAAGATCCACCCCAGAAAAAAAAAATAAATAAATAAATAAATAGGCCTTTCAATAAATCAAATTTTCAATGATTTATCAAACAAACACTTGTGATGCTGAAAGGCTATATTTGTACAAGAACCTACATAATTTTGTCTGTCAGAGTACTAAAAGAATTTTTATTACACTTCTTGTTTTAGGTAAGCACAAAATAAGCAAGTACACAGAGACTCGTTTGAGTTTCATCTTTCCACACTTCATTAAAAATCTAAAATTCTGACATCCACGTTAGTTTTTTTCCTGCAAGTTTAAGATAGGCTTCTACTCTTACAGGCACTGTAGCATTAAATGAAGCATTAAAATAATCTGTTTTGTGTAAATCAGCTTATTAAAAAGCTCTTTACTGGGAAAAAAAAAAAAAGAAAGAAAAAAAAAGATGCCATCAAGTGGTTAAAGGCAGCAAAGAGCTAATATAAAGCTGCAGGTAGCATTCAACTACAATGACATCTAGTGGTATAAAATATCAAACCTGTAGAACAAGTTTTGAAAACTAAAAAGGGATGTTTATTTACTCAAATTCCAATTAATTGATATTATGATTCAAAATATATTTTAATAATTCTGTTGTATCTTATTACTTTTTTCATTTAAAAACATGGCATAGCACATCATCCAGTGTTATTAGTAATTCAGCGTATCTGTTGCTTACAAAAATAGTTTTAAAGCAAGAATAATTTAAAGATTAACGCTATGCTTCTATGTACCCTGTGGATTTTAAATTAATATTTCTTGTAAAACTGTTACATGAGCCTTTTAAAGGTAACTTGGTTCATGTACCCTAATAGATTTTAATATAAAAGCATTTTTTTAAGGAATGCAATTTATAGAGGACTTTAGAATAACCATTAAAATACTCTATGGATTGACTATCCATTGGATAATTGATAAATTATATTTCTGCAGAATCATATTATTTTCACCAACAACATCATAACTGTCTTGTATTAATGATTGAGTACTCTCATAAATTAAGTTTTATTCATTTAAGTTAAATACTAACTGAAGAAGAAGGGATAATTTCTGTGTTTGCTTATAGGCCTTACATACTTTTTTTACAAATTTTGTATATATCATATCATCCTCTATGTCCTTAAACTGAACATTAATAAGAATTATAGCATTGGTACAACACATTATGTATGTGAAGTACTGTGCAAATAAATACATAAATGGTAATCAAGAAGACTATGCATTTCTGCTCAGAGGTGTGGCATCTCTGGCACCAGTCACCAATGGCCCACTGCTGAAAAGACCCAGACATCAGCTCTGCAGGTTTTTATGTGAATCTCTTTCCAAAATATGTAAGATGAAAAGAACAGCAGATTATTTATGAAACAAGCCCTAGAGAAATCCTACAGTTTCAGCCTTAGGTGTCAAGATTGTAAAAGTATTGGACACACATAATCTTATTTTAAAATATATAAATAAAAATCAAACCAAAGAATAACAGACTACTAATATTTTCTATTACAAAGAATAACAGACTACTAACACATTCACTCTGAAAGAATGATTCTGATACATATACACAGATTTTTCTTTTTAATCTAGTCTAGGAGAAACTGAAAATATAATAAATAGAGGAAACACCCCCAAAACAATGAACAAAAAGATCAGAGTAAGCATGAAGAAGCAGAAGAAGCTGGGGATTAAGAGACAGAGAGCAAGAGAAAGAAAATACAGTTTTTGATGCAAACACAACATATTCTAGAGTTTGGACATGCAGTTTAATCATCCTACTAGATGAAGTCAAATAAAATACCAAGGATACTGATATAGTAAAAATCTCATTTCATTTAGCCCTACTGATAGGTCTAAATGTATTCCAGTACAATAAATTGTAATACCTGCATAATTTTCCCTAAATAAACATTAGGTACTATCTTAAAATATTCCTCTGTTTAGTGTTGTTATCTAACTACCTACAGTTCATTACCAGGCAAAGATGTTTTTGTCACAAAGTGCAACATACAGACAAAGCACTAGGAAGAGGGGAGCTTGTAGTGGGGGAAATATCATAGAAACTTTGGGTAAAGTTTAGCAGAGAGTGGGTGTATTTTTTTTTTCTTACAAAGGCATAGAATAGGCAGATAAAATCTGGTTGTGAAGAATTTTGACAAAAAAAAAATAAATTCAATTTGTATGATAACTGAACAAGTTGTTCTTTCTGCCTAACATTCAACACCCACCCAAGTCTCTCAAATGCAAACTGAGTGTGTATACTTATACTTCTTTTGTATGAATTAAGAAAAAGCTGACTTTCAATTTTCTTAATGCAGAAGCTGGAAAGATTTTTGACCAATTCCACTCTTTTTCTCATTCTGTATTGCTGATTTTTCTGCAAAATATTATTCATATCATAATATTAATCACAAGATCATTCGTCTTGTGATTTCTTTAGAAAATTCGTATTGGGTATTGAAAGAAATTGGTAACTAAGTTGCTGAAACACTAACATTGTAATATCAGAAGAAAAAAAAAAAATATATATATATATATATTCTCCTGAGTAACCTAGGACAGTAGCCAGATGGATTTATCTTATAATTAGAAATCTATCTTTTTTTAAAAACCAGAATTACATAGTGACAAAGGGTGCTTGTTTTTATATGTGGAACAAAATGGAAAAGGAAATTATTGCACTGAATAATACCTTTACAAAGATTAATGGTATTTCACTGGGGCATTAGGAGCCAGTGTTACAAAATTTAGTAATCAGAGTGAAAGCATTTGCATTACAGAGAAGGAAAAGTTTCTGGAAAAAAAAAAAATCACATTTAACATAGATATGTTTTTCGGGATCTACTGAAATGTGATTTTTATGGTCTGCCTCATTTGTTGAACAGTGATACCCATTGAGTGAAATTTTAATACTGTTTTATGACTAAAAAAAACAACATAAGTTTTCTATCAAGAGTTTGACAAAATGCTATAGATTTCCATGCAATGTGCTAATTTATGTCCATGCTGCATGCAACACATTAATCCATGTAAATATGGCCAGTGAATTCCACCTTTAATAGCAGAATTAGTATTTTGAATAGATTTAGTCAAATTTTCTTCTGCATTTCTTAAGCTATTGTGCATTGTTGCTAAATAGCAAGTTCTTGGGTAACAATGCTCTTGAATTGGTTCTTACACACTCTGTTTCACAGGAACTCCAATAGCTAATGTCAGTATCCTGAAATATTCAAATAAAAGCAGCTGCAGAAGATAACAGAAGTTAAAAGAAGCAGCACTATTAAAGTGCTGAGAAAGTTGCACTTACAAAACAAGCAGAGTCTAAACCATACAGCTTAATGCAATATTGGTTACTGAATCAAGATCAAGCTGTATCGAGTGAGTCATGATTGCATTAAAGATTTGAGTATTTTTTTTTGAGTTTTCAATTTCTCTACTCTCAGCATTATTCCTCGAAATTATTTACTCAGATTAAAAGTTGGTTTTCTCAGTCTGTTCTCTCATCTCAATAAAATGATTTCCTTGAGTATAATGTCTGACAACCTAAAAAAATTAACAAGTCTTAAGCAATTTATGGTATTCTTCAGCTTGAGCCCAAGAACAACAGAGAGCCATCTCTATTGTTCTATCACACAAGCACAAGACTACTACTTAAACCCACTATTTTACAAGTTGCTAGTGTAACAAAGAGTTACATCATACCCAGAGAAATATTAGTTATGTATTAGTCATATGAGTCAGAGACAGGGAGTTTTGAACTTGTCACAGCTTGTAGGACACCAATGAATTTTTTTCTTATGCTAATTCTTCAAATGAAGAAATGGTTCAATCCCCTTTTAAATATTTAGGAGAATAGAAATGAAATGCATTAACTTTATATTTATGCTGAATGAGATTCAAAAAGATACAAAAAAAATGGAAAAGCAGACAAGTGACCCACTTTGCTAGTGGCATACAGGCTGATTCCTAGCAAGAAGAAATAGAGAAACCATCAGGGAGCTATTTTCAGCCTATGGCTTCAGTTAGGTGGGGGAACAGAATAAAAAGGGGAAATGGTAGCTAACTACAATATGGGTCCTGAGAGAAAAAAAAAAAAAAGAACAAAAAAACCCACACTAATTTACACTATTTTCTACACCTAATGAAAGAAATTTCTTCTTCTGAAAAATGAAGACAGAAAGAATTGTTTCCAAGCCTACACTTGCTTTAAAGTTTATGCTTTAAGCTACATTTGCCTCAGATGATTTCACAGTATCACAGATTTCTAGGTTGGAAGAGACCTCAAGATCATCGAGTCCAACCTCCGACCTAACACTAAGTACTCCACTAAACCATATCCCTAAGCTCTACATCTAAACGTCTTTTAAAGACCTCCAGGGATGGTGACTCCACCACCTCCCTGGGCAGCCCGTTCCAATGCTTAATAACCCTTTCGGTAAAGAAGTACTTCCTAACATCCAACCTAAAACTCCCCTGTCGCAACTTTCGCCCATTCCCCCTCGTCCTGTCACCAGGCACGTAGGAGAACAGACCAACCCCCACCTCTTTACAGCCTCCTTTAAGGTAACTGTAGAGAGCGATAAGGTCACCCCTGAGCCTCCTCTTCTCCAGGCTGAACAAGCCCAGCTCCCTCAGCCGCTCCTCGTAAGACTTGTTCTCCAGACCCCTCACCAGCTTGGTCGCCCTTCTCTGGACTCGCTCGAGCACGTCCATGTCCTTCCTGTAGCGAGGGGCCCAAAACTGAACACAGTACTCAAGGTGCGGCCTCACCAGAGCCGAGTACAGGGGCACAATCACTTCCCTAGACCTGCTGGCCACACTGCTTCTTATACAGGCCAGGATGCTGTTGGCCTTCTTGGCCACCTGGGCACACTGCTGGCTCATATTCAGCTGACTATCAACCAATTTGAACAAAAGTTTGGACTAGAGGACTCCTTAACTCACTGTCAGTCTCAATTATCTCAATTATCTTATGATCTTATCCTACAATGCCATATTTTTGTTGGATAATTACCAGTAAAACCTCTGTGACTCTCTATTCATATTTGTCTTAAATGAAGTGCTTATAGAAATGAAAAATAAAATAAAATAGAAAATAATGAATTTTCAATCTTAAAACTTCATAATAAGGTTGTTGTACAAGTTATTTTTAGCACTAGGCAAAAGTATAACTTTCATTTGTCCTTCTCATAGTGTTTTCCTTCAGCTGTAAATTAATACACTAGCAACAAGTAAAGATTATTGCTAACCTTCTTAGAGCTGAAGCATACTTTCCCTGGATATTTTTGTCTCAACTATTACTGCCATATTAAGTGGAGGAAAACAGTTTTAGCTGTTATGATCTGTGACTACTTTCTCCTAAGATTTAGAAAAGTAGAGAGGAAGAATGATATTGGCATTCTTGGTATAAGCATATGATCTTTATATTTTTATGACTGTTACCCAGTGTTAAGCCTACATATTTTTGTGCTGTCTTAATTCTTTGACTACAGCATATTCAACTACTATAAATTGCTCTGTAGTTTTTAATCGAAAATCTTTCTGTTCATGATTTCAAGGGAATATGTAGAGTACACAAAAATAAATTTTCTTGCACTTTTGTAAACTCAAGGATTATTACTATTCTGAGAGAAAAGATTTTTTTTAATTAAAATTAAAATCAGTAAAAAATTATTTTGAAAACCTGAGTATCTCTGATATTTCTAAACAAGTCTATAATAAGTACTGGTAATATAAATACAGTGTTATATAATATGTACTCCAACTAGTTTTTCATTTTTAACATTATTCTTTAAAGCTTTTGGCCACTCTTATTACTGTTTAGGTTGCATATTTACTGTGAAACTAAATATGTTCTCTATTCATATTGTTGCTTTTAAATATTCTTATACATGTATTGTCCAATATTCTACCACTTATTACTAATCTTATGTTGTAAGAAATTATACATGCACTTAAAATGAATTTTTATGTATATTTTGCATTATTTAATGTAAAATTAAATATTTAAAATATAGGTACAAAACGTTAGGTTGTGCTTGTCTGTTGAAGGAATTTATCACTTGTTCCTTAGATTTGTGCATCTACCAATATTTGCAAACTACAGTAGCTTTTTGTTATACATATGTTTATTCATTTATTTAATTCAGGCACAGAAAAACCAAACCAAACCAAACCAAAAAAATAAAAATCAACAACACTATTCTGTTTTATGTCACGTGGTATCCTTCATGCTGTAAACCCTGTTTTCAGTATATAATGAAATAAAAATAAATTTCAAAATATTTATTTTTCACTAAATATTTTCTTCTAACAAGGGTGTCTAAGGAACGTCTAGCACTTTTACACTAAACTGATTTTCCATATTGGCACAAATCTCAATTTAAAACCAATTTCTACTAGAGAAAAGCACAAAAATGACTGCATCTAAAATGAAGATAGTCCTACAAATGCACGTGCATTAAAACAGTAGAAATCGAAATGCCATGCTGCTTATGCTGCCAAAAAAGGGACCTGATATTCTCCTTATTGATCAGCTGACATGGCAGAGTCAGTTGACTCCTATAAGTGTGGGAACATTTGGTATGGTTACCACTGCATTGCATGCTCAACATCTCTAAAACTGCAATAACAAGTACCCAAAGATCACTTAGAAAGAGATCCCTCCCATCTCACTGCTCTCACAAGGCAAAAGGTCTTTCTCTTTGCTCTAAGTAGCAAATATATTAACTGCTTTCTCCACAAGAAGTCCTCCCTGACTGCTCATATTGATTTGGGCCTTGTATGGAATTATACCTACAATATACAGTTACTCTGAGGATTATACTGCCACATAACCATTGGGAACAATGCAGAGAAAACACATGAAATTAGTGTTAAATAATCATTGTTAAAAGAAAAAGAACAGGGAACCAGCATCTTTACTTTAGGTCTGAGAGCGGCTTTACCTTCACTTTCTCAGCCACAGATCTGAAATGGTTTTAGATATGGGCCATACTGAACACTTCACTGTTGGAAGCTTTCTCTTGTAACCTTTCTCACAGCACCATTGTGGGAAGGGGAATTTCCAGGTTGGATAAGGAGGGCAGAGAGTAGTGGGAGAGGCCAACAGGAGAACAGCAACTTGCCTCACCTGCTGCTACAGGTGTCCCAAAAAGTTTCAACAACCAACACATCAAAGCATCCTCAAGGCTGTTGATGGAAACACAGCTGGAAGGTGTATTAGCTTAAATTATCTGGCTGTCTGCCAAAAAAAACAATTGAGGAGTAACAATTCTCCTCAAGATTTTTCTAGTCTCCAGGAGCTGTGAGTGCTTTTAGACCTTGATTATGCAGCTGGAACCTTTCTCCTGGAACAGGTCACAGGTCAAGCAAATGAAAATGATGGCCCCAACAAGTACAGAACATTCAATGAGGTGGGACTATGCCAAGACTGTTGCTCAAGCACCCCTGTCCCCAAGCAAACGAGACACACATACTGCAAAGTGGCCTTCTGTCAAAAATGTGTTTCAATAGCAGCATATCAAAATTAGTGTTTCCAAAAACATTTCACTCTTAATATACTAGGGTCCTAAAATTTCTGAAGATTTTTTTTCCAATATATGGGAAGGGAAGGGAAGGGAAGGGAAGGGAAGGGAAGGGAAGGGAAGGGAAGGGAAGGGAAGGGAAGGGAAGGGAAGGGAAGGGAAGGGAAGGGAAGGGAAGGGAAGGGAAGGGAAGGGAAGGGAAGGGAAGGGCAATAAATTAGGCATAGTGATGTTTTAAAAAATATATCTTCGTTAAAGTGTTAACAATTCATCTCATGCATTTTAAACCAATACAAATCAGATCTACTTTAAATGTATTCCAAAGAAAACGAGAAATTGGAAATTGTGATTGAAGTATATTGTATGTAAACATAAGCAGTTTTATGCATTTTCACACTGTCACTGAGACCAGCAGCAAAGTACAGAATAATCAGTTTTGATTATTCTTGGCTGTCATTCTCCTTCCTAATACTTAAAATAAGAAACATGGACATCTAATGTCTGGAAATAGGTAGCATGGTGGTACCTAAGGAAGTCTTAGAATATAAATTATCTCCCATCATATTTAAAAAAGACAAAATACTGTAATTTCTTGCATTGCAGGTTTTGCATGAAAAGGTAACAAGGCTATTGTTACATGTCACAGAAATATTGACGCGGTATGTTAAACTAAATGTTTACTCTGAAAATGAAGAAACATTCTAAGCCAAGTAGGGAAAATAATCTACTTTCTGTTCGAGCCTTTCTAGGAGCTGTACCACAAATTTGTTATCATACTGCACCTTCAGAATCTGCAAGGGAAAGCATTATTTACACGATTTTATACAGGAGGTCTCCAGACCAAAAGATTCTCTCTTAATGATATTTTAGCAAGTGACTGATTTTCATCTTTGAGCACAACTGCTTGTTAATCTACTCTTAGAAAAAAATATAAATAGTGGCAGGATTAATTTACATTGTAAGACCTAATGTGTAATTTCTTGACTCTGAGGGCCCACTACTGGAGCAGTTTTTCCTGTAATGTCTCACTTTTTTTTTTCCTCTTTTTTACGGCCTATATTTACCCAGGTTGTCAGAGAGCCCTTTAAATTCAGTTCCTCTCTGTCATGCTGGCTCTTACTCCCTTAGAAATGAATTTCTTCTTCACCCTTGAGGAACTGAGGGTATTAAACTCTAGGGTACCACACACCATCCGAGTTTCTACCAAGGAGCCTTGGCCACAGGAGCTCCCCAGAAGCAGTGATGTTTGCATCTTTATAAGGATGGTTTCCTGAGCATGTGGTCAGGAAACAAGGAGGAATTCAAAAGCTTGTGTATCTCTGCTCCTGTAGTCCTGTTTATGTAAACTGGTGAAAGACATTTAGACTCACATGCACAACCATGTCTTTCTGAGGATATTAATTTTAAAATTTCTGAACATTACAGATCACCACAAAAAAAAAAAAAAAAAAAAAAAAAGCTCTTCCTCTATTTTAAGGTCTTTTATTTCTCTTTGTAATTAGGGATATGTCTTTGCATAAGGACAACACAGGTTTACAAGATTTCTTGGAAGATCAAAAATATCTGACTGGACATTCCCTTTAGACAAAAATAAAAATAGAGTAGATTCATGCTGGAAAGGAAATACAAAAATGTTCTTGATAGTTCAAAAAATAAAAATAAAAATCTCAGTGTGACAATGTTTTGCAATACGTACATAAACTAAAACAGTTTATAAAGTAGTGTGAGATATCACAAATCTGCTGAAATTAACAAGGTATTACATGTAAAGAAATGCCACTATATAAGTTAGGTGCATGACAGAAAATCAATAAATAGAAATATACACTGTGTGTTGCTTTGGTTTGAAAATAATTTGCTAGTATACAGTTTTCAAAAAATTTAAGAGATAAATACTGACAGATTGTAAGGTATACTTCAAGAACAACTTTTATTACAAATAACTGCACTTAAAATGTGACCAGGCAGCAAGGTGGTAAAGATAAGAAACGTATTTTTTAAATAGTTTTTTTCCCTTTTTTCAATAGTTTTGTTGTTGTTGTTTTGAAAGACTTGAAATAGTAATGCTATGCGCTAGGCCAGCAGTGTCCCAAATCCAAAAATGATTCATATGTTATATATATATATATATACACACACATACACCGTGGAGCAGCTTTGTGTTTGAGATAGTATTTCCAGTTTAAAATGGTCTTAAGTAATGATGCTAACAAGAACCTATTTTGATTTCGATATTTTTGTCTTTGTAAAGAATTAAATTCCCTCTGTTTATTACTCATCTATAGCTGGATGCACTTTTATCAGAACCAATGTTTTAAGAAAAAAAATCAAGGATTAGTTGTACAGATATAAGAACACATGTGACTATTGCCTAATAAAGGGAATGCTGATATAGCAGAGGAAATTGTACTTTTTCCCAATTTGTTTCAATAATTCCTCATGAAAAAATATGAAGAAATATCTTCTTTGAGCATATAATCCTATAAGAATGCAGAGCAGCACTTTCTCTTTGTAGAAAGGAAAGAAAAGGCCTTTTCTGACAAGTTAACATGCTTAAATTGAATTCTTTTCTCCTAATTTAATCTTTAGCATAACATCTAAACATTTATCTGCATAGTTCTTCTGAAAAAGAGAAAAATAAATTAGTTTTGCTGGCTTTAAAAGCAAGTTACTTGCATAGATAGTTGCCCTCTCTGGTCATTGTATCCATGGATACATACAGTTTCATATGCAAATTGTAGCCAGATTCTGAAAAACGTATCAATTTGTAAAGTTTATATTTATTCTAGAGTTACTAAGAATTTTTTAATGGTATTACTTAATTTTCTTTTATCCCCTTTCCTTATGCCCTTAATACTTCCTTTATAAAACACTTGAAATATATCCAACATATTTTGGGAAAGGGCAGATAATTGGGGAAAGAAAAAAAAAAAAAAAAAAAGGAGGGAAAAAGAGGAAATATCATGAAAAGATTTAGATCTCTTTTTCTTTTTTTTTTTTGAAAATATATTTTCTTCTGTACATGTATATAATGACAAATGAATGTTATGATTAAAAATAAAAAAGAAAAATGAACTCTACAAATATTATCTAAGAAGAAAGGGAAAAATTCTCCAATAACAATTGCATACTTTGGTTTCTTACCTGAAGACAATGACAATGTTTTCAAAATAAAATTGCAGTACTTTATACCACTGTACTGTCCAATGAGAAGAGACATATTTGTACTGAAAATTTCCATATCTCTCATAGTTCTGGTTTAAGAATAACTTTCAGGTAATATCAGACAATATAGCAATGCTTCAACAAAAGAAGACAGATTTACTGAGTGGCTGGTTTGTTGGTTTGATTGTGTTTGAAATGTTGTTTGGGTAATTAATAATTAATTAACTTTGAGCATATAGCTTTAATGTCACAACTACCCTCTTTGCATTCTTCTATCAGGTTCTATTTGCTCCAGCAAAGAAATACCTTGTGTCCAGTTTCATAGTCATTCACCACACATTCCTTCACTATTGTATCCTTCATGCTATCATCTCCTCTGATTCCCAGCAGTACTTTCTCCTAAAGCACCAAAGAAGCACATTTGTAGTCTGTCCAGGGATGCACTCACAGGATACCCAAGCCCAGATGTTTTTTCTTACACTTTGTTGTTGAATTTGTCCTACATGTAGAAAGTAAATCCTGAACGCAAAAGTCACATTCTTGCTATTAAAATCACTAAGGAAATTCAAAAAAAAAAAAAAAAAAAAAGAGAGAGAGAGAAAATAATTATCAAGAAAAGGTTTAGTTTTGATCCTGCAGAAATTTACAAAATCTGACACTTAGCTCTAACTGTAATCAATCTTCACATTCAGCAGCACCACTTGTGTTTAAAAGTCAAGCTCATACACAATCATGCTTTAGAACCCAAGCCTATAAAAAAGCTGAATAATTGAGATTTTAACCTAGTAAATTATTGTTAAAGTGAGAGTACTTTTGTGTACGTCTTCAGAGCATGCTGCCACCCTGGCTGCAGGGACATGTAAAGCTGGGGTGCAGATGGCAGGTGGATCCCCATCGGTGACAAAAGGACAGACGTGGGAAGTCCCACCTGCTAGCATAGGTACTCTTACGCCTACAGAGAACCATCCTGATATACTAAATAAGCTTTATCCAACCTACAGAGTGTGCAAAACTGAACTATATTTATCAGAGCTAGTCATTTATGAAAATGAACAAAATGAAATATATTTGGAGTTTCTAGCTCCAATCTGAGCTGCATCATCACATCAGATGGCAAAAATCACATCATGGGGAACTTGTTCAATGAACAGAAAACATTCTGTTTCCTTAGCCTTAAAAAGAAAGCTTTGACAGACTAGTTTGAAAATGTTCCTGGAATATTCAGCCATGGCATTCAACCTTCCAGTGATGTTTCATGCAAGCTGATTCTATTTCTGCTAAATTAGTCAGTGAGATGTAAAATAGCAGCAAAAACAGTTTATAAACATAGAGCAGCTTTCACCTTTCCTATATAGATCAGCGTCTTTTCCTAATACAAGTTGTACAAAATAATTACAAAGCTGTTTGCATATTTATCTACTTATGTAGAAAATTTCAAAGCAGAATTACAAGTTTAGAAGTTATTGGCAGCAGACATCTGTTATACCATCTGTATAAAAATAAAAATAAATAAATAAAAAAGCACACTTTCAGAGAAATTTTTTTCTTTCTTTTCTTTCTTTTATATTGTTTTGATTTAAGACTTCTATACCACTGAAATCATAGTTGGTGCTAATTATACTGACTATGGAAGAATACAATATAAACCTATATGTTAAATCATATCTTAATGAAATGGTAAAGAAGCAGTTTGATCGTAGTATAATAGTACTGATGTGAGAACATTTCATCAAAATAGATGTTATCAAATATAAAACACAATGTAATAGCTAGAAGCAGAAACGAAACAAAGAATAAACAAGCTACAGTGGTGTCCCTGAATTTCTGTCTGGGCTTAATTCAGTAGCCTCTCTATATAAACTTTTAGAATATAAGGAAAAAACTACATTCCTCAGACTCTAGAACATAGCAACCACAAAGGTGAAGAGCATTGGAAGAGCAAAAACTTGAAACTAAATAAATGTTTTTTTGAAAAAAAAAAAAAAAAAAGTGTGGAGAACACTGGAAACAAGAAGGACCTGTATCTTTGATGTTTTCACAAAGGTTTATATAGTCAATTAAGAAACACCTCTGAGAAGCAAAGTGAAGGAAATGCATCCAATTCATCACTGAACAGAAGGGGGTTCTGGAAAAAAATGATGCATCAATACACTATGTCAAATGGCATCTACCTAAAGACTTTCAGAAGACTGAAAAAGTTAATAAGAACTTCTAATTTCTCACTACTAACAAGCAACTATTCATTAGGGCTGAAAAGTATAAAATATTATACCCTTCTGGGCATAAAGCAACTTTTCATGTAACTAGGAAAATACATAAAAGATTCACTGAATTGGCCACATTTTCAAACTGGTCATTAAAAACTAACCATTTCTAAGGCTGTTTTAGAGGAGTAATATGGCAGGAATTTCTGGAACTGATGACAGATGTGCAAGAAAACAGATTCAGTTTTGGTTATCAAGCAGCATCACAAAAACTCCTAGTCATAAATGTCTGGCTCCTCCCATGTCCAGTTTATAACTGGATCATTATTCAACTGTTAAGCTGGAAAAGATAGCAGACAGAAACAGATCATTCAAAGTGTGCAGTCCACTGTGTTGCCATAGCCACCATCAAATTTCAGACAAACTTGTGATTTTTTTTTTATTATTATTTATTTTTCAGAGATAATAAGTTTTATGCACTGCAGTGCATCTGCTCAAAGACTCATTCTAAATCACATAAATATATGCTTGCTGAGACAGAGCACCTAAGCAGTACTTTTTATTCCTGGTGGCTTCTCTGACTGGTTATAAAAGCAAATATATCCCTAGTTCCAGTTTCAGCATTTGATCTTGTCAGCAATCCTTATACCAGAGCTACTTTTGAGATGGGAAGCCAAAAGTTACCAGTCACCAGTGCCTTAAAAATGGCAAAAAAGCTGTTGCTAATGATAAAGTCAAAAGAAACTTCATCAATACTGTAAGGATGCTAATGGATGACTGATGCTGAACTGAACTGCTTAAGATTACAATTAAGAAATTAATGGAAGCAGCAAGGAATTTGCTATCTCTCAAATACTCATTTCTAGTGGAAGAAACTTTCACAATGGATAGATGTGAGATAAGAAACATTTGATTTGTAAAACAGAAACTGTACCTCTTACATTTCTTTGAGCATGTCCAAGTGGTAGCTGTTAGAAAATGAACTGACAGTACCTCTAAATTCACAAAGGAATAGTTACCTATTTTTTTTCATTTTTTATTTTTTCCAAAAAAAATTACAGTGTGCCAAGGAGTTCTAGGATGAATGGTACTATCTTGGACCAGAATCATGTGAAAATTAGTATAAACACAGTATAAAAAATTTGGTTTAATTGGCCAATTTTCATCCTAGCAAAACAAAGAAAACCAATATCCTTTCCTTCCCTCACCTCCAACACTAATGGGGATAGCTGTCTCTGTACTCCATATGGGGTCCAGTGTACATTGACTTTTTTTTCATGGTATAAAACAAGAGAATTTCTGGATGGTCGTTAAGGTTAACCAGAATTACAGAATTAAAAGCCAAACTCTGAAGTCTGTGATACAAAATTTGTCATATGCAAAATGTGTATAAGGACCTATCATTAATCACAGAACGTATCCTTGTATGTGCTAAAATGTTATAGAAATGAAGCTGCTCTGCCAATAGTTATTCAAAATGAAAACACTTATCCGAGCTTTTTTTAAACATTCGTTACCAGCCCATAAATACAGATTTAATTGCCTGCCCACCATGTGGGAAGCTGTCTGAGGTGACAGCAACCTATTCCACTGTATAACCGTTTTCACGCCAAAGACCTTTTGTAGTCTTAAGCTTTTTCGGTACAAAAAACAAAACAAAACAAAAAAAAACAAACAAAAAGAAAGAGGTCTCCTGAAAAGAGTCCAGCAGAGGGCAACAAAGATGATACAGGGCCTGGAGCATCTCCCATATGAGGAAAAGCTGAGAGACTTGGGTCTGTTCAGCCTGGGGAAAAGAAGACTGAGAGGGGATCTTATCAATGTCTATAAATAGCTAAGTGTGGAAGACAAGAGGATATGGCCAACCTCTTTTCAATGGTTTGTGGGGACAGGACAAGGGGAAATGGCCACAAAATGGAGCAGAGGAACTTCCATACCAATATGTGAAAGAACTTCTTCATGGTGAGAGTGATAGAGCACTAGAACAGGCTGCCCAGGGAGGTTGTGGAGTCTCCTTCTCTGGAGATATTCAAGGCCCATCTGGACACCTACCTGGCACCAACCTGCTCTAGGGAACCTGCTTTGGCAGGGGAGTTGGACCCAATGATCTCTTGAGGTCCATTCCAACCCCTAAAATTTTGTGATTTTTTGATTAAGCTTAATTAATGATTTAATTAAAAGACCTTTGTGTGGATTTCGATTCTGTGTGCTTATTGTTGGGGCGCATCAGGCACAAACCTACAGATAACACTTTTACTAATATTCAGAGAGACTTTCCCCTGAAGTAACTTGTACTTTTTGCTTCCTGTCCATCCTTGTGAAGATAGTACCTCCACCTTCTCTGCAACTGTCTTACATACTGGGAGAATTTGATGGCATAGAAAACTACATTTTCATCTGGTCATATTCATTAAGATGATTATTCAACACTAATGACCCACAGATATATACTGCAGGAATCACATTACATACTACACTTAAGAGCTGGCATGTAGGGAAAAGTCAAAGAGGAGATAGATGAACACTTTGCAAAACAACTGGCAGTACAGGTTTTCCTTGCAGCATGATGACTGGCAATGATCAGATAATGCAGAAGTCCCAAGCATTTCAGGAAATAAAGGGCTCTTTTCTTACAAACAACTTAAAAGATTTGTCATTATAGACATTCTCACAGCAATGGGGAGAAAACAAAGAGGTGTGTGGTGAGACCCTAATCAGTCAGTCTGCCTTGGCATGGCCATGAGAGAAGCATGAACATGAGCACTGCTGAGGCAGAAGCAGCTTACATTCATTTGCAACATGAATGTGTGTAGAGCTCTTTAATTTTGCTAAATTACTAATATATGTTTTTTTCTTCTGGGAAGTTATTTGTATCGAGAAATAAAAATGAAGAAATTAACATGCCTACCATTTGAGACCAGAAGTAACGCTTGCTTGAACTTCGGTTATTTTGAAAGGTGGGTCAAAAAAT